>NW_024582489.1:349437-401352 GCF_018398535.1 Haplochromis burtoni | reverse complement strand
GTGTGCGTGTGCGTGTGCGTGCGTGCGTGTGTGAGAGAGAGAGAGAGCATGCTCACACTTTTAAGCTTGTGCAGGTCTCAGCACAGGTCCTATATTTTTTTCTTTTTTTGCCAGTTTGCCCGTGGGGTGTTTTCAAATTGTGTGAGTAAGTCTGGGTGTGTGCACTCTGAGATTGAAAAAGAACTAGCCTGTAGACACAGATTTAATACTTCTCCAGCACGTACCTCAGAAAACACACAGGCAAATTTCTGCATGCGGATAACCATACATGTAGCCCGAGCCCATTTCTGCTTTTTTAACCTCAAGTCCGGATAGGAAGACTAATGTTATCATTCACCTTTCAGGAGTGCAGAGCTAAATGCAGGGTTAGAGGTAATTTACCCCCGGTGTACTTGAGGTCCCTGCGGAGCCCTCTTTGCCACGTGCCTCCAGATTTAATTAGAAACAACTTTTGAAAAATCCACCGGGCCCCTCATCACCATGAATTCTCCGGACACCACGCCTGTAGCCCAAAGGCAGACGCTGAGATTACAGGAGCCAAAAGCCACACCCTAAGTAAACACACCTGCAACAACAAGACTTAATACAAAATAAAGTGGAAATAAAACAACGTGCTCAATAACTGTAGCTTTTCATGGCATAGAACACAGTGCAGCCATCACATTTTCCATAAATCTACGGCTTAGTAGTAGCTAATACAACTATTCAGCTGTAATTTTCTACCAGAAAAGCAAAGACACTGAGAACTGAGCAGGATAAATTTGCAGAAAAGCCTTCTATGTGTCCAGTCTGGTGCACTCAGTGCACCATTGATTTTACTGACACTTGAATGTTTTCCGCATTTCTTTACATATATAGAAGCAAAACTCAGTTCTGTTACTACAGCACATTAACTAACCCAGTCTTCAGACACAAAGTGACCGCTACAGATTATTAGTTGTGGACTTTACTGCGTCCCAGTCTTTTTCTGAAGGCTTAGATGCTTTTGAAGCTCAAGTGAAGCATGAATATCTCCATCCCACTGGACCTCCAGCGACATACCAGACAGACCCACCCCTGTGTGCACCAGCTGATGCACTGGTTCACTGGTGGGTTCTGCTTGACAGGACGACTAAATATTTAACAACATTTTAAAAGCACCAGTCTCTCTGTTCTTCCGAGTGTTGGCCACGACCAGCAGGTTTCAGAATTAAGAGATCTGAACAACCCCAGACACAGAAATAAACCGGAGATATCTTTTGGGAGTGTCAAATTTGCACTTGACTCCTTTTTTTGCTTGCTAACAGAGTCTGGCCTTTACTGTATATGGAAGCTTGGAGATACAATGAAAGATTAAAGGAACCAAACCATCAAATTATTATTAGTTTTTAATGAATGTGGTCAAATCTGATGGGCATAGTTCTGCAGAAATAGCAAAAGCAGAGTGGGATTGTCCAGGATATATTATTTTATATCTCCTGCCTTTTCCAGTGTTTCACTTCTGCTCCCTGCTCTGGTGGGATTACAACACTAATTCCAATTTCTTATCTAGAGCACTGAAATCTGAGGCCCGGTTTTTCTCAGGCTTTTCCTGGAGAGATAGTTGGATGTTGTGTCACTATCATCATCAAGACCACTTGATCTCTTATCTACTACTCCGAGCCTCGATGCACTCATATCTAAGGCACAAGCAAAGATCAAAATGTCTGAGGAGAATATGCATGATTTCATGTGCTTGTGCAGCTGCATGGAGAAAGTAGTAGCTACATGTGGACACAGAGGCCCTCTTTTGAGAGATTTTCCTCCACCCGGGTCAATTATATTACAGCCCACTGCCTGAGGGGATCGAGAGACAGGGAGAGAGAGGGAGCAGATTTTTCCCATTCTAAGGAGGTGATCTTCCACTTTAAGCTGGACAGCAGGTAATGAACATTGACACAAATGTGGCCCTGAACTGCCCGGTCCTCCTCCTGTCCTTTTATTCCCTCTTTCCTTCCGCTCATCCCCCACTTCTCCCGCTGCATTCCTGACATGCCTCAGGGAGACAGAGAGGGCCTCCAGGAGAGACAAACAAAGACGCACAACACACACGACACACTCACAATAGCACTAGGTTGCAGCCATTATGTGTGCGCATCGGGGGAAAATGCCTTGGTGCTTGCACATCAATAGAGAACACCAATCCAGCCTTTTCATTTGCCCTCACTTAGTTTTACTCTGTGACAACTGGCGATGGAGCTCTAGCAGCTCTAAACAATTTTTTCCCACTCCCACCCTAAATATTTTAAAGTTACACCCTTTTGGACCCATAAACTGACAACAAACCATGAAGCTCTGGCTGAGACTGTGATTTAAACTGAGTAATGCAATAAATTAGTAAGTGAATCATGACAGCCTCTCCTGCTGGTGCTGCTGGTGAGGCATGAAAGGCCTACAGCACCTCTCTGCTTAATGTCAACGCAACACTGACCTCTTCTGGTAGAAACACTACATGGCCACAACTGGTTTTTTTTTTTAGAACTTGTAGAAATTAGGTTAGACAGACGTAACTCTCTAAGGTCAGCAACAAATCGTTGTTACAATGCTGTCAGGACTCATCAGTATGAACTCTTAGTCGTAGATCTATAGTTTTAAAGTTGTCTCAGCTAAATCTGTGTACTTCTTGGACATCCAGTTGAATCTGAAGTAAGATGAACTGAAACCCTGTTGCTTTGCTGCCCCACTTCATTTCCTTCCAGCTGTACAGACTTCCATAATGGATAGGAGCTGGGCCACATAGCTTAGCGCTACATTAGCTGACTAATCTCTCGACCTTCCTCCAGCTAACCTGACCTCATGTTTCCTGGGTCCGTCTGACACAGATAACTGCTGGATTACAGCTGCCCATCGGTGCACTATGTTTGATGACCTCTGACACACATAGATAAAAGAGGACAAAATCTCAACTCCCAAAAATAACATACAAAAAAGAAAAATCCTTGCACACTCACTGAGGTGTAGTTGGTCTTGCCCATGTTGTGGTTCTGGTTTTGGTTGAGGTTATGGTTCTCCTGCTCTCTGCACTGCAGCCCAGCCAGGTGTCTCTCCAGGGCTGCCCAGTCCATGGTGGGCAGAGGCTCTTCTTCTACCCCTTCCTCTTCTCTGTATCCTCGCATTATCCCCACAGTCCCCACACTTCCTCCTCCTCCACCACTGCCTCCGCCACTGCTGCGACTCCCCCTGCCTTGACTGGTGCTCCGGTGGCTGGACTTAGGAGTCTCCGTGCCTGCCTGTGGTGTGCCAGGAGATTGGGGCTGGTTGTTCCTAGGCAAAATCAGATTGCCGTTTTGCTTCAGTTCATCGGGGACGGCTGCGGATGACGTGGCGGTGCGTCCGCTGGGGGCCGGTAAGGGCGGGATGGTCTTGACATCCTGGAATTCTTCAGCAAGGCTGCGACTGTTCACTGTCTTCCTGTAGCCTTCACCAGCACTGTCAGCACTCACAATGCCTTCTCTGCCGTCCCCCTCACCAGAGGGCTGTGGAGAGGTATAGTCCTCTCCATACTCACTCTCCCACTCTTCTATCACCTTCTTCTTATACTCTTGGTAGTCCTCATCTTCCTCATAGTCCTCTAAGGTAACCAGGTCCAGAGAGGGGGAGGATTTGTAGTCCTCTAAAGTAGCCAGGTCAAGAGAAGGGGAGCAAGGTGTGACCTTGTTGGAGTTGGACTCTGAGCTGGAGCGACTGGATGCGTCACTCCCCAGGTCCATGCCATCCTCCCTATAATCCTGTAATGAAAAAAGAAGAGACAAAGAAAGAGATTTAGGACTGGGGAGACAGTACCCTAAAGAAAAATGTGGTACAGGGAACATGGGCCATGTTGTTGGTCTGACAGAATCAGTGAAATGACATAAAAAAAAGGAGGCGTCAAAAAGAATTTAGGGAAGTGTGTAGACTTAGATTAGTCACACGGGTATTGTGGTTTGAGTCGGGCAACCACAAAAACTTCCTGTCCTGCAGGGAACTTCCTTTCTGCACAACATTTTGCAGTCACTGTCTCTTTTGTACTTGTTTTCCTCTCGCCTTAAATTCGCAGTGCTCTGGACTCTCCTACTCTTGCTTGTTTGCCTAACAGATAATCCCATTCCTTTTACATTCCTGTACATTGTTAAATGTGTATGCGTTAATGGCTTGACACACATAGACACAGCGAAGGCAGAGTCTGTGCGGCCAGAGATGTCAGAATAATAAATGCTGCCATTCCCTCCTACGTCTGCTAAGCTCCACAGGGACAAAACAGTGAGGAGCTGAGAGTGAGTGACAACGACATGTCAGTACACAACACACCAAACTGTGACACGAACAGATGAGTCTGGAGCGGATCTCTAACCTTGACTGCGATGCTCCCGCAGCGCCCCAATCTCCACCTGACTGATTAGTTCCCAGCTAATGAAAACGTCGACGGTGTTTACAGCCGTCCACAAATCTCAACTTGACCTGAGCCTTCTCTCACAGCGTTAGTCTTGTCTCTAAAGGAGCACATTATCATGGAGCCTCAACACTTTTAAAGCATAATGAAAAGCAAAGCGCACCAAAATCTCTCCCAGGGCAAAGAGAAATTAACGACACATTCCTACGCGACCGCATTATGAGCTGAAATTAATTATGAAGATTGCTGATTACTGGTTTAGACCACAAGGACTTGCAGTAGTTTTGCCTCTTGCAGAAGACAAATGAGAGAGAAATGTTAATACAGTATTATCTTAATGACAAAAAGCTTTCTTGAGACATGGCCACTGGATCACACCTGTGCAGACACCAGGCATCACAACACCATGCAGAAAATATCTACACTGGGGATGGGGGGGGAATGTGACTCAGCATCTTAGAGACTAGATATAAAAAGTGCTGATGTGGTGTAGAAAAATAAAGCCTCCCTCCGCCGAGGACGTTGCATTTCTGCGTGAAATACTAACAGGTCAAAGAGAATAGGAGAGGAGCTGCTGCAGGGATGCTGTCTGCACCAGATACAGGAGTGGGGACACAAAATATAAGATTTTTGTCATGAAGCACAGCAGGTGGTTCTTACCTAGTTAGAGCAATGTTATGAAAGAAAACTTTGGTTGTGTAGTGCATAGCCACTGAGGTGTTGAGACCTTCAGTTTGACTGGAAGGAGAGCAAATTTAGTATTAATTCCCTGCGTGATGAACAAGTTCAGCACAAGAACGTCTCATTAGTTTCATTTCCCAGACAGTAACAACATGTAACATCCCATAATCAGTTTCCTGGCATGAAAAGCTCCAGGAGCTTCTTTGTGTTTACAAATGAAGGGGGAGGACTTAAGGGCGCACGACACTATACCTGCGCTCTTGTGGGCTAATGCTATAGTAATTGATTAGAGCCGTTTTTAACAGCCCAGTGCGCCATCCGTCACTGTTATGAGATTGTAAAACACAGTGTAACGTTTAGGCTTGGAAATGTAGCAAGGCTGTTCGTATTTTCGGATTCGTGATCAGTTTATCAGGAGCTTACAGAAGACAACAACCTTACCGGCTTGCTCATGAAAAGCCTCACCAGGCTTTCATTTTGGTTTCGCCACCCTTTATAAGTAAAGAAATAGATTCAGGAACTGGGTGGGCTTTCCTCTCCAGCGTGGAAAGACCGCTAAGCAGAAGCAGAGTAGCCTATATCCAAGCTACGATCGCGTTTCAAAATCTCGGTCACCAATCCTTTTCTTCAAGTGTTAATTCTCATTTCCTGTAGCCTCCAAACACCGCCGGGTGTCTGCGCGTTAACGCGTCGATACACGACGGTCACGAGAGCCCAATTAAAAATAATTTAATCATGTAAAGTATTTAGAGAAAATATAATAGAGAAAGAGGCGGAAGGCGCTGTATGAGGGCAGACTGGGGCTGCTAAAGCTGATCCGCCGTGGGATTAAGCGAGCGCAGGCAGACTATAGGATGGATTCGGCCAACAAAATACGGGAATACATGCAAATTGACAGCTGCACCTATTCCCCTCCATCCCGCAGCAGCCGGGCGGGCGCTTGGGTGTTCGGGGTGGGTGTGGGGGCTGGCCTTTTAATTTATGCCAGAGACTACTCTCACAACTCTGTCGGTCGTTTCCAAAGGGGCATCATCGCATACGCCCAGTCTTTTGCGTGCGTCGAGCTCAGACCAAGTGACATTTCTCCACGCGTGGCAGCCGCACGATTACATCTGGCAACATATAGTTTATTGAAACAGAAACACCGACTGGAACAAGACAGCACTCACGTCATAAGAAATAAATAAATAAAGGCAACCCGCATGTGTTTCTTCAATTTGCACAGTCATTCATAGGCTACTCAAATGATGTAATGTTCCCAAAAAAGTCCCAGGAGGAACCCGATGCCCCCGGCAACAGCGGTGACAGAAACGCCCAGATATCACACAATCACACCGCGGATGTCACCCGCTACTGTGACCAAGCTGACCCCTACTTAGTACCACCATTATCGGTCAAAATTAAAGCCGAAGCCGGGAGATGAGCTAAAAGTAGTCTCGATGCAACATCACTGTCATTTAAACGAATCCATACTCACTGTCATCATCTTTGCAGCTTCCCTTCCACGTCTCAAGACATGGTAAAGTGTAAAATCCCAGCTGTTAGACAACGGCGACGGTGCTGACTCGCTTTACAGCAGCTTTATTCTAAGGGCGGGTGGCGGTGGGGCTGGTTTCGCTGGAGAAATTACAGACAGCCGGCGGATAATTCAGTACAGTCATCGCAACTGAGTGTGTAGTCTACCCACAGAGGAGAGAGCCGGAGTCTGAGACCTCACAGAAAATACAAACAATAACGCGGATGTCTTTAAATCCCAGCAGGTCAACGCTGCTTTCTCTCCTCTTCTTCCCGGCGCGCAGAGATGCCCAGCCGACAGTTTAGCCAGCGCTCTCTCGCTCCCACGTCAGCCGGGAAATAAATAGCCTGTGAGTAAAAGTGCGTCCCCTTACACTGTGGGTTTGCGCACGTTATAGAAATTCCACACAACGTTTATTGCCCAGTTATTACTCAGAAACAAGACTTAAAAACTAAGCGCACTACAAGCATGCCGCTGCTCCCCGACAGACACAGATCTTATATTTGTGGAGACTCTCTCTCTCTCCCTCCCTATTTAAGTCTGTCGCAGCCTGCCACTCTGAGGAGTGACGACGGAAAAACACAACTAAAGCCCAACCTTCTGCACCCACTGACCTTGCAAATGGTCGTAAGAAAGAGAGTGAGCGAGATGGAGAGATATAAAAAGGAGGAAACTATCTAGGTGAATTATTAAACATACTTCTGGTGTTGTGAATATAGAATAGTTTCAGACTTGTTTTAGAGCCCTTATAAAACTCAAGGATATCAAGAACACCCCCCACACCCTGTTGTTACATCTTCTATTTGGCTTCAAACATTTACAGCAAAGACTGTCATTTTCATCTTACACTGAATTACCATTTTAATGGTACACCTAGTGCAATCCAATGCAACAGCCCGGCAATAAATCCAACCTCGTGAAGGTTATAACATTCAGTTTGTGTTGAGATCATGCCACACAGGGGAGTATTCAGGTGATTTACACTAAAGTCTGCATAGCCCCACAGCCAGAGAGCCACGCAAAACGTGTTTAAAAGGCCATTAAAGGTATAAGCAAAGTCAAAACACACTGTAATAACAGCACTTTTACTGTAAAAATAAGTACTTATTCAGCTACAGCACAAAAGTGCAAGTTGACTACCAAACACTTGATTGCATATGGCTATGCTGCACTACGGGAATCCTCAGGTATGCTCACATCTATACAGCTTTTCCAAACAAGAGAAAATATTCAGTGAATGGCAGTTCTTTGATTGGGGTCAGAGGTCAGAGAAGATGTGATAGGAAGGCAACAGCAACTCAACCATTCACAAGCAAGGTATGCAGGAGAGCATCCTCGAACACAGATGTGCAACTTTGAAGCAGATGGGCAGCAGAAGACCACACCGAGTCCAACTCTTCTCAGTTAAGAACAGGAAACTGAAGCTTTGATTCATATCGGCTCAACAAAATTGGACAGTAGAAGATTGGAAAAATGTTGCCTGGTCTGATGAGACTCTGCACTGCAGCATGTAGATGGTTAGGTCAGAATTTGGCTTAAACAACATGGAAGCGTTGATCCATCCCGCTTTGTATCAACGGTTCGGGCTGCTAATGGTGATGAAATGGTGCGGGGAATGTTTCCTTGGCACATCTTGGGCTCCTAAGTATCAGCAGGATAACGTGCCATCTTAAACTGGTTTCTTGGAAATGAAATGAAGTTCACTGCACTCAAATGGTCTCCACAGTCACTGGATCTCAGTCCAGTAGAGCACCTTTAGGATGTGGTGGAATGCGAGAGTCACGTCATGGATGTAGAGCCAATAAATTTGCAGCAACTGTGTGAAGTTGTCGTGTCAATATGGACCAAAATCTCAGAAGAATGTTTCCAGAACCTTGTTGAATATATGCCATGAAGAATTAAGGCATTGAATGTGTTTTGGGCTGTTGGATAGACAAAGAAAAAAATCAGTGACAGCTCTATTTTCCTGGGCAATCACATTTTCAAGAAAAAATCATCAGTAATGAAAATAATTGTTACTTACAACTCTAAATTGCACTAAATCATATAATTAACGACATCAGTCAGATGGATGTAAGACAACTTTCCACTGTGATTGCAGCAGATGCTCACTTCTTTTTTGGCATGTATTAATCTGTATTAATGTTTATTTTATTTTAATTGATTTACTTTTTCCTTCGTAGGGACGGCTTTGATTGGATGAAGTCACTAAACCAGTCAAATGAGTTGTCACGCACACACACACACACACACACACCACACACAACACACACACACACACACACCACACACACACACACACACACACACACACACACACAGATGTCAGCTGCGGTGTCAGAGCTGAAGAGGGGTTAACACCAACTTGGCATGATATCTCCATGTTGCATTCTGTTTCTTCTTGCAGCAGCTGGTAATTTACATAGCACGAAATCGAGATCAAGCTAAATGTCAATGATAACCCAATCTCATCCACCGCAGGAGTAAAATGCAGTCCAAAGCTTTTTTATAATGAGTGTTTTGATTAGAGGCTGTTCTGTGTCTCTCGAGTGGTAAGCCAAACATCTGAAAATATAAAAGCACTACAGCTATGATGTTGAGAATCTCCCAGTCCCTCACAGCTTTAGCCTTTCTGCACGGCCGGCTGGGCTCTGCAGAGATTTGTAGTTTTTTTTGAAGGACGGGAGCTGTCTTCCGATATGGTGCGTTGCATATATAATAGTAGCACAAAGGAGTTCATCCATATAATAAGAGAGCAGTACTTCAAAGACCCCTGGCTGAGCCTGTCCTTACACTGCAGTAGGGACAGCACTAGTAGGGATCTCCCTAAAGAGGAGACAGCAGGAGTCCTGCCTATTGGTACCACTCCATTCCCCACTGCTGCTTTCAACTCTCTTATCAGCCCTTCCACTCCACCCCTCTGCATTTCCTCCCTAATTCCCCAAACATTAATCGGTCATAGTCAAGTAAAATGAAGAGTTGTAGAGTTAACTCAGAGCCTGTAAGGCGGATAAACTGCTTTGGGGGGGTTGGGGTTATCCTGTAGAGAATTTGAAGACTGTAAGTTCACATGCTCACCAGGCAATTAATTTATCATTAATTTGTCAACAGGAGGGCAGCATTGTTTAGGTCACTCTTGCACTCACGCAGGCACACACAGTTTGCTGTCTTTGAAGCTTCCATTCCTCTTTAGCGTCAAAGACTCTAAAAACAGTTTTGACATGGCATCCTACCCTTCAGTGGGTTGTTCCACAAAACAATAAAAGCAGCAACAAGCTCAGAGCCAGGAGGGCCAGATGAAGACGTCCATGATCTGTCACATCAAAGCTCTGTGATGCATGTCCTCATCACACCTGGCAAAAAAAGATGCCTTTTTTCTGTACTTTTGATTGAGGGGGTGGTCAAAGATAGTTCACCATGCAACACTTCCATCGCCTCAGATCATTCATTCCTCCCACTCTTGTTTTTCCCTCCTCTACTTTACTAAGAAGCAGAGGTGCGGTGCCTGTCAAACTGCCGGTCACCCGGCTTTACCAATCACCGAGGGGCAGGAATACGTGGAAAAACAGCCCATTCTAGATCTACAGTATCTGGGAAAGCTTTGCTCTATCTGCCAGCCTACCAGTCCATCCGTAGCAGATATCTGGCAGGAATCACTGAAGGCCCATTACTGACAGAGAGATAAGGCTGGAGAAAAGAATGCCCCTCAGATAATACTGAAAAGTCAGGCAACATCTTCCTCTGCTTATATCTGTCTCACAGGCATTTAAAAAACAGGGAGCTCCTGACAGTCAGCGAGAAATTGAACCTGTCTCTGGCTTGTCAGGAACTCACTGACTCCAATGGAGAGACACCAAAAGTGACCTTGGAGGATTCTCTCTTCTCCCTCTCACTTCCTTCTTTTCGGGGACTGAGAAAGGGAGTTCACCCTGAAATAAAACTCTGACTGAGCCAGCTGACAGAAAATGAAGCATCAGAAACATGACTGTGGTACAACCTGCAGATGGGAAATGTCCTGCCTGGTTATGAGTAACACGGGGCAAAAAGAGGCCAGACACTCAACACACAGTTCTTTCACAGTGTCATGTCTTTTTTAGGTGAAGAAGACACAATCCTGGCTGTCATGAAATCTTTATACTTCCCTCATACCCTGTCCACACTTCTACTACCCACTTAAAGCTTTTGTGTCAAGAAGTTGTGCTCTTTACTACGGTGAGTACATATGCAGATTTCTACCCATACTTCGGGCTATGTTGTTACCTCCTCCTCAAAACTGTAACTATATAAAAACATTAGCAGCTCAGCTTAGGTTGCTAGTGGAAACTGTTGAAAACAAAGGCAACTTGAAGTAAGTAAGTGTAAGCAGTCTTCAGTAAGACACATCTAGCAAGGCCATTATCATTGCACAGCTTCTCTTCAAAACACACTGCTCTCTGTCACAGGGAATAAGTTGTGACATTTACACAGAAACTGCATAGCAGGATAAAATGATAACAATGAAAAAACAGGAAATGTTATAAATAACTATAGCTCTATGAATAGTGACTGTGCATCACAAATAAATGAACAAATATGAGCAAAGTCACGTAGGAGAATATAATCAAACATGCAAGAACACAGCAAAAATTGTAAATGTTTAAGACTTCAATACTTCCAAACTGCTGCAGCTCCCTAAGAGTGTCTATTAACACACCCAAAGTAAAATGTTCTTTGGTGTTGGCGTCATTTGAGTGAGTTTATAAAATTAGCTCAACTTGTTAGAGATCTCATTACACTCAAATTCAATTTTTTGGTCACACCAGCAGCGATGAGTCTGTTTGTCAACTGCAGGAGGAAGGAAACAATGTGCAACACTCGTATGTAGTTGGGTGGATTCGTGGAAGCTGCCCATACCCCAACATCATAACAGCTGGACAATGACGCACTATTTTCGAGACACTAAATTATAGGTTATCACTTAACAAGGCATGGGCAGACATATAATGACATACACTGCAAGCCTAACTCAAACCTTAACCAGCAGGTGAGCAGACCTTTGGTGGGCACACCCGCCAGAAGTCTACTGGGCACTGCTCACATTGTTTTTAAAATGGTTTTGAAGTTAAAGAAGGAACCCCTGCAAAGCCTGAAATATTTTATTACTAAATTTGAACATGTTTGAAAAAGTGTTAAAATAACTCCACGAGCAGCTGCTGTAATACGATGACTGGGCAGCCTTTAAGCTTAAAGGAGCTTGATTTGAATCCATCCCAGACCAATTCTTGTATGTCATCCCCGTCTCTCTACTCTCCTGTCTCCTTTCGTCCATCTTATCCCCCCAAAAAATGAACTTTAATTCAACACTGGACACAAATTTCAATATAAACCTAAATATTGTGTCAAATGTAATAAAAAATACATAATAAATTACAAAACACTGATGTGATGTGTTACTTTTGAGGCATACTCCTATTCAAATTACAGTTCAATTCTGCAATATAAATAAAAAGCGTTTCAGACTAAATTGTCTGGAAAATCAGTTAAAAACCTATTAACAAAAGAAAACAACAAGACCAGAATATCTCCAGTAAACGCTAAATCTGATCATTCAAAATATAAGCATCACATTATTGTAAAAGTTATATAATAATATTATTTTTTCTTTACAGAACCTAAATTACAAAATGTATTAGGCAGGCAACAAAAGGAGCAGATAATAAAATAACATGTATTCCATACATGCTACATCACAATGAAGCGTTAAACTCTCCCGTGCAGTTCTAATACACCCCAAGTCATTAAAGGACAAGTTATTTACACCGTTATTCATTTTAATACATCAAAAGCCTCTGAGTACATACATCTTTTTGCCACATTTCCTGCAACATGCACACAAAGTGCCACACAAAGCAGTTTGTGCCTTGAGACAGCAGCGGCAGGATGCAGACTGTGTGATGATGAATAGAGATGTCAGGTGGCAACAATAGAGGTTGGATCCGTAACTGGCCGACTGACCCGCTGTTCTAAATAGAATGGGTGGCCAAACCATTGAGCCTGGCCATCAATCTCCTTCCCAAACACAATGATGATTTACTCCATTCAAATTACTGGGGGACTGAAAGAAGAAAGTCTGTGTGTGTGTGTGTGTGTGTCTGTGAATTTCTGGGTGTTCTTTATTTCCCAGGAAACTATATGTAAGTGTGTGTATGTGTGCTGTGAGGCATAGCCCTGCACTTCGTATTGTGTTTCTGAAATGGTGTTTACACAATCTGTCGAACCCCGATGCCCGTGTCTGACTGCAGTGCTAATACCTGACTGTAATATATTGATCTTCCCTCCTATACTGTATATCCAACCAACAATTTCACTTGCTAACGAAGTGTGAAATGAATTGTGAGAGCAACATCTTGTCCAACGTACATACAAGCACTCACAGCTATTAGATTCATTTAAATGGGAAGCACGTCAGGTTCCAGTCTGCAGTGTAGCATGTGCAGTGTGGACAAACTGAGACCAAATTTGTTTAATCTAGCTTGGTTTATAGGATAAATGGCTCACTCACAGTGGTAGGCAGTGTTTTGCACAGCTTAGCATTCATAAAGAAGCTTTAAATCCAAACTAGCAATTACAGAAAAGACCAGAATATGTGCATATGGCCATAACCATAAAGAGAGATTGGGTGGGAACTCAGACAGTGATAAATGTGAGGAAGGAAGAGTATATAGTGTTACAGAGGGGGAGGAGGAAGACAATTACAGAGATGTAGATGTTGAGGAAGATGAGAATGTCTCTAATGATAATCACTGGAGAAATCAGAATGATTACAGCCATGCTTGTGCTGATGAAAATGATAGTTTCTAACACCATAGTTATCAGTGAGAGGATGATCACGATAACAAACATGATTAATCAAAACCAATACGGTTGGCATACATCTAAACAGCTACAAAGTAAAACTAGAAGCCTGCTAAATCTAGTCAAAGATCGTTATGCTGCAGGGAAGCAAATTTCAGACGTAACCTCCCCAGGGGGACTGCGACCAGCAGAGTTGGAAAAAGTCATCCAAGTCATTAATGAAGTTATGACCATAGTCACCGCTGTGGCAAAAGATCTTAATCGCTTGCAAGAGTCGAGGACCGAGACCTGCTCCCGACCTATTTAGTTGACGGCGCACTAATGCTAATTAGAGTGAAAGAAGCAAAGGTTTGTAATCTGATCAATTAGCTCAGCCAGGGGAGGCGTCCTGTGGGGCCGTGGAAAGACTCGGGCTCAGGACTGTGGAGAACATTTTCCTGAATGCCACAGAAGACACTTGAAGGTTTGCATGACGGTCCTAATGCTCTCACTCCTCTTTACTTTTCCCAAAAACACACTCAGCTCTCTTCTTCTCTTTCTGCAACATGGCAGAAAACATCCACGACAATTTAAGAGTCAGATTATAGAGACAGAGACTCTGAAACTATGTCAGGTCCCAATCCTCAGTCTCTTTCGCTCACTCGCTCTCTGATGCCGCCTGGCACCCCTACTCTGTGGTTTCTGCGCCCTGTCAGCAATACAGCCAGACAGAGATATGCATCCACACTGCCCTGTGCCCATCTCCACGCTGTGCAGTGCGCATATGTCCACACAATTTACTGCCCACACCAAATTCAATCACTTCTCTGGTGTTTTGTGCAGGCCTCGCACCTGCTGTTCCCAACCTCCTCTCATAAACGAATAAACATCCAGAGATTGGAGAGGAAGAGAGAGGAGAGGCAGCGGGAGGTGATTTAAGGAGCAAATTAAACTAGGAAGGACTGAATGAGCTGGAAAAAGAAAGGAAATAGGTTGATGGGTGATATGACAAAAGGAGGCTATTCTATTCTTTGCAGTGAATCTTTTTCACCCAGTCGAAAACAGGCCATGTATTTCACACTAGTCTGCAGGTTTTAGAACCAGTCTGGCACTAAAATGAGCACTGATGACCTTCAGCTTATACCCTTTGAATGCATCCAAAGTGTTCTTAAGGTCAGCTATACTTAATTAGAAAGTTGCAGTAATACATGAATGGTACACTGTCTAAATTGGTTATTGATGTCTCCCAGACTCATTCGTAATAACAGAAAAATACCACAACTAATAGTAAACGGCAGCACGGTGGCACGGTGGTTAGCACTGTTGCCGCACAGCAAGAAGGTCCTGAGTTCAATTCCAACATCAGGCCAGGGTCTTTCTGTGTGGAGTTTGCATGTTCTCCCCGTGTTTGCGTGGGTTCCCTCCGGGTACTCCGGCTTCCTCCCACTGTCCAAAGACATGCAGCTTGAGGGGATAGGTTAATTGGAGAATCCAAATTGCCATGGTGTGAATGTGCGAGTGAATGGTTGTCTGTCCCTATGTGTTAGCCCTGCGACAGACTGGCGACCTGTCCAGGGTGTACCCTGCCTCTCGCCCTATGACAGCTGGGATAGGCTGCAGCGCCCCCCGCGACCCTGAAAAGGACAAGCGGAAGCGAATGGATGGATGGATAATAGTAAACGTATATATCACTGTTATAAGATATATAAGAACCAAAGGAAGGCAGAATTGGGGATCCAATGACACAGGCCCAGTCCTGTTTGTATACTACTTGACAGAGGCAGTAACTGGCAGAGCTGCAATCACTGATTGAAATGAAATACACTGTATCAGCATGAGATGTGCCTTCATGACAAAGAAGAAGAACAGCAGCTGTAGCGTCCTTGCTATACTGTCTTGTCTTGAGGTGGCAGCAGGTGGCTCTGGGATTTCAATACATCTGACAGGTCGCTGATGTAACTTACTCTGCAGTGTGAAGTATTATCTTCAGAGCTTTAAACTTTAAAGGTTCAAATAAATGGGTAAACATTGTGTTTTTAACATTTGCGAAACCTTCAGCGAGACCAAATGCAACCTATTTTATCTGGCATGACAGATCAATTATCACCCAGATATTTACATTAGTTTAAAGTACCCTCTATAAAAGCAGTATTTCTAAAATTCTTTTTCAACAACAAAAATAAGAAAAATTATGCATTTTAAAATTTTAGACAAAATAAAAGTTGACACAAAAGTGTCGACAAACACAGGAAGGTGTTTTTTCTGCATAAATCATATTTGTTTAACCTGGTTCTGTCTAAAATGTATACCAGAGTCCATCCACACACAAATTCCAAGAATCCTTGCGGTAATTAAAGCAGGTAATTAAGTACTTTGTCTAAACCCCAAAGTTCACAAATTAATGACACACTGAATGATTCTAAAATTTTATCAGCATTAAGACAAAAATCTGTGCTTGAGTGCTAATTGCCTCTCAGCAGTCCTTTAAACACAGATTCCCCTTTTCTCTTTTTTGATTTTAGTCAAAAAAAGGAAGTTTTTAGACAAATATATAATTTTTGTAGTTTTGCCTCTGCACATCACCACACTGATCAAGCGGGATACGATTAAAGTGGAGACTTTCAGCAGTCCTTGTTTTGCATATATCATTTTCCAAGGTTCAAAAGTAATCGGATAATTAACTGATGAGCAATTAACTGATAAATTAAGTAGATAAAAGATCTAGAGTTAATGCCAAGCGTTGAGCTTGAAGTTTTTGGACTTTTCACTGGAACTCTCTGTATGAGGCCCAAAGAGATGTTGATGCAAGTGATGGAGGCCATCACTGAAAAAAAAAACAACTTTTGGCGAAACAGCAAAAACTGAAGCAGACAGATTTAGAATCGTTCTTAAAAAGAAGGAAGACACTGATCAGCAGAAGAGTGAATGAGTGATAGCAGAATTATTCCCACAGTTAAATGAAACAACTTCACAATATCCAATCAAATGAGCAGTCTTGAGGAGGTAGGCGAAGTCTACAGTCAAGAGACACCTTAATGGATGTAAATACAGAGGGTTGCAAGGTGCAAACCACTGGTTACACTAAAGAATAAGAGGTCAGATTAGACTCTGAGCCTCCACATTACTGGAAAAGAATTCTTTAGACAGAAACCAATATGATCTTGTGCCAGAAGGATGGACAGAGAAAAGTGCAGCAAAGGAGAGAAACGGCTCATGATCCAAAGCCTTCCACATTATCTGTCAAAACTGGTGAAGGCAGCATTATAGCATGAGCATGTATAGGTGCTTTTGGAACTGGGTCAGTAGTAATTACTGATGAGGTGATTGCTGATAGAAGAGGCAGGATGAATTGTGAAGTGTACAGGACTATACTCACTGATGAGACTCAACCAAACGTGCTTCACAGCACACATGGATAATAACCCAAAGCAGAGTGTAAAAGCAACCCAAGAGTTTCTCAAGGCAAAGATGTGATATTCTTCAATGGCCAAGACTGTCACCTGATCTAAGCTCAACAGAGGATGTTTTTCAGTTACCCACAGGCAATTCCAAGACTAACAAACAAGCAGCAACCAAAGGTAGCAGCAGTAAAGGCCTGACAGACCATCTCCAAGGAAGAGAGAGCATTTGGTGATGTCCATGAGTCCAGTATTTTGGGCAATCAGTGACTGCAAAGGATTTTCATTTAAGCATTAAAAACAATCCTGATATGTTAGCTAGTCCAGTTACTTCTGAGCCTCTGAAAATGGGAGGCTAGGTATAAAAATAACTTTATTTCCTCAACAGTCTGTTCCAATTTTTTATTAAACTCCTAGAATGAAGCTGAAAGTCTGCACTTAAACAGACCTTGAATGTTTGATTTGAAATCCACTGTTGTGGTGTATCAGTGTTCAAATACTGTGTATCGGGTAAAACCAAAAGCAGTCTTTACATTTAATTTAACTATCAGCCTCTTCAACAGACAAGCTGCAATCTTGGGCCTCTTTGTTTATTACCGTAATTACAGAGAACAGCCATGTGTTTCCCAGTGACTCGGATGGTTAAGTCTTATTCTGATGCATATGCTGCAGGGCATCATGCCTTTCATACTTTTTACATATTAATAGTTTGTGTCCTTAAAAGTCTTCTTCAAGTTGTTGTAGGAGAACATTGGCATTTGGACGATACAAATCCTGATACTCATTTTCAATAACATTCCTAACTGGACTTCATTTCCATCTTCTAAGTCTCATAATTGCAATGACGTCTGGCTTTGATAAAGGGGATTGGTTAAATTTTTCTCTTATCATGTCTTGCCAAAATTTAATTGATTTTTGTTTAATATATTATTTTTGTTTGGGGAGCATTGCTTCTGTGTATATTCTTTCACTTGATAGCTTATCTCATTATTTTTCCAAATTCCTAAAAGCATGCAAATCAAAATGATTACCCTTAGCCTATTAGTGTGCACAAACTCATTTACGTCTTCCCTGCTCCTTCTCCCCCAAAGCAGCATTAGATATCCATGTAATGGCTCTCTAATGATTGGTTTTCGTCCCGTGAAGGATAATGGGGTCAAATTTTCCTTCAATATTTTAATCTAAAATTTCACCACAGTTAACGGTAACTTAGTTTGTCTTTATGTTATAAATGCTATGAGAGCTTCCTTAAACTGCACTTTTGAGGATCTTTAACACATTTTTTTCTTATAATCTAATCTTAGTTTCAGAAATTTGAAAAAATCTGTGAAATACATATGTTTAAACTTATACTGAGCTGTCCATTATTCAGCATCTGTGAATGGATGTATTTTGACATTTTTAAAAACGGTAGTCAGCAGGCTTTTTTGATGTAATAATCTTTCTTCCCCACAGGAGATCATAGGCTTTCAAAAAAAGGAGAGTATTGCACAGCTAATGGTCCATATCATCACTCCACACTTACTGTACAGCATTTATGGTAAATGGATTGCATTTATATAGCACTTTTCTTGTCTTACTGACCAATCAAACCACTTAGCATTACAAGTCACTTATCGAACTGACAGCTGCAGTTTCACTTCTTTCATTTCTTTGGCACAAACATGTGGATCATCAAGGATGAGATTTCTAAACCGGAGCTGTTGGAGCCTCTGGTGCTGCTGGCCAACAGGGTACCATTGCAAACTGATATAGAGGGGTTAATGTTAGGCAGGGTTAGGGTAAGGCCACTGTTAGCTGAAGATGAAGCAAGAGGACGTGATGTGATTAAGGCATGTGATGAAGCAGTGAGATAGGAGGAAAGGCACGAGTGTGGAAGTGAGTTTAGGGACTTTAACCCTTTATTGACCAAGTGTTATACAGGCCTAATGGACTTATTTTGTAAATGTAAAATTACAAATTACTTTCAGGAACCATTTGAATTTTCTCAAAATGGTTATGAAGAATGGTAATACGAAGCGCACACGGTAAAATCTAGGTGGAACTGACTTCTTCTGTCTGTGTTCAGAGAGCAGTACCTCGACACACCAAATATCTGTATAGAGGTTAAATGTTGGGACATGATGATGGCTGACATGATGGAGAGAAGGAAGGTCGACATGTGCAGAAGAGCACTTGGAAGGGAAGCAACGCCGGGAGCATTGGAGATGGATCCAAACTATTCTATCACTGTGTAGAGAAAGAGAAATGAAGAAAAGGTAATCTTTAAGGAAGAGTATGTAAGAGTAAGAGTATATTGTGAAGGTGAAAAGAGCATGTGTGTGTATGCCCCACACTGTAAGTTGGATGGGGTATACATACTAAATAAGGTGGATGCGTATGCTCCATCAGTCTGAAGAGAAAGTAAAATTCTGAAGTAAACTGGATGAAATGGTAAAGTGTCCGCAGGGAGGTTAGGATAGTGATTGCAGCAGACTTCAGTGGACATGCAGGTGAAAGGAACAGAGAAAAGGACAGATGGTTGCAGACGTTGCAAAGAGAGGGTTGGTGGGACAGAGGGTGTGATGGATTCAGATGATCTGCTGTGGTGACCCCTAAATGGACCAGCTGACAAAAAGCAGTATCGTGTTTGCATCACAACGACTCCTGTAACTACTGAAAATCTAACAGAACCTAACAGATAATTTAATTGCAAAATACTCACACACAGAATATGCCTTAAGAAAGTAGCCTAATGATACAGTAATTGAGATTACAGCGAGGAATGAGATCAGATTATCCATCCATCCATTCGCTACCACTTATCCTTTTCAGGGTCGCGGGGTGTGCTGGTGCCAATCCCAGCTGTCATAGGGCGAGAGGCAGGGTACACCCTGGACAGGTCGCCAGTCTGTCGCAGGGCCAACACACAAGGACAGACAACCATTCGCACTCACTCACACATTCACACCTAGTGGCAATTTGGATTATCCAATTAACCTATCCCCACAAGCTGCATGTCTTTGGACGGTGGGAGGAAGCCGGAGTACCCGGAGAGAACCCACGCAAACACGGGGAGAACATGCAAACTCCACACAGAAAGACCCCGGCCTGATGGTGGAATTGAACTCAGGACCTTCTTGCTGTGTGGCAACAGTGCTAACCACCGTGCCACCGTGCTGCCCTGAGATCAGATTATAGTAGTTTAAATTATAATGGACTTCTCTTTGAAGTGGATTACATAATACAACAGCGATGATTAGAGCTAATCCACGACCACAGTGCACGGATAATGGAACAATCAGTGAATGGATTGCCAGAAAACTACCAGAAAACTGTGGTTTGGTTGCTGTAATTACATCTGTCATTTGTTAATAAAGCCAATCTGAGGAGATTGGGTTAAAAAAGAACAGATGTCCACAAACCTCTGGTCATCTTAGTTTTGCTATTAACTAACAGCAGGGGAACTAGTAGGGCAGATAATCATAGGACTGCGTTCCATGAGCAGAATTCCTCTGTTCGTGATTTCAGTGATGCTATGACATGTATTTCATTCGTTTAAAATACATTCATCAAATGCACCTGCAGAAAAAAAGTTACTTCAAGGTTTGAACATTTTCTCCACATAAAAGTCATTAAGTACGCAGGGTTAGTCCAACCTGAACCACTGAAAGAGCCATAATGGTAGCCCGCCACTCCAGGCATGCCCTGTTAGAGGCACTGCCAAAAGCAGCACCTCAGCCATTTGGCAGAGAATACACCACAAGGAGGGCCTTATCACGATGAGCACCCCCTCGTAAAACTACTCCCTTTCATTTGTCACATTCTTCCTTCATCAATGAAGCACTCATGTCTTTTTTTTCATCATCCATGGCCTCATTCCTTTCTCTTTCTGCTCTTTTGTATTCGACATTCACCATCTCTTCATCTCTCCCCTCCAGACTCTCTGTGCCATCACTGATGCTCTATGCACCATCAGATGCTGCTGAAGAGGTTGGGAGGGTAAATAGGCATGAGGGCATCAAGCCCACAGCTCCCTGGCAGAGAGAGAGCAAGCAGTAGGGCATCATCAGCAGAATATCGAGAAAACTACCCTGACAGAAGGAATCAGACAGCAAATAGACCTTGCGATAGAGCGTGTTGAATCATTCAAAAGCTACGCAACAGGGTATGACATTAATACGGGAGCTGATAGGTGAACGATGTGCATGCGCTCGTGTTTGTGTATGTGCATGACTTTGCAGCTGTTTACTGTACTGTACACAACACTATCCAGCTAAGGAAAATGATTATAAGCAATGCGGAAGAGCTTCTGATCTGCAGCAATATTCTGACTGTTTTAATTTACAGGAAAGGGGGTCACTGGGAGTTTACGAGAGACAGGTCTGTACAGTGTCAGAAGGATCGAGGATAAAGGCTTTAAACTGCATGTTAATTTACATTTGAAAGCATTTGCTGTACATCAGTGAATAAACAGAATTCTGTTTTTGTACGTGTGTGTTATGTAGGAGGGTGAGATGAGGTAGGAGGTAAAGACAGCACAAGCCTGTGTTCGTTTTATGTAAACATGCTGCAATTTTAATGGACGCTAAGGTCCTTAGCAGGCTCCCCTATGAGAAGCGACAGGGATGCAGGAGAGGGAAGGAGGGAGGATGGGGAAGGCTTTCAGACCACTTTGCTCTTTTGAATCTGTCAATTTTGCCCCGCTTTTCCCACCCTGACTCTCGCCTCATCTTCCCATCTCCTTTCACCTTAGGTGTAGTCATGCATGTTATCACTAAGCTGGCAGCAGTGGGAGGCTACAGAGGAATTCTTATGCCCGAAACGCTCCCCTGGTGGCATCCAGCCCTCCACCTCTCCATCTCCATTTTTACTGCCATTGCTCCACAGCTGTCCTCCTCTCTCACTACTGTAACCATTATACCATTATCTGTTCCCTCGATCCAATATATGTGCATGCCATGACCTCACCTCTCCTCTCCTCTCCTCCATAGTGACATAGCTTCATAGCTATGTCTCTGAGCTGGAAACCCCCCGATAAGCAGAGCGGACATCAAACAGGTGTGACAGGTTTGTATGTCTCCCGCCACCAGCAGCCTCCTCCTCTTAGCGGAACCAAAAGGCTGCAACTATTCTGCAACCTTCACCTGCTGGTGGTGCTCCATTATACCCCCTCCCCCTAGTTCATGTGCCACTCGGGGCCAGTCAGCCAATGGTCCTGTAGTGAAAATGATGCAACCTTGAACTGCCATGCTGCAGTTATTACCCTCAGACAGGTAACCACAATTCAGTAGTCATGGGCATGCCACCATCATGTACTAAGAAATACCACTGAGTGAGCTCCAGCAAACAAGCTGCAGTACAAACAAAGTTTTAGTGGCTTATGCCACTGAAGTGAGTGCTTCTCAGCTTTGCTTATAAGCACATCAATACAGTAAGTGCAAATGGTTTTAGAAGAGTGGCATACCAATTTCTCTCAGCACGTGGTAATCATTGATTATCCTCTCAGTTAGTCATATTATTTGATTCAAACCTGCAAAATCAAACTGTGCTTTTTCTGAACCCACCTGTTGTTATGGGAATTGGACCAAATAACCTGAGTAGAAATATCTTGCATGCCTTAGATCACTATGTAAGGGTTTAAAAGCATTTGTGAATACCATGTACTGTACTTTAACAAAATTGTACATCAGTCTTAAGCAGTGGGAACTTTGTAGTTCTGTCGCATAACAAAAACACATTTTCTCCTATTTAACTTCGTAAACTCTGTAACTTCAGAAATATGTTTTATTTGCTCAGCTTCTGATATGACTGCTGCAATTCAGTGGCAGTGGCTGAGATTGTGTCTGTGGTTATAAAGACGTAAAAAGCATATTTGAAAAAACCCACCAGCAATGCCTTGGTCAGTGAATAATTAGCTAATATTCATGAATGGCTTTGATCCAACACCATGCCTTCATGATGCTCCACTTTTACTTTTTCTTTACATCTATAAAGGCTTCCATGGAACGGCACAGACTGAAAGATCTGTGATTCCTACTAGCAACAAGGAGAAAAAAACAGGTGAGAAGAGTAAACAAAATATTCAACACTTTTTTGTAAAAGCATTGTTTTTCTTTTCTTTTATCTTTTCTCGTTTCTCACCTTGTGTTTATTTGTAGGTTATGTGGAAACAAAAAAAGATGAACTCAAAAGAGTAATGCAAGTTTGCCTGAGTATCTTTGTGTGTGCTTTGTATTTGGAGATTACGCAAGGGTTAACTAAAATAGACTGCATATAAATAACATGCCGCATTGATTTGCTGAAAAAGGATATAAAAAGTTACAAAAGTGCAGTTTGTCCTTGAGTCTTTTTATATATGTATATATTGTGGTCCACACACTCACACAAGCCCTTCTGCACAATGCCACACAAAAAAGAGTAACAATCTAATAGAAGCTTCTGACACATAATCTTGAAAGTATAGCATTAGATTGAGTAACATGTAAAGAAGCAGAGAAAAAAGCAGAAACAGGAAACAAATATATATATGTGTGTGTGTGTGTGTGTGTGTGTGTGTTTCAGAGGTTTACAACATCAGCGAGGAATAGGAAGGAGGAAAGAAGTAAGTTTTGAATAACCTCCAGCATCCCGGTGCAGTGTGGAACAAGGTGAGGTCATCTCTGGGGGGAGCGGAGGCTGAATTCTAATCACAACAATAAGGTCAACAGAGTAATCCCTGTCCGCTGAAATGTCACTGTTTCCCTGCTCCGACACGGCTCCCCATGCACAGCATCACAACAACCAGCTATCGATCACATACTAATTAGAAATGCTGTATGCTGTATAGGATACATGGGACACACAAGTGTTCACAAAGCTGCACACACACAGGCACACTTACAGTGGGGGAAGTAATTATTTCAGAGCTAATGACTTGCTGCAGATATTTAAGACTGAGAATATTTATTTTCTGTCTAAACTACAGTAATACATCATATTGTACAAAATTATATGTTTGTAGTGGATGTGATGTGTGGATGTGCCTGAAAAACAGGCCTGAGTTCATTCATTTAAAAAAGTATATTAAAGTATACAATGGGGGAAATAATTATTTTGATCCTCTGCTGAATTTGTTAGTTTGCTTACTTGCAAAGAAATGAACAGTCTCTAATTTTTATGGTAGTTTCATTTTAATGGAGAGAGGCAGGATACCATTATTATTATTTGCATGTCACTGAGTGAAAAGAGCATTTGGCTCTAACAGACTGGCTGAGTGCCCATGTGGCACACAGATTACATTCAATCAATCAGTCAGCTACTCCTGATACTTCTGATTTCAACTTGTTGTCTATCATACAAGTTGTACAGACATTCTCCTGGGACTGAAACCTGGGTGTGTAATGTCAACCTGACCTGGGCATAGCCTCTCAGAAAGAAGGTGTGGGGCACAGAGATGAAGATGAACAAAATAGCATCGCACACATGGACAAAATGCTGAAAGAAGTAATAGGAAAGAAAATCCAGATGCACAGTATGTTATGTGGATTAGTGATGCGCCAGGGAAAGATTAGAGTGTGACTAACTAACTCACTGCACTGAGAAACTGGGATTATACATTTTCAACAGACTAATTAGGCTTAGAATGTGACAACAGTGCAAACTGCTGACCTCAGCTCGATGGAAACTGTTAGTCCTAAAGAGTAGAGCATGTGTAGTGTGTACTTGCTTTTCTATACATGTACTGTGGAAAGATATTATACCGTAAAAGTAGATTATATGAATAAATCTTTTGTCACTGTGTAACGATGTTAAGTGGGTGGAAACGTCAGTTTCAAAAGTATTATCCTCTACTGTAAATATAAAATATTAACTTAATGTTTTCTTTAATGTTTCCAGGTACAGACACACAGGAAACTCCTGGTAATCAAATTCACAAATGTAGTGACTGGTGTAATCTTATAACAACAGTTCAGTCAAGGTCTGGGATTACTTAGTACACCTGTTCAATTTCTTGGTAACGCAAATATGTGATTAGCAAATTACATGGCAGAAATTCAGTGTATTTAGGCATGTTCAGATGACCTGCAAAATGGTGTGAGTCTTATAGAAACGTCTGATCTACTGGGATTTTCCCACACAACCATCTAAGGTTTACAGAGAATGGTCCAAAAAAGAAAACGCCCAGTGAGCAGCAGTTGTCTTGTGCTGTACTCTGATGCCAGAGATTCAGAGGAGAATGTTACATACTTGTTACAGCCAAGATATGCAGAAGAGCATCTCTAAATGCATAAGATATCAAACCTTAAAGCAGATGGACTCCAAAAGCAGAAGACCACACCGGATGCCACTTCTGTCAGCTAAAAAAGGAAACCGAGGCATCAATTTGCATGAGCTCTGATGAGTCTCCATTTCTGCTTCGACATTTGAATGGTAGAGTCAGAATTTGGAGTAAACATGAATGCGTGGATCCATCCTGCAAATGTTGCAAGCTGCTAATGTTGGTGTAATGAGTTGAGGGGCATTTCCTTAGCACACTTTGGGCTCCTTAATATTAACTGAGCATTATTTAAACATCCTACCTGAGTGGCTTCCCTTAACTTGACAGTGAGTTGACTGTACTGAAATAGCCTTCACAGTCACCAGATCTCAATCCAAAAGAGCACCTTTGGAATGTGGTGGAATGGGAGATTAGCATCATGTATGTGCAGCTGGTAAATCTGCAGCAACTGTGTGATGCTATCATGTCAATATGGACCAAAATCTCAGAGGAATGTTTCCAGCTACTTGTTGACTCTGTGCCATGAAGGATTAAAGCTATTCTGAATGCAACCCAATACTGGCCACTTCACTATGTGCTATACCATATGAAGCACCCACTGAGCATATTTATGACCAGACAAAAGGAACAGAAATCTATTCAAGGTCTGTGGGGCTCTCTGAAACTTAAATGACTTAAAGGGAAAAAAAAGAACATCTTCAGGGGTCTTATAGAGTCCATGCTTCAGTGAGTTGAACACACACACATCGTCATGTTTCAATCGATATTACATTTGGCTTATGTTCTTTTATTTTCTTTTTTTTTTACACATACCCTGCCCACAACCATAAATGAAATAAACTTAACTCCTAGATAAATCATCTCCTTCCCCTCAAATGCAATAAGTTACAATATGGTGATTTTCAAAAGGACATAGGTCCTCAAAATGTGAAATTAATGTATTTAGAACACGAGTATCAAGCAAAGGTACACACACATGTGGTACATACTCATCCATAATCACACTGTCACTCAGAGTAGCAGCAACGAGGACCAGAGAGGTGGATATACGCTCTGCCATCTTGTTCAACCCATCTAAACTAACACCTAGATGGAAAAGACAGTACTGTCATAGTAACAAAGACTGCAACACAACTGCTTGCGCGTGTCTGTGTATGTGGTATGTGTATGTTGTGCTGTGTGTGGGAAAAAAAAAACGTGAAAAACTCAGCACAGGGGGCCTTGTCAGATATTAAAGGAAGAAACAGCAGCAAGTTACAGCGCAAAACTAAGAAGGGAACGCCTGGAGAGAAGATGCACATTTAAAAGAGACAAGCAGGAGAGCAGCAGTAGAAGTTGACAGGGAACAGAAGCATGAAAGGAAGGTAATAAAGGAATGAGAAGGAAAGATAGATGATAGATGCACACAAAGAAAAGTATAAACACGATAAAAAGACAAAGTTTTTTTCTCTTTAAAGCTGGGGGCGTAGCCTAATGACTTCATTTGCGTCGAGTCTGCATTCATGTCAGCATTATAGCACCTCATATGAAGCCATGATTGATGACTCCAGCTATGGTGACATTATTAAACTGATCCAACTCATTAACATTTTAACTACCTGGGCTCTTTGGTCAGAACGGCAAAAAGAAGGAAAAAGATGCTAATGTAATACAAAGGTATTATACAGTCATACGTTTTATTGACTTGGGCGATACATTAGCATCCTACAGATTGTATGAAAGTGTAAACTCATATCCACTTTGGATTAAGATATAATGTGCAAAATTTTGATGGTATCATCAATGAATATGTTATTCCCAATAAAGCTATATCTTACAGCCATATTCTTCTGTCTCACCTCCTTTCAGTCAATTACCCCATCGCAGTTTTATAATATACAGCCACCAGTCTGCTGACTAAGACATGCATTTGCTATGCGTCCACAGAGGATCACAAACAACAGCTTATTGCTCATAAGATGCAGCCAGGCTTTAAACCCCACATGCACACACACCTACCTACGCAGGACCTGTTTTTCATTCAATTATCAGCATGTCTGCGCAATCTAAAACAGCTTAGAGAGTGAACTGAGCACTGTAAAAATGGGCTGTGAAATCCGGCCTCCATAGCCGCGAGAAACAAAAAGCGGCTGGCAATCCTTCTAACACTGAGCACAATTATACCACCTCCGTCTACCTCTGCTGCTCTCAGACAAATGGATAGGTAGATTAGTTTTTCACATGACTGGTTTTGTCTGGCAGCACTAGCCGGTCCCCGTGTCACACGCTGACGACGAGTCCACCACCTCCCCAGGTCTGATCACGCCTAGACTTACTTTAACTCGGCCTGCTGCATCGTCTTCGCCATCCTGCCTTTTACTCACTGCAAACAACATTTTACAAGAATGCAGAGAAGGCTATATGAGGGAAATATAGCTGGCATAAAAGGCACTATAAGGCCCTACATAATGTTTTCATAAGAAGGGATGCAGCTATGGAGGAAAGGGATATCAGGCTGAATGGTGACGAGCTGAAAGACAGAGGGTAACGGAGAATAACGAGAATGTAGGCAATATAAAAAATGTATATACCATACAACAATAAAGGAAAGGACTGTGAAACTCAAATATTATTTACCATAACCTTATCCCCAACAATACAGGGACAATAAAACACAGCAATTACTACTGACAGACTGGGAAATGACTGTAAAATGAAATGTAATGTGTCTAATAATCTGTTTAGCAGAAAGTTTCAAAAAGGTATAAAATGACAAGCTTGTTGGGGGGGGTCAGACCTCCTCTTTCCACACCTCTTTACCATTATTGTTTGTTGGTGTGAACTTTTTTGTTATTTTTTTGTTTCTTTCTGAAAACAACAATTCGCCATTCACACTTACCTGACACGGTGACACGGTGTGAAGTGCCGACAGGGTTGAACTTCTCTCCTAAGCTCTCTTTTTTGCATTTACCTCATGATAGACGTTTTATTGGAGAATGTTTTGACTTGTCAAAGCAAACTAAAGCCCTGTGCACATATGAAGCGTTTTGCCTGTCACTTGTAGCTGATGGCTGCTTGCTACTGGACAGTCGTGGCTCCCATTCAGTAGTTAAACCTCTAATGTATTTAAAACTGCTGATATAAAAATGATGGGTATTATTTGCCGTCCACTAGTCCTCGCTTCACTTGCTCTGGTAGAACTGACACTACTTCAACTTAGAAACTGCCCACTTTGCAATGCTTATGGCTATTTCACCCATCCTCGCTACAAGACGCTGAATTTCATTGACATTTCATGGTCTAGGGCTCAGCCTCTCCCTTCCTGCGTCCCCGTGAACACCTTAATTTGTCACCATCTTGTCTTATACAGGGTTCAGAGTAGATTAGCCAAGAATAGTCAGTTACAAAGTTATAAAATATTTCCTTCTTGCGACATGACAGATTGTGCCGCCCCCCCCAATCAATCTCGCCTCCACATCAGCATGGAAGCACAAGGTAGCAATGTAAGCAGATGATGGCAACTGAAGCTGTGTGTATATGTTACTGGCTTGTGTTACTGTAATTTACAGTTCTACCTTGTTAAAGAAACTTCATTCCTCTTTTGCTTTTCCATGTTTACACAGTTGTACACGGCTAAGCGGCAGAAAAAAGCTCTCACCAGCTGGCAGATCACTCTGTGCTCAACCTCGCAGACGTGACAGAATCACTGTGGAGCACCAGCCCTCCCCCAAAAATTTCTGTCATGCTACTTTTTCTTTTTTTTTTTTTTTAGGATGTGGTGATTTTTGCCAGGTGCATTGCTGGTAATCTTTGATTATAACCCACTATACCAATAACTATAACTGTAACTATTGGCTCTTGTGTGCACACATCCTATACCATGGGCCATAACTGGGCTGATATTGTTTTAACTGAAACTGACATTATTCCAGTAGTTTTTAAACCTTTGCTGGAAAGGTTCACCTGACAATAAGTATAAAAAAGTAATAAATACATTTTTTTAAAAAAGGACCACTAGCATATAAAACATCTGTTTAAGTTTTCCAAAAAGAACCCAAAAAACCCCCAAACAGCCTTTTTATTCAGATTAGTTTCACAGTTGGAGGATCCCTGCATTATGTTAATCAGTCCCAGACTATACTGAATTTTATTTTCATCACAGTGCCAATTATATTGATATATTGCCCAGTTCTGTAATAATGATGATGAATAAATACTGAATAAAGTGGCAGAGAAGATGCATGGACAGGTGACAAGATAAAAATGAGGAAGAATAACGGCGCTGATAGCCGCACTGACAAATTGGATGTGAATAGATAAACATAACAGAACCAGAAAAATGATTCATAATAAATGACATGGCCTAAAAAGCAGTGCATAAGCATATATGTCAAGGCTTGCTCTCTTTGTGTGTGTGGCTGCCTCAGTTCCAGAGCAGACAGGTGTAGCTGCAGCCCAGTAAAGAGTAGGTAGTATTTCAGTGTCTTGTCTCGATGCTAAGAATAGTCAGCCATGTGTCTGAAGCAGCGACCCACTGAGGAAGCCTCATAGCTCACACATGCTGAATAGCTATAGCTCACATTTATCTCACCGCATTACCCATGGGTAAACAGGATTTTTGTTATATGCATGCACTTTACATTCATATACACATGTGAATGCTCACATTGTGCCTCTTCATGAATTCTATTTTGGCTTCAGCCTCAGCCAGATCTCTTTCCGTTTCCCTCCTCAAGCCTATATGTAACTTTCTATTTCTCTTGCACTCTTGGCCCCTGGGGGACAACAGGCTGCTTTGTTGTCAGGCTGCAGAGCCCTCAGAGATGGAAGGGATGACAACGCGTGTCCCCTCAGGGATCAACTGGGGACAGACGGAGGAAAAGGATGGCAGAATGGAAGGACAGAAAAAACAGAGAAATAGATAAGACAGTGTGGACGTAAGAAGAGTTATAGTCTGTGATGTGCTTTAACCCCATGATGTAATACAGTATGCGAGTGAATACACAAAAGTCCTAAACCATCTCCCCTTGCCCCACTTCCCTTTTCCTCAAAGCGATTTATTCTCTGGCTGTCCCTGTGGATATGGAGCATACACCAGCGATATCGTTCACTTTAATGCTATCTCTACTACAATTCCCTGATGAGAAAAGGGACAATGAAACTTTACAGTGTGAAGAGAAAAGAGTTTGTGTCTGCCGTGCTGTTATAAGCCATATTCTATAGGGCCTAAAGGCTCAGTTAAATACACAAAAACAGACAGGACAGGCAGGCAGGCACAGTGAGACACCTTTTTCTGCACTTTCATTCAGAGATACCGACTGTGTCAGTAAACATGTGACAATATACGTGGTCTATCAATTTATCTGTATTACATGTGTTTATGCGTGATTTGCCTCCAGACTCTAGGCTGGCCGGCCTCTCTCTGGGGCCCATCTGTGTAACCATAGTGATTGAGCAGTCTCCATCTCTTTGTGTTGATGTAGTCTTCCCTGTGGGCTGCGTGTGCTTATGTGTATGTGTGTGTGTGTCAGAGTTTCTGTAATATTCCCACAGGCAACAGCACACAGGTTAGTTGATGCGTTCATTATAAGAGCTCATTAATTTCCCTTAAACTGCCACCGGCTACCACCCACTGTCTGGAGGATATTTGCATTGGTCTGTACTTGTGTTGTTGTAGTGTGGTCGTTGGTAGCTCTGTGCCATTTGTCAGGGTTGTGTGTAAAGATGCATAGAGCAGCTGCTAGTTAAACTCAGCCTGAATAAAGTGACATGCAAAGTAATACACACAAATAAAGACATGAGTGTGGTTTGTAACGGAGGCATGGTTCAAATGTGTGTGTGTCCACGTTCATGCTAGATAAGGCTGTGAAATAGTTATCAGTAATTAACCATTTTTTCGTGAGAACTTTTGTTATAACAGTAGCAAAGAAGGAAAATAGGTCACAATCAGACAGGCAGAGAGAAACTGCATATACTGCATCGATGTGTATTTGTGTGTCATCAACCTTTGCCCTGTCTGCCAGCAAAGCCTCATTCTCAGTCTTAGTGTTGTTCCAGCTTGACTCTCCTGTGCAGCATAACTATCTGACTGCAGCACTGTAAGAATTCAGCACCAAGTATTTCTTCTGTGTTACAGTATCAGCAGGATGCTGCCGTGGTATGAAAGTCAATGTTGTCAAACTGTGGCAACAGATGAGAGGTCAAAATGAAGGGTGAAAAGAGAAGGAAGAAGAACTGAAGAATGTGTGTGCCATGCTAATGAACAGGTCCAGCTCTGCTTCCTGATCGCTGCCTTACACTCTAAAGATGAGAGATGTTACTTTTGGTAACCCACCTTCAGTCTTCTACTTGCCTATAGTTCTGAAAAGCTATTTCACCTTCAGAGCCGTCAACTATAAAGAATACGTTTTGAGTTTCCACCTTGCTGCTCATCTCTTTCGACTGCTAACTCAAACTAGTCAATCTCAACCCCGTCTCCCACATTTCATTTTGTATGTAGCTTACTTTTTCAACTTTTTCTTAAAGGTTCCTCCTCCTCAGAGTCCTGTATCAGGGAAGAGATGGACAGATCCGTCATCGTCTTGGTAATAACCCAGCACATTGATATGCTAGCAATGCCAGGGTGGACAGGCAAAACTCATTCTGCTGAACTCTTTCTCATTTACATCAAATTACACAAGCTTAGGAATGTTTATGCCAGTACGTATTGAATTTTTACATACGACACAGTGCACAAGACACCATTACGGCTCTCATGCACAAAAACACACAGAAGTATAAAAAGCCCAGTGTGTATTAATGCATTTTGATGCAGAACAAGCAACTAGATCTGAGATACATCATAACTCTGCATGCGTTCAGTCAACAACTAATTTGAGATTCAGAGACTGAGATGGCTCTAGAGAGAGAAAGAAAGAGATCAAGATCAAGACAATAAAAAGGGAGACAACGGGGAAATGAAAAGGAAAGAAAATACAGAGAAAACATAGCATTTATCATCTGTAGTGTGAAAGGTGACAAGATCCCTCCAAGAAGTCTGTTCAACTGACTCACTGACTCACATGGGACCCTGCAAAAAAGAAAAAAATATGCCTGGAGACATTGCCTGACAAATCAGTCATCCTTGGACTACCGGGATGGGACTTCGGTGGCATAAGGACGGGAGAGGTGGCCAGCAAACTGCCTGACATATCAATCATCTGAGTCCTATGGGACACAAGCTATATGAGAAGACACAGGTGGCTGAAAGGCACATGCTGGCAGGTTCAGTAACCACAGAAAGGTCGCCAGAAATTTCCTCATCCTTTTGTCGAATGTGGGATAAAAAGCGAAACACTTTATGTTTGCACACAAACTCACGGAGAGCAATATCCAAGACACGTAAAACTGAGACAGCTTGGCAAAATTCATCCCTTCATCCATTAAGTTTTCAAGAAAAACACTCAAAGACATATGTAAAGGCAAACAAATGTAAGTTGGTCCACGTAAGCACGCAGGCAGGCGGCCATACGCTTCTGGGTTCTTCGAATACACTGGACCCCAGGGAAATTAAACAATATCAGTAATCTCTCTTCGTGTTCCCATGAAACTCCTAAGACTCAATGTAAAAACTTTAATATGGCTGCACAATTACAAGTGCAGAAAAAAGAGGCCAGGAAGAAGGAGAGGCCAACACTAAGAAAGCAACTATTAATGGATGGATGTATACTGCATGAATATGTATTGAATAAACAGATGGGCTGGCTGCAGTGTCAGAGGGTGGACACCATGACTTGACGATGAGCAGCACATATTTAAATGAATATGAATTTGCATATCACTGACACATCTAGACCAGTGTATAAGTGTGTCTGTCCCAAGCTCAAAGCAGAGCATATGTTTCTAAAAGCTGAGGAGATAAAAGGAATCACAACTGTTTGCCTCGCTTCTTCCCGTACTTTCTCTTCTGTTCTCTACATGGGTCACAAACTTTCTACTACCCAGCAGCTGGGTGCTGTGGGATTTTGCGGCATGGTAGTTAGGTTTTTTTTCCTTGAAGGTTTCTGGGGAGGTACTTGCCCAGAAATAAAACAGATGAAATGCAGTAAATGAAAGAGCGAGGCTCAATATCAGATTTTTAGGCGCACCTGTTCAAATTATCTTCTTCTTGTAAATGTATGGGTTCATTAATTTATCCGAATCATTCTCTTTTTAATGTGGAAAATGGAGGGAGGGATATGAGGGATTGCAGCTCAGTAATGGTGCCCCATCCTCTGCCCACAAGGGGTTCAGCTAGGCGTGGAGAACCCCACAGTAGTATTGTAGCCTTTTTAAATGGCCATCATACAGAGAGGCATTTAGAAGCAATGAATGCCGATGAGTAAGTACATAATACATTCAGCAAAATGGTAAATGAATGCCATGCATCACGGTGACGGAGTATAATCCATCTGTTGGCTGACTGGAGCTCAGCTGGAGCTCAACATGCTGGCTTCGCTGCAGCGAGACTGCGACGTGTCATTGAGTGGAGGACCATTATTTGGTTTGCAATGGAAAGCGACGTGAATGACTGAATGAAGCATGTAAACAATGTTGAATCTCCCCCTCTCCATGATAATCTGGCCATGTTAGATTTCAGTAGTGGTTCTTTTTGTTGATATTGTATGAACTACTTCCTTTCATAAGCATGCTGATTGTCTGTTTTTTTCTGGATCAGGTCACAGGTCTTTAAAAAAGTGGGTCAGTTGGCACTTAATATAATTAATTTTGAACCAGAGAAAAATTTGGCTCCATAAACACGGGGGTTGAAATGCAAATGAGGTGTCTAAAAAGATTATATTGGTTAACGAGCTACAGCATAATAAAGAGATGCATTAGGGTAAGTCTACGGTTCAGCCTACGAAAACCTTTGTCTTCTGTCTTTTGTGGGTAATGCATCCAGCAGACTGAAATGACAAGAAGGAACATTCTTGGCAAATACAGGTTTAGTTTCTGTATTTTCCAAGCAGTTTGCTTCTTGGAAAATAAAAGGAGCAACCATCTCGGAAAGGTTACTTTTTGGAACTTTTGTGTGGAAAACCTGCTTAGGTGCAGGAGTGTCTCTATAGGCACAATATAGAATTTGAATTGACTGATCTGTTTATTTACTGATCTTTTAATTCAAATTAATCCTAGCAGGTGATGGTTTAACTAAATTAACTATACTCACTGTCTATGATCAACAGAGAATGTTACATATGTGCTTTAACAGGGAAGCATCACTGAAAGTCAGTGAGGGACAGGATGTGAGAAGCAGAGAGGGACAATGATAAGTGTGGTTCAGCTGCATTAATAGTTCTGCCCTGGCTGGCCATCTCCTCCCGCCATGCCAAACCTCAATGATTTATGGGCTATTTGGAGAAAGCTGGGCTACTGAATGTACACAATCCCTTACACAGAGAGAGAGAGAGAGACAGGGACAATGAGAGAGAGAGAGAGAGAGAGAGATAGAGGCTTGAGGTAACACGGAGGAGATAACTTGGGTGTAGAGCATTCCTCAGATGGCCGAAGTGAGTAGAAAGAGAAAACAGAAGGAATTCAGGGGTGGGCAAAAGATGGAAGTGACCAAGAAGAAGCAGGAAAATTTGGTAGAAGCGGCGAATGCCTAGAGATGAATTTAAAGGCATTAAAAGATTTGGAGCAGAGACAGCAAAGCTGAGTGAGTGGGAGGGGAGGATAGAGTGAGTGTGGAAAGAAGAGTGAGGATGGGGAACTGATGAGCAGAAGGATAAGAGGAGGCCAGCACTTTGATCTGGACCACAGAGCATTGGTATTCACCTTCAATCTCTTCTTTCTCCCTCATACTAGGGCTCTGTCGATCATTTCATTCCCACTTTTTAGTTTTCTATCCCTACATGTTACATCCATCTACAGCCAAAGACAAATGATTGTTTTGTGTGAGATTGAGAAATCCATAATTCTTGAAGGAAAACTATGCTGAATAAAGGAAAAGACTAACTATTATATTGTCTATCACATTGTCTTCTGCGTACTGCAGACATTACATAGTATATTTTAGTTAAAATGTTGCACAAGATGTGGATGAAGTGTATGAACAAATAACAATATATATTTCCATAACTAGCTTTATGATTTTTTTTTTTTACATTTATTTTACTGAAATTAAATAATTATGTAAGAACCAGCAGCTCTGATTCATTGTTGTGTTTTTTGGTGGTTTTTACCTGTAGTGGAATACTAATATTTTTTTTATTGGAATAAACATACACTGAACACTTTCCTGCGACAAGGATTCAAATTTATGGGGTGACTTTTACAGAAAGCCAAGCAGAGATAATGACTTGCTGCAGATATCTAAGGATGAGAATATTTAAGGTCTCTTAAAACTTTATATTTCTTTATATATTTTAAAACTGCAATAATACATCATATTCTATCCTCTTAAATGTTTATAGTAGCTGTCCAGTGTTTGTTTCTCTGAATAAACAGAGTACAATGATATCAGAAAAAACAGGCCTAAACTTTGATTGAAAAAACGAAATTAAACTACATTGATAAAATAACAAAAATCTCAGCTGAATTGAAAGGCTTGAGTATTATGTGATGTGCTTCACTGTCAGTATCTAAAGAGGCATTAAAAATATTAATACATGAATTAAGGTGGTGTATTAGCAAAACAGCTGCTTAAGCTTTGAACATTTGTTCAACCAAGTGATGCCATTCAGACAGTGCTGGTGGAATGTACACCTGTCTAACTTGCCCGTTTTATTTAGGAGTGGACATTTCCTCTCTGTAATCAGGACGGTTCTCGTAAATGTGCTAAATATACATCACGTTTCCCAGGGAGGTTAGTATAAGGAAAATCTGTTAAGATGATAAATGACAATGTAACTCACTTACTTGCTAATGCTCCTTCTGTTTCCATGCAACGCACAGGCCGATCTAAGAAGGGTGAAAACAGAACTAGCAGAAGCTTCTCAAGCACACCAGCCTTCCATCAATCTCCTGCCAAAGACCACAGGTTTATCTACAGTGAAACATTTGCTACAAAGTTTCTAGCCTTAGAGCCTGCCCCTTTGTGAGGACGACACATGATGATAACGACAGATGTTCCAGATTCCAATGGATTGTAGTCAAGCGGAGTTAAGCCTGCTTCCAGATACAATAGCCAGCTGCAGCCACGAGATAGGAGTAATTTAAATGATGGATGCAAACCGTTTATGACAGAACGCTGGTGGAAATAAAGGGAGAGAGACCGGTAGATGTGTACCTTTAGATGTCACTGGGCATGCACTGCTTACATTATTGCCCCGACAGAACACTACTGGCACATTTACTGTCTAAATGATATATCCACATGATGCGATTATTTGTCGCGTGTTTAATTATTTATCTTCTGTCACCATTGTTCGACAAAGTGACCACACTTATTTTCTTTGTGTGTGTAACTGGATGGATATTTAGACTACAGTCACAGCAGCAAATTACATGAACAATTTAAGTTTATATGGTTTTTGCCACAGTTGTCCTTCATCGTCCATTTACCTTTGAAATAACAAGCTCTGGCTTACCTAAACACACCTTCCTTTTCTGTCATTTGGTGAAACAAAAACATGACATCAGAAGTGGCAGCATAATGACACTTAATGACACTGAGCTGCTTCTTGATCACCTTCCTCACTTTGCCAAAGATGATGCGACTGTACCCATTTCCTTTCTCCTTGTGTTAATTTGTGTTAATGTTATAGTTGACAAACAAAAACATGCTTTTGTTTTTTACTAAATATAGTTCAGTAAAAAAAAGAAGAAAGAATAATAAAAAGATATTGCGAATGGAGGTGTTTTAATGCAAAGGGCATTTTCATCCCATTAAAAGCAGGATTCAGTTGCATTTCAATTCAGTTAACAATCAGTTGCAGGCTTCTCCCTCTCTTCTATCATCCTGACCAGCTGCACACAGTCAGTCCATCAAATACACTGCATGAAGAGCCTGAATGATTGTTCCCCAGCCAAGAGTCAGACAAAAACAACATCAACAACAGGCTCCAGAATAAACACAAGAACACTGACCACAACAGTGGGTAGAAAGATCCTCGCCACCACATATTCTCTACTAAATGAAACAAGATTTCCTCTTCATGGTCTGCTGGCTGGTTTCTGTCAGCTGTCACTTTCTGGCTTTAGCCGTGCTCTGCTCTTCTGCCAGATATCCCTCCAAACCATAATGGCACATAATGAGGGAGCCACTAACCGTTCAAGGTGAGCTGCCAAGGTGGGACACCTGTCATTTTATGTGGGTGGGTTAGCATGAGACACTGAGCAGGTCGAAAAGGGATTTAAGAGCTCATTGATAACAACATGTCAGTCATAGAGAGCACAGGATACCTCCAGATACAGTAAATCGTAATATAGCAGAAATACAAGGGGATTAAAATGATCTGATTAGACACAGTTAAACTGGATTAAAATAATGTAATAGCTTAGCTCAGCACACTCCCATTATCACTTTTCTTTTGACATGGTGCAAGGCTCGGGCTGTTTTCAGAGTTTTCCAGCAGTGAGAAACAATTACAGCTTACAGGTGCAGAGGAAAATGTAATATGACCAAATGGTGATAGAAACATCAGTAATGTTTATCTACTGTGCATTTAAACTACGCCACATTAGACCTCTGGCATGACACTAATTTCCTGCACATCTGTAAACAGTTCCGACTTGATGCTAATGACTTGAACAAACAAACAGCTGCGGCTTTTCTGTCCTGATATTCTGTTGGGATTAGAAATGTTCTTGTCCTGTATCTGTAATTTCTATTTCCATTTAATTGCTTAAAGTATGCTGTCAAAAAGGTGACAGAGGGAACTACGAGCCCTAAATCCTTACAGCCTATTTCCTCAAGGAGTGATGAATAAAACCTTTTCCCAAAAGCACGGGGAAAATAAATAATCTCATGAAGAAATAAATTCAGCACGCTCTCATCTAAGGTTATTCAGTTTACCACAGCCTTGATAAGAGTATTGGTGTCATCTGTGTGTTACACCATATTTGCCTTAGAGACAGTTGGAGATGCTCCTAACCTTAGTCCCATCTACTCAGGCACCGATGGGATTTCAGTAAAAGCAGAGACAAGTTAAATTGCCCAGCAAAATCTGAGATGTGGGTGGTGAATGCAGAAGCGTGGAAGTAGCCTAGAGCACTACACAAAAATATGCGCAGTCTGTCAGACCTGAAATTAACAGAATCAAGCTTACTGTTTAGAGTTACAACAGTATATGAGGGCTGTAACTCAGTGGCAGCGAGAGTGGGATGTTAAGGTGGGATGTGCCATAATGTAAAGAAACAATTTATAATACAATGCATTCATTTATATATAATTTATATATTTCTTCTCTTCTCACAATCTGCATGCCAGTGGGCTTATGTGCATGCTTATGCTTTATGTTACAGAGATTGATGGAGCTCAAGGCCAGTGGGTTGTACAGTTGTGTGGGTGTAAAGCCAGCAGTCCTCTGTCGGCCTGTCAGAAAACTGAGGCATGCCAGCAGCTGTGAGTGTTTGTCACCTTTTCTGTGTGTACATTAGCAAGTGTATATTTGTGTGTAAGCACAGTGTGTGAGTCCTGGTGTTTGTGTATTTGACATGGGGACAGCCTGGTCTACTGCCAGCCGTTCAGCATGAGCCAAGTTTCCTCTCGATGTGACACCTGCTGGCCGTGGACAAGAGCAGGAAACACTGGGGACAACACTGATGGATGTTAGCAACTAGGTGTGTGTGTTTGTTTTTGTGTGTGTCATTCATGTAAAGACAAATCTATCACACATGTACAGCTTCACACTGCGAATTTATGAATGTTTAAGCAGACATCTGAGTGTGCACGCATGCATAACAAGCGACGAGATGCTGAATCCCGGAGAATTAGCAGGCTGCTTTGGTACAGGGCTGAAAAAAGAGAGGGAGGGAAGCGATAGGGAAGCCCCAGGCACTTTAACTGCTGCCTCGCAGATAAGTGAGCCTAACTCTGTGGCCTTTTATGCAATCATCTGTCCATCCATCTCCTCCTCTCCACACTCTGGTCTCTAAACTTCTATCTGAAGCTCAGCCTGGATTGCTCATAAATATCTTTGCTATTCAAGTTTCCTCATTCTATTTTAAAATCTCATCAAACCTTTCCTAACCTCATTGACTCAGTGCTGAGAGGCACCTTCTTTTCATTCCTATTTAAAGCCTCCCTTCTCTTATTCATCCAGTCATTTCCCAATATCAGTCAATATTTCCTTTTCCTTCTTCATCACTCGGCAATTTCCCTCCCCTCTCTTTCTTCTCTCCTGCTTTTTTTTCTCTTCGCTTTTCTTGTCTCAAAGCTTGGCCATTGTTTTCACACACTGTGCTAATCTGCTAGCAGCAGACATTTCTGCACGCACACATTGGTGTGCCAGCACAAATATGCACATTCACACACAAATGTACAGACACATTAACACAAAATTGTACAGACACACAAAGAGCACAGAGTGCAGCAGCCCCAGACGCAGGGGCTTAAAGAGTGGTTAATCCTGTGGTACAGTGTTTCTGTCTTCCACAGGGTAATATTGGGCCTGGTGCCATCCATCCATAGCAGCATGTTCTCACCTCCCATCCACTAACCTTCCACACAGGCAAGCAAACACACACACAGAGGTCTAAGAAGGGCAATGTGAAAGACAACAGGGAAATTTACAAACAGCATCTAAATGAAGAAGATTCTGTGAACAATGATGTCACTTTAGCGAAAGATTTAGTTATACATTTAGTTACACAGTGAGGTCACAAACATTAAAAAAATGGCGACACTATGTGGTTCATGGGATTATTATAAAAAAGATGAAAAATCTTTTGCTTACACTGAACGTGAGGGGCTTAAAGTAGCTCTTGACAAGACTTACGCAGAAAGGAGAGAACAACAGAAAGTGGAGAGAGGGAGAAGTGAACAGATTAAATATGGGTCTTTAGAGTTTTGGCCAGGCAGACGGATTGGCACTGCATCAGAAACACAACACATGAAAAGAGGAAATCTGGGCAATTTCTCCATTTGCTATGGAGGAGGCCTGCACAAATGCAATGATCATTCATGTGCACCCCGACAAACTCAGCGCTCTTCATCGCCTTCCAGGAATCCCACATCCCTCCCTCTGTCTATCTTTCAGGCCAGCTCTTCAGCTCTCCGTCTGTCCTCTCTACCTCTAACTCTTGTTGTATCTCAGGTATCTATCTCGCCAGCAGTCCTCGCTCACATTCCCCCCACTCCATATGTTAATTCTCTCTATTTCATTAAGATTATCGGAGAGTTTTTTCTCTTTCTGTTTAACTGTTACTCTGTTTGGCTCTATCAGTGGGAGAATGGAGGTGTTTTAATGAGTCTGTTCTTTCACCCTCATTAGAGGGTGGACAATGATTGATTCAGGGAGGAGGTGAAAGCCTGCAGACTGAGAGAATGTCACATGTTCACACAAATACCCGCAGAAATGTGCACAATCAACACCTTGAGCTGAATTACTGTGTGTTTGTGATATCTGGGCAGATCTGATAGAGATGGCCACTTTGCCAGTGCCTGATGAGCTAAACAGTTGGTAATGACAAATTGATGAAAACATATCTCTGTGAATGTGTGTATTTGTGTGTGTGTGTGTGTGTGTGTGTGTATCTACATTAACCAGTAATGCCTTTTGATTCCCACTAAATGTGTCTGGTTCCATAAAGGTTTTGTGTCACATCATTTTAAGGAGGAAGTGAACTTCTTTTGCTCAGTAACTCAAAACACACTGACACTAAACTGTGCTGAAAATCAGCGGTTACAAAATCCCTGCAAGATTTCACATCCTCACATATACTTACACACACATTTTTGATTAACCAATCAGCATCAGGCTTATCTGGGTGATGAGGTAATTACAAAGTGCTAATTGGGTGACATTATTTTTAGCAGATGACAAAACCCGCAGTCTCAGCGGCAGTACAACAGTTCATGACAGAGAAGCCTGAGAGCCAGACAACGACAAACAGGTCCGGTTTAGGCTCATCTCCTGCTGGACTCTAGATAGATGCTGTAGTTCAAAATAACAAGGATAATGATTGCGGATGGGTGTTTACATCCATAGTAGCTTTTCAATATAAACTCAGGCCACTTATGGATTAAAGATTTGTATTCAAGTACCCGTTCACACAGATCTAAAATAATCTAATCTAATGGCAGCATCTTAATGCATTTCTTTACATAACCTGCTGAAGTTCAAACTGAGCATTAGAATTTGGAAGAAGTGACTTTAAATGTTATGTGTTTGATGCTGTTGGCTGGTCTGAGAATTTCAGAAATTGCTGATCTACTGGGATTTTTGCACACAGCCAACTCTAGGGTTTACAGCGAATGGTGCAAAAAAGACAAAACATCCAGTGAACAGCAGTTATCTGGGGAAAAAATAGCCCATTGGTGCCAGAGGTCAGAGGAGAATGACCTGACTTCTTCGAGCCAATGGGACCGTAACAGTAACTCGAATAACCAGCCACACTGCACCCACGTTCTTGATTTTGACAAATTATCAACCGTTTATTGTGCTAAACTTTCTTTCTGTATGAGTAACCTACAGTTACATTACTTGTCAATACATTGATCGTCAGATAAATGTGCCAGGATCCAGTTCTGCAGACAGAGCTCACATAACCTGAGACATTTGACTAAAAATATACATCGGCACAAAAATGAGAAAGTTAGGGAACTTTTGGCTAGTTCAAATATAAACACAGACGAGATCTGAATTCATGAATTATCCTGCATTTGACCCCGAATTTCACAAATAACTTCACATTAATTTTTCATCAATATGAACATTTGATATCAGAGGAAGCTCTAATAAATAAAATCTGAACTCGGCAACAGCCAGACGGAGATGAAACACGAGCGGCAACATAAAAAGACTATTTTGCTGTTATCGTGGTTTAAAATAAAAGGGTTTAAAAAACTGCAAATGAGAAGGTAAAGGGGGTGGTAATGGATAGGGAGACAGTCATAGAGGTAGCTGGGGTTTGACTGCAACATCAGTCACTGAGATGAGAGGATGAGGCATGAAAAGAGAGAAAGGTTGAGCGAGAGAAAGGTGAAGTGACAGAGAGCTGTTTGATGAGTTCATGGAACCCAGGTCCTGGGTGGCCTGGAGTCAGGGATTAACTGTTGAGGAAAAAGGTCAATATTGACTCACTAGTTTGCTTTATAGATGTAAGGCCACAGTTTTTTTTATGTCCATGAGGCTGCACTCTTTGAATCTTTAACTAAAGCTTTCTTACAAATCTGAGTAATCAAACCTTAATCATTAAACAGAGAGAGACAGAGAAAAACATTTAGTCTGGCCACAATGCAATATACTTAGCTTTTCCTTATTCAGTTATCAATGCGAGGTCAAACCGTTGCAGCTGCAGTGTTAGTGCACACAAAAAGCCAGGTGTGTGTTATCACCAATCTCTTCAACCAATCCTGTTTTTGGCAACATTAGACTTTTCCTTGCCTTTTTATTTTCCCATAAACAAAAATGAAAGGAATTTTATCTTTCTCTGGTTGGGATAAATCTGCCACATGAACTTAGCCTGACCCAGGCCTTCTGCCTTTCAGTTTAAAGCCTCAGACTCACAATATGACAACATCTGGTATAAAAAAGTTGCAATACTTGTCTTTTGTCTGCGTCTTCATTTATATGCTGCTGTTTTTACTTGCGGCACAGCTGTGCAGCCCACACAGTGAACAATAAGCTGCACTCTGCATAATACAAAGTCTGCAGGCTATAAAGAACCTGAATCACACAGACTTCTTCTCCCCAGATTCTCTAAAATGGACAGTAAAATACAGCATGTGTTTGTTTGTGTGTAGCCAAACAAAAGTATACAAAAGTATATAGATGTCTGCTCATGTGAAAGTGAAAGTAAAGAATGACTGAACCCTTCAACCATTGCCAGAAATCAGTAGAACAAATCAATGGCACAGAGTAGCCAGCATTGAAGAAATGAAAAGAAAAACATGGTAGCTGTAGATGTGTGTGTGTGTGTGCATGCACTCTATGCTGCAGCTATAGAGTTAGAAGACACTAGAAAACAGTTAAATTTAAAAAAACCAAAAGGTTGAATGAATTAAACAGCATGATACAACTTCCACATCAGCTGATGTGCTCTCCCTCTCCAGCTCAATGGAGAACAGCATGTGATGCACAAATGACTGTCTAAAAAAAGACGGCCATGATAACAGTGATGATGCAGATTCCCATCTAGGTATGAAAAGGACTACTGATAAACAGTCACATCTGAAATATGTGGGGAACCACAGATCACGTTATTTTTCTCTTTTCATTCAACTCAAAGGCCTGTGTGTGTGTGTGTTTTTTTTTTTAATCTTCTATGTTTTTTAGAGCATTTATTTCCCAGACCTGTAGGCACCCCTAACATCTTTACAAGAAGCTGGGAAAAATTATTTAAAAACTTGATCACAAATGATGCAACAGTATGTACTCATAAAATATGCATTTATACATACAACCAACATTTATATATATAAAAAAAAATAATAAAAGGGAAATTCACTAAACAAAAAACACACACACTGCAGTTAATAATGCATCACACTTATTTTTCATTAAAAGGCTCCAAAAACGACTTCAGTAACTCACACTTAGGCTGTAGCTCGGTGTATCAGCACCTGTCTATCAATTAAAGTGACCATGACCTTAATCATGTATATGTTTATGTATCACGCTATAAACACTTTATTTGTTCATTTTTGTAGTGCATCCTTCATCTTTTCATTATGCGCCACACGTCCTTTAGCATCAGTGCTCTGACGCTCTGACTGTGGTTATATTGTCCAGTGAGAGATAACAGCCACATTTAACAGGGGTGCAACCAGGCTGGAGGGGTCATGATGGCACACTCAGCAGGACGTGCTAGTTTGTGTGCTGTTGGGACTTTTGTGTTTTGCAGTTACTTTCTTTTTTTCTCCTTACGTTTGTGCTTTCAGTTTCATTCACTGCTTTTGGCAGTAAAAACTACTTGATCAAGTTTAGGCACTACATAAAACAGTTTGGTTAAGGTCAGGGAAACATTGTTATTTCTGTTATGGATGGGCCTTTGTTGACAACTGACCAATGTTAGAAATGACCAAAATGTTCAGTTACACCATAACCAAGTGCATCATAGCACACGAATACACATGCACACACACATACACTTTGTGTGTAAAGTAGGAAAAACAAAGTGAACAAAGTGGTCCTAACTGATGTCCCAATGATAACAACTGGCTTCTGATTTTGGACGTAAAATACCATTTTTAGTACAATCTATAGGGATGTACTTGCTTTGAATCTTTGGTTGCTATCAAACAAAGCTTTAGACCCAGCTAAGCTAAATAAGTAACATTTAACATGTAAATCCACAGAATGCCGAATTTAACTATTCGGACTTACGAGTCAGGTTATGAAGTAAATGGTTAATATGGTAAATGTTTCAGAGAAAGAACAGAAATGGTTTTATTTAGTGGTTCTGGGGACTTTAACAGCTAGCCTTTTTTAAGCACAGTTAAAAAAGGAAACATGCTGCTAAATCTGGTTGAATTGTATTATCCATCCATATAAAAAAGCAATATGTGCAATATATACATCTGCTTGTCAGCTATAACTGATAAATGAGCGACAGAGGTATACATCTCATTAATTTCAAGAAAGCTACTGTCATTATAGATGGAAGGCACAAGGAGAAATTTATAAAAATGCATGTGGTTTAACAAACAATATATGTTGTGTAATGTGCTTGAGGGGGTGGTGCTTGGTGTGGTAGTTAAGGGGGAGACACTCTAAAGCTGTTTTAAAGAGCGGGGCTGAAACTAGAAAAGGAGCAATTCTGACTTTGGTTATAACAGATTTTTGGGGGTTTATTTCTGCTTGAAAATGTGCTGTAAGCTAATTTCTGCAGTTCATATTTCAGGATTTGTTGACCTGCTGTCTTGTCAGACATGAATGTGAAAACTAACAGGGTCACTGTGGGTGATAAACTGAGGCCTATGACTGGAGTGTTTTCTGGTGAAATAATGGGCAGGATTTGGTTGGGAACCCACTGAACGATGGAACAAGCATCAACAAACTATAGAAATGAATTCTCTGAAAAGGTAAGATAAATCACAAAATGCACAAATTCATCTTTTATTTACTTTTATGCACTATATAATATTTTAGGATCTATTTTGATCACAAGTGATTAGTTTTAGAGTTAGAATGGTCAAAAGAACTTGTTGTGGCAGGAGAAATTGTAGCGTGTGATGTCATAAATTTGAATACAACTTATTTGTTTATGGTGCCAGAATGCTAGCTGCCTATTATAAACAACTCTTGAATTTAAAATATTCATTTAATCAAAAAAATCTTAAGCTGAATAAATTTAAGAGAAATTGAATGATTGTTTTCAAAATGGATTTTTTGAAAATGTGTTTTTTGTTTCTCAACTAAAATGAAAAATAGCTGCTCACTTACTCTAAGGGGAATATTTAATTACAACTTAAATCCATGCTCAGAAAGTACATCTAGAAATTAACTGTAATATCAGCACTCCTCAGACACAAATAAACCATATTAGGGTCTCAAGATTCAACTGAGGGTTGCTCTTTGCAAAGCGAGACTCAAGTGAAATACACAGATATATGTGCAAATGATGGCTTCAGGCCACCTGCAATTGACTGAATGGATTTAACAACAAGGACTTCTCACATAAAAAAAACAGATAACACAAAGATTACACACACACACACACACACACACAAAAATATCCATGCAAACACAGGAGAAAAAGGGGGGAAGTAGAGAAGTGTGAACAGATGGTAAAGTGTCTGGTCAATCAGAGTTTGACATGACCTTAAGATGAACCAAAGACTTGCCTTTCTTCCCGGAATAGATCGAAAAGACAGACACTGAGGTGCATTAGATTGTGGCAGGATGGACTAATTAAATAAATGTTGTATTGATCTTTTGCTAGACGTTTTTGATGTGCAGGCAGCCAGGTGTGAAATGTATGAAAAGATATGGGACACATGTGATAACATTGGCCATAGATAAATAAATCAAGTTCAATGACCTGCTTATCAGGCTTATTGGTGATTCTAAATTTGGCAAAGGTGTGGATGTGAAGGATGTCCTGAGTGTGCTATGCCCTTCATGCTGTGACAACTGTACTACACTACAACCACCCCATAAGGCTACATTAGATAGGTAATTAGCAAAAATGGATGGATGAATAAGTTGAAGGATGACTGCTCTGTGTTAAGCATTTCTTCTGAAACAGCAAATGGGAAACTGACAAAGTCATCAATTATATCAAAACAGTGAAGTATTTACAGTGTAAACAGGAAATTAAATAATGGGCTTCCATTCTTTGCCTGGAAACATGACTGCTGATGACTGCTGGTTATATAGTGGCCAATACACATAGACCAGGGGTTTTCAACTAAAATGTAAAGAGATCCAGTTAGAAAAAATTTCTTGATGCAAAATGATCAGAATGTCTAAGCAATTTGAATTTCAGAAAAATGAAACAAAGGGAGGAAAAATAGTGGGGATAGTGGGGATTACTTAGTGGGGATAGGTTCATTGGTAACTCTAAATTGCCCATAGGTGTGAATGTAGATGTGAATGTGAGTGTGTGTCTGTCGCTATGTGTTAGCTCTGCAGCAGCCTGGTGATCTGTTCAGGGTGTACCCTGCCTCTCGCCCTAAGACAGCAGGAATAGGCTCCAGCCCCCCCATGACCCTGACAAGGATAAGCAGAAGAGGATGGATGGATGATGGAAAAACTTGAATTTCCCCTTTTCTGTTTCACATCCTCACTGGTCTAAAACAACTTTACAGATAATAAATCTTAACACAGTTTAACAGTTGTGAATAGTTTTAGAGGATCATTTTCTTCCACTCTTTTAATCAAGTCCCCCCCTTTTTTACTCAGTGAGAGAATTGAGCTCCAGCTTGCCCTGCCAGGATTTTAAACCTGGGCTTGAATGGAGTCAGGGCCATTCTTACACACATGTGGAGGTGCTCATTGGTGAGCTGGGAATGACATTTAGTTTCGATTATGTCACTGTGGAGAAAACTGCCTCACTGTTGAGTGTGGAGCCAATGCTCTATTTTCACTGTCCACTTTTCTTTTTTTCACAGCACCGTTTGTTCCTTATTTGTCCCTCCGTTTCTCCAGATAGTCATCTGTATTTCTCCCTTTCTTTTTTTCTGCATTTATCACTACTAACTCTCAGCTGTCAGCATTGTAGAGTCCCAGTGTTTAGTGCCTGGGATGCACAGATTTGATTGGCTGAGTGGTATCATGTGGCCTAATTAGCACCAAATTAGTCTCTGCATGTCTTCAGCCAATGAACTGCTACCGTAAAGATCAGAAAAGCTCTACCAGTTAAAAAAGATGCACCCTGTCAGGTTTTAGATCATAACCTTCTGGGACAGCTTCTTGGTCCGGACCGGATCAAACTACTGGAGACCATGGCAAATTGTTAGCAACCAAAGAAAAATATCTTTTCGTATACCACTATGAGACCAAATTCATGCTAGTGACTTTCAGCAACCTCCAGCGATCACTGGCAAAGCGTTCCCAAAAACACATACTTTTTCTTTTTGCCTTTATGGGGCTTTAGCTATTGAATTCACAGCACCTGTCATTTATCAGTACTCATTTTTCCCTAGCAACTGGTGGTTGCTAGGCGGTTGGCAACTGATTTCAATCTGCCTGTATTGCTGGGGCTGTAAACTTTAAAGTAAGTCCTGTTGCTATGATGTTGCAGTGGGTGGTTGGCTGAATAAAGCAACTGACTCTTTTTTCACCTGTCTCATATATGCTGCAATTTTTTCACTTTGCCCATATGTTTCCATAACTACAACAAAATAGGTCTGAAACTACTTTAGAAAACCTATGCATCAAGGAGACAGAACACAGTGTGATGAAAACTTTTTCTGAAGGCGTAATAGAACTACGTTCTCCTTCTGACAGCCACACCACAGAGCACTTCGACTGCCATCAAGCATCATATAGAAAACAATACCTAACAACATTTTCTTGTTTCACGCTTATAGTTTCAAACCTAAATTATGTAAAATAGACACCTAAGTTGTTTTTACAAGCCCTGAAAAGACAAATGTTTTTTACAGCAAAAGGTCGATATTCAAATTCTCACTTGTGAGTCTTGGCGTGTGATTTAAGGATGGCCCTGGGGAATACATCAATGGGAATATTAGCAGTCAAGACAGAACACATTTTCATAGCCTAACTTCTCCTCCTTTCCAAGGAGTTTCTGCCATTCTATCTGTGCAAGAGACACCCAGTATCGATCTGGCTCTGACACATCACCGATGACTCACTGAATGTGGAGACAGAGAGGGGAATTTGTGTTTATTTATGAGAGAGAGGCTGAAGAAGGAGGTAGCAGGTCTTCTACAGTGATCCCTGTAGATGTCCTATGATGTCCTTCAAAGAAGAGTCAACAGGGATAATTATTTTATTTCATTAAATTAACTTCTATGGTGCAGTTTGAAGCTAACAATAGATTCAAGCTGGACGACCAAGCAGAATAACAAGTAGGCTTGGGGACTGATTATACATGTGTGCAAACACTATGAGGTTCAAACTCTCTCTCAACGTATTTTTTCCTGTACAAGGTCTCCCACAACCCACCCACACACACATACACTGTTTTCTCATGGTCTCTCTTTATTACCTTGTCCTGCCTTTATGTCACTGATCTTCTCCTCTTCTTCACCTATTGCTCTCCCCGTCCATCTCACCACTTGTTTTTGGTTTGTAGGAGATGATTGGCTGCAGTGTACAGATTAGGTCCAAGCTTGTCTCCCTTTTGTGTGTGATTGTGTGGCCAGTGGCCTGGTTGAAATTGCTGGACTTCAACTCATTAGATGAGTCATTACACCAGGGAGTTGGGGAGCAACAGGAGGAGGAAGAAGAGGAAGAAAAGGAGGAAAAGTGGAGAAAGTTCAAAACAAAATATTCTAGACTCATGAAGCAATTGCTGACATAAAACTAGCGGCTGAGTATGTAAAAATGACAAAATGGAAATTTTAACTCTTAAGAAAAACATGTTGAGTGTAAAAATGACAAAATGGAAATTTTGGGGGTAATGAGTAATATCCATGAGTGGAAAAAATGTGATGTGAAAAGCAAACGCAATAAAGAAAAGGGGATGTTATTTGGGGAGATAAAAGGAGAAGAGAGAAACAAAGAATTGAGAGGGAAGAAAAAACAGCAGCAGACACTTTATTCTCTCTCTGATTAACAATCCAAGGTAGTGTTCCAGAGCAAATCACAGACAGCCTGTGCATACTAATAGATTAATACTACAGTCACTGCTGCTATCATCAGCACAATGGTAAATATTCGCCTAATTGCATATCACAGATAACACCACAGCTTTACGTTGTTTATGTGTACTTTTGTGCTGGTGTGTTTGTGTATTTATTCATATTTGTGTGGCTGCCTAAGCAGAGTGGATGAGGTTAATTGGCTGCCGGAGATAACAAAGCAGTGTCATGTTCCATTGCTTTGCTCTCTGCTGGGTTTGGGCATGTTTGAAATTAAATTTAACACAATAAAAATAAATTAGCATGATAATTGTAAATACAATGTCATCCGGATGATTGAACTGTGCTGAAATGACTGACTGATTCATTGAATTATTAGCTGACAGAAAATTTAATTCCCATTAGCTGGTTCTAGTGTCTGAAATTGAAAGCTTTGCATGTTGTTTCTTTTCTCTCTTTTATACAGTTATAAATATCACAACATAACCCAATTAGGGCAACTCTATTGGTCAATAAAAGCTTAATGCTAACTAGCTAAAAAGCTAAACGCTAGCATCACTATGCTAACATAATCACAATAGCTGAAAAGCAAACTTAACGATTAACAGATAAAATATGTTAACTAGATTGACATTCGTTTTTCAGATATCATGAACCAAAGTATTAGAAATGAAATCAACGTTTTAAATGTTAGCGATTCAACCCTGCATCTGTGTCCAAGGTCCTACTGCGTTTATCCAGACTGTGGTCTTTTTAGTGTGTTCTACTGCTTTGTATATATCTTGCCCAAGGTTACTTTAACATGCAGACTAGAGGATCTGGAGATCATACCACTGATTTTCTGATTGGTGGAAGCTCCATTCTACTGCTTGAGCCACATCCACCCCCATAACTGAGCTACCATAGGAAAAGAAAGTAATACTCATCATTGGTTATGTACTAGTTGTCCCCAGTTGTCACTAGAGTTAAAATATTTCAGCTTGTACCGAAGTGCCCTGACTCAATAAACCAACAACATTAGTTGCTGCTCTTTCTATGTTTATTAAACATATAAAGTAGAGCAGTGCTGACAGTGCCATGATGCTCAGTGTTCATCTTTTTGGAAAAATATACTTAAGAGTAGGGACAAGGAAATCTCAGTAGCTTTGATTATTAATACGCAGCTGTGTTCCTCTTAATCGTCCTCCTAAATGCTCTTTTAAATAAATAATTCAATGTCTGAATGCAGTGACTTGGAATTATCAAAGACATTTCTGAGTTTGGTCTTCATATATAAAAACCAACAAATGAAAACTCTAAACCAGACTGTAAGACAAAGTCGTTCTTCTATGTGTAGCCTTTAATTGTTTTTTGTTTATTTTACATTTGATCATTTCCTTAACATCATTAATGGTGGAAAAATGTTTCTCAGCTAGGGGATAGTAAACAATTTATTTATTTATTGAGATGTATTTTGCGTAATGTTGCTCAAGGACTCAGCTTGATTTGACAAATGCAGCTAAATTAAACTTTACACTTAACAAACCAATGAACAATCACTTAGTGCTGAGTCGATGTTCGGGTGCCATCAAGGAACCATACACCATAAAATGTGGGACACTGCTCTCAATCTCAAAAAATTAGAGAAGCAAACATAATGTCTGTTCCCCCTCACTAAACACTTTACTCAACCACCCAGCCTTGCTTTCATTCATGAATATTACATAGCGTGTGATTGGCTGCCAGATCATTACAATGATGAGTGAGAGCAGGCCATCTGGTGGCGGTAAGAGGGTTATCACGACTCACTACCACTAAGCAGCCCACACTTGTGAACAGGTTTTCCAAGAGCACAATGTGTTTCTGTGTTGGTGTGTGTGCTCGGCTCTACGTGTGAATATGTGTGCAAGTGCAGAGAGACAGGAAAGTCTCTAGCGCAACAAAGGTGCGCAGCTTAAAGAACCCACCCTAGAAACACAATCTCTGGGGTAGATCTGGGCCTCCAGAGAGGGAGGCAGGCTGGCTGTGTGAGGTAGCTTTGCAGCAGGAGAGAACTTCTTGACAGGCTGCTTGCCATGGCGGTCTGGCCCTCTTTCCTGGAACTCACTGCTCACACAGGTGTTGGGCTCAGGTGGGCGAGAGAAGAGGAAACTTGGCAAGCAGGTATAAAGCAGAAGATGTGAGAGCGGGATCGTGGGTGGTGAAGAAAAGCAAGGAGGAGGAAAGAAGTGGAATGGATGAGGAAAAGGAAGAATGCAGGTACAGGTGGATTGTTCTCACTGAGTCAGCTTAGAGACTGAAAACATACAAGGGTCTATTTTTCTGCTTATATAACTCTCTTTGCAGTGAAGGGTTAAAGCATATCCCTACTTTTCATCAGCTTTTTTCTCTCGCTCTTCCTACCTTTTTCTGCTTTCTAAAACAAGCCTATATACATCTCTAGGGAATGTATGTGAAAGAGAATAGTGGAGAGGTACTCAGAGTCTGTCCTGCTTTTGCATTTGGCACACACACACACACACACACACACACACACACACACACACACACACACACACACACACACACACACACACACACACACAC
>NW_024582489.1:331418-349417 GCF_018398535.1 Haplochromis burtoni | reverse complement strand
CGCGCGCGCGGAAAGCATGAAACACTCATTCTCTATTTAAGGACGACCAATTGTCCAGTAAAGGAGACCAAGCCCTACAGTGGTGTCACTTTCTATCTTTCATAACACACCATACTGTAGTTGTGTATTTTATGTCTTTCCCTATAGGCCAATGCTCACTTGACCATCGCATACTCAATGCGTTCTCAATTGAGCCTGAAATGGAAATGGTAATTGTGCATGTGTTTATTGCTATTCAAGCAATCTTGTGGACACTGGAAACCCCCTTTGATCAAAGCCACATTACTAAGTAGCAAACACAATAATTATATTCCCTCCCATGATAATACACCCCAAGGGCAGTTTTATCACTATTGAGGGAAAAGTAAGAAGCCTGACTTGTCAAATGATCAGGGTTTATAAGCATTTACGCAAAAATCACTGAAGACGTTGGATAGTTAAATCGCACCACTGCAACCGAGTCTCTGAATGCAGCTAAAAACTTTATACTCCAGTATAACTGCTAATTGCATATAGGTCGGATCAGCTACCATCTGGGAGCTACTGTTAATCACTCAGTACTTTTAACAACTTGGCAATGTTTTAAAACCTTTATTAGTCAGGCTCGTGACAGTGAGATTAAATCTCCCTCTAAGCAGAAATCAGTTAAGACAATCTGATATGAGTGTGTATCCTGCTGATTTCCACAGAGCTCCGAGGCAGGCCACCTAATCTACAAAGCCTCAACACACATCCGCATGGATCAATGGATAACCAAGCAAATATTAGCACACGTCTCCTTTCACTCCAACTGCCTGTCAGACTTTCACTGGCCCGGTCTATGTTGAGAAAATCACAAATGTGTTCAAAAACTTTGTGGGTGTCCATTGAGCAGCATGCCAGTTAATCCTGACAGGCTCTTAAAACTGAAAGGCTCAAGCTGTACTGTATGTCCTTTGGGATGACAGTAACTGTCACTTACTGTTTATGGATCATTACATTGCAAATTAAATAGGGATTAAATTATTAATTGAGTTTTGCTGAAATCTTATGAAGTCACTGTCATATGATTTGACTTATTTCTTTTTGTTTGTTATATTTTTTGGAAAACGACTTATGTCCTGGGAGAAAACAGCACAACGGACATTTTGGGAAATGCAGTAATTGACTGCTATCTTGCGAAGAGGTACACGAAAGAGAGACATGTTACCATGTCTTCTCCTTTGCCCGGGGCCTTTAGGGGTCACCACAGCGAATCATTTGTCTCCATCTCACCCAATCCCTAGAATCCTGCTCTGTCACACCAAACCTCTGCATGTCCTTTGTTTTTGGCCAACAGTGTCACAGTTTCCAGCGGCACCCTGTTGTCAAACAGCACCAGAGGCGATCCTTGTTAACCCGGGCCCCGACCGATCCAGTATGGAAATCTCTTTTCTTGATAATCTGCATGTTTAATGTGTTGCCATGTCTGCATAATAAATAAAAAGCTAATATTAGCCTGGATTTGATCTGATCCCAGTTTGCAGCCTTGTGTCACTGAACAATGTTTTCATTTCTTCCCAGTCTGTAACGTACTACACCAGAAATGGCAAAATATTGATATCGATGTCTGATATTGACTCTAATTATTAAGCTGTATTAGACAGACTTTTTGAAATTACCCTGACATTGTTTTAAATTGTTCTGCAGCTTATGTTAGCACATTGATCTCACAGATCTTACAAGATTACAAATATAATAGTCCAAATCATGTAGATCTGTCTTCCCTTTTAAGCCCTGTTGGCTTGACAATTGAAGCAAAGCTTGAGGAGAATAGTGCATGTCTAGAAATATGAGCTGTTCAGCTTCTGGGGGATGGATAATGTGGAATTTGGAAGCTATAATGTTTCTTTGTTAGTGTGCGTGGGTATGTTTAGTGTGGTATGTTTTATAGGCTGTAGGGGGTGTTGCAAATACGGGAAGAGGGAGACAAATGGGTTTACTCTGCACTGATAGTTCAGTGCCATATATTCTAACATCCTGCCATCTCGCTCCTTCTCTCTGCATCATTAGAGTTGTTGTCTGGGTTGCGAAGCCCTGTGGTGTGATATTGAACGTATTGTAAAAGAGTCACGCCCTGCACATTATAGCTGCTAACACACACAGACACATATAGAGAAAGACAGCTGCACGAAGACGGTGCATGTGTCAAAGTTCTGAATTACTGCAGGGCAATCCAGGGCAGCAATGCAGAGAGGACAATGAAAAAGAAACGAGGAGGAAGGGAGAAATAAGCTTTTCTGTCCTGCTTTAACATTCCTGTGGGATAGAAGAGAAGGGGAGGTTTTCAGCAGATCAATTTTGAAGTTTGTCTTTGTCAATACAGAGTTTGGCTCAGAATAGAAGAGGAACAGGCTGAGTGAGACATGTAACTATTATTAGCTCTTCTACAGAATGACAAAAAAGGTAAAAGCAGCTGGCTTTGCTCCATAAACAGACTGTATAGCATCGATGCTAATGAGGTAGGACAACAACAATCCTAAAAAACATCATTGCTAACCCCTCCCACACGTCCCACATGCAAAACACATGTATGTACCTTTATGTATCCTTATTTGCAGCACGTTTAAAGGCAAGAAATCCAGGTGTTCACCTGTGCAATCTATATAAAACATAATATCATCTAAGTTAGCATCATCTCTCTGACAAATGTTTTTTAGATGTTTTCTGATATCTTCTACAAGCTGAAAAACACCAGTCAAAAACGGCAGAAATCAACATCTGCGCGCCCCCACGCCCGACACACAAACGAGGACTCTGACCAACCTCTGTCTGCTGTCCAGCTTTTCTGTGTCAAAACGGTTAAACGCTGCTATACATAATGCTGCTACAGCTGCAGTAAACTCAAGATAAAAACAATTAGCATTAACACAGTTAGCATTCACTAAACAAACTGTAATGGCTTCATTAAATGTCTCATGCTCTAGTTTACACGTAAATATAAAAGGTGTTTTTATGTTGTCAGGCTGCTCATTCAGTACATTTCCTCCATGAGAAGAATATTATGAATACCAATTCATGACTAAAGCACACACATTAATAAACAGTGGTAGGCTCTCTCTTGAGCCTAAACAGAAGCTTAGCATTGATTTTAAGTCTTCTTAATGAGTTCTGATAACTTTCTTTTACAGATAATGAAACAATATGTGACCTCTCATCCTGTGACAGCTGGGAAAGACACCAGTCCATCCATTAACCTGATTTGGATAAGTGGAAGAGAATGGGTAGATGGATTGGAGTGTGCGTGCTACAGCTTCTAGCTGGCAATCCATTTAGAAGTTAGAAGTTGTACTTGTGCTTTCTATGCTGCTTACTTAGCTCTCTGCAGCTTACCTTTGACTGGTCATTAAAAAAGTGTGGCAGAGACCACCCATGCTCATAGACCTGGGCAAACAGTGTTGTTAGTACATCCACCCTCTTCCGCTTATCCTTATCAGGGTAACGAGGGTCCTGGAGCCCATCTGCTACAAATAAGAAACTGGGCATTAATTTTGGTCACATAATTCCTAATTGTGAAGGATGAGTTAGTGGGAAAATATCCATATCTTTCGTGTATTACAGTAATATTACTAAGACTTATTTGGCGATTGACTCCCTTTTTGAGCAATTCAAGGAACTTCAGGTCTTTCACACAACTGTGTTGGCTTCAGTTTTCAGCCCCAGATGTTGGTGCATATGTACTTGTGTTAAGCTGTTGTTCTACATTTCATGGGCAACTAACTGCAATCTTCTCCTGAGCAGAGAAAAAACAACAGGCCACTCACTTAAAATAAATTTCATGTGACGCATGCAATATTGTAAGAGAATTATAAAGGGTGACAGAATACATCTTTGGACTTTGTGCTCATTAGTTCTGTCACAAAATACTAAATTTGAATGGAAGAATTTTATGAAATATAAAGGATGATCAGCTAGAAAAAGTAAGACACTGTCAATAAAATAAACTCTCACATCTCAAGGTGAATACTTGTCTAAGAGCAAATAGTGATATAAAAACTCCAGTAAAATAAACATATTAGGCTGAACTCTGGTTTGTTTTTTATAGAACACGCAACAGAGATTTAATGTAGCAGATGAGAGGAGGTTTCCCAGGAAACCATATTCCAGCTTGTAGCTGCTGTGGCCTGTCACTAAGCACTTTTTTTTGTAATTCATTACACACACTGGACACACACAGAATCTGAACTGCTTAAGTGATAATGATACATTAAAATACTGGCACACAACCCATTTCTTTTCATTTGTTTCTTTTGGTGTGCGGGAGAGTGATGCAGTGATGAAAGAGCGTGAAAATCTGTTCAGTGATTTAGGTTTAATGTCCTGCTAGGCACACCGGTTCAAAAAATAATCATCTTTGTACATCCTCTGAATGTTCTGAGAAATAAAAATCGGTCCACTTTTCTATAGGGCTTTTCTTGTAGATCGCTGTATGTGTGAGTGTGAAGTCAAACTGCCAATGTTCTGCCAAAAATACAGAGCACAAACGGAATTGCTTTTCTTAGGTTTCGAAACGCTGCCACACAGTTTTGACTGAGCTCCTCTCTGCGCACTCTGTGTGTTCCACCACCCACCAAACAGCCTGAAGACTTGATGTGAACTCTGGCATGAGTGCAGCTCATTATTGCAATGTCACGGAGGTGGGGAGAGAATCAGATGATAGAAAATTCCATTTACATATAAAAACCTTGAGGTGAAATATAGTAGCTCATGGTTTTAGTGAGTGGATTTAAATTACAGCCTCTTTATTCTTTTACTTTCATTTCATTCTGTCTTACTTAATCCCTGGAAGTCAAGGCTTTAGCAGAGAGAGACTGATTATCAGACACTCTGACACGGAGAAAAGACACTTACCTTCTTTTCATTTCCTCCTTTTACAGGAACGTTATAATAACATAACTTTATATGATCACAGTATCAGTTTGGAACTGAAGCAACATTCTGATAGATTGATCTACTTCTGCGGCGAGATGGCATTAGTGTTTATCAGACAAACTTGATGTCCTGCCAGGGAGAAGTTAGGAAAATGATGATGAGTTTGTGCATGTGCATCTGTGTTTGTGTCTGTGATACTAGAAAGACCACGTCCATGAAATATATTTCTCATATATACCTAAGTAACGACTGCATAATTGTATGTGTGCATACGTGAATTGTACAGATGAACACTGTTATTAATTAAATGGCACTAGACATGTTAGTGGGTTAGTGAAAATGACATTTCCTGCCTGTGGCAAGTTTAAAGGTCAAACAAGAATGAATGTGTCCCTGGTGAGCGGCTATGTGGACACTTTTTGAAAGTAATATTGGAAACACTAAATCATCAGAAGAATGATTTAGAGATGAAGGACCTGAAATGAGTTTAACAGCACCCAATTCCTGAAATACTTCTTGAATTATATGAAGACAGTGAAAACAAATGTATATGAAATTTCTGATGTGCCCTATAATAACATAAACCTGGATGCACTTTTATCACTAATTGTCAGGTCAAAGGCAGCAGGCTTCTGTATGTTCACAGGCCGCTAGCATAATTTTAGCTTAGCGGTTGCTCTCGTTTACATGTCTAATCTTCTAACAGCGAGTGACTGCCACAAAATTGGAAATAAATAAACATGTTTATGCACGTTGTTATGCAAGCCCTGACTTGGGTTCAGGAGATGAGGCTGGAGGTGAGTAAGAAGAGGAGGAAATAAGGGAGGGCAGGAAGCAACAATGGAGGAAGAGAATGTAAAAATGTTATACACAGGTCAACAGAACTATTTGTGATCTTTAAATTAAAGGTAACTTATAAGGCTTACTACATTTATGTCTGTGGCCGTTCTCTAGCCACAGACATAAAATGCAATCAGGCTGAACTGCAATGCCCATCTTGGCATTCGGTAATCAAGAGGGTGACTTCCACAAACTGACGCCCACTTCTATGTATTGTTAATAAATTTCTTCTAAGTTCATAAGAACGCATCAATTTCTTGTAAGATGTAATTACAAACTAATCATTGTACAGTATATAATTATGAGTACAATGTTCTTTTCTATTAATAAGTCAAAAATATTGGACCTTTAAGAAACTACCTGTCAGCTTCATAATGCAACCCAGAATATAATTTGTGCACTAGCACTGCTTAACCTGAATAGAGTAAGAAGATTAGAAGCTAAAATAAAACTGCATAATCAGGAGAAGACAGCATCTGTTAACAGAAAGCTGTTAACAAAGAGTGTTACGTAAAGCATTGTCCTGCAAACAGCAATTATAATTTTCTACAAAAAATGAAATTCAGATTTGTTTTTTTTTTACTTTTTTTTTTTTTTTTTTACTGTTAGCTATTTGTGGTGTTCAGTCATCATTCATTCACCATAATCAAAACACAGTAAGCACTGGACCGCTATATTTTCAAATACAACACATTAAAATACACCACCGAGGCTCATGTCTTCTTGGAAACATTCCACAATTTCCCTGAAAGGCAAAATCCAACTCCATCTCTTCTCGTTCCTCTCATGCTTCACTCAGCTCAATCTGCACGCTCACAGCATTTTGTGAACCACAGTAAGAACCCATCCATGAGCAGATGAGAGGGCAAATCCAATCTGTTAAAAAGCCACAACTCAGCTCCACAGCCATACGGCTACCATCCAGCACTTGACCCAAATCTGGCTGTGCAGCACTGCAGTTGTGCTACCATGGAGCACTGACAGAGGCTTTTGTTTTTGGGAACAAATGTGTGTGGGTATGTTGTGCCGTGTGCATGTGTGTGTAAAACCACTGCGAGGGATTCTTGCTGTCAGCATGTGCCGAGGTGCTAATGAATAAACTTAGATGCGTTTCTTTTTATAATTCACTGCTGAGCCTGTGTGCAGTGCGCCTCCTTTTGCATCCACTTGAGCCAATGCTTAGCTCAGACCTTTGCAACAGGAAAGCACAGTGTCAATGAGCCATTAGATTACTGAAGCATAATTACAGTCTCATGGCTTGCAAAAGATTGAGAACAATGGGCATCGTTGCAACACATTCACAGTGCATGGGCTAAATATTTAGGTTATATAGCGGTTCATGAGGCTAATATGAGTGGCAAGCATTTGTAAGCCACTGGAATGGGGTGTTAATACAAACTGCAGCAACATGGGAATGATAGAATGTAATCCTTTCAACTCTATTTGGCCACATTAGCTAATATAAGCAATACAACAGACTCTGATTAATAAACTTAAATAATCACTGAATTTGGATAACCCTGCTATGTAGATAGCAATACTGCTTTTGGGTTTAGCACATAATGAATACGAATACGTGAGAAAGTGCTTCCTTTAAATAGTGTTGTGTATTCGTTTTCCTAAGGAGTGGGTTTTTATTATGAAAAAAGGATCAGAAAATTTAAAGGGGAGACAACTGAGGACTCTTGATGGAGGTCAAACATCTGTGTCTAAGCACAGGGTGAGTGCTGTGACACAATGAGGGAAAGCAAAGAGAGACTGTGTAGAAAGCAGTTGCCAGATAACAGAGAAGTAATCTAACATTCCTTGCTGTCAATATTTAAGCGAATACGCTTCTTGTGGCTCTTAAAATATCTTTCGTTTCCCCTCCATCTCTTCTCTCCCTGCTGTTCTCTTTCTGTTGGTTTCTCATTCTCTTCTTTGTCCATGCATAAACACATTTTCTGATTCCACATCATCTCCCTCTCTCCCATCCCGACTCTTTTTCCCTTCTTTACTTGAACAGATAAAAGTGTCGCCGCTTTTTGACAAGACACACTCGCTGGCTTCTTCCTCAGAGAGGAAGAGAAAGTTAGCAAATGGCTGACGGAAAGAAGAGAATTTTGATATATGCTGGTACAAAAGTTCACCGCCATTAAGCAGCCTTTGATCAGCCCAGCACCTGTCTGCCGCCCGGAGGGCCACCACGGTTCACAAGGTCAGCTATGCAATGATCTGCCACTCATTTCTAGTACATTTGAAGTATTATAGCTGTAAGGTTTGCTACAGAGCAACTGCTACGATGGTGTCAAAAACAACATTTTCATCCTGAATGAAGAGATTCACCTTTTGCCCCACACTTAGAAAGAAAGTTACAGGCAAAAGACTGCTAAATGTCACTGCGAAAAGGAACTAGGTGATTTGGGCTTTTTTATCATTTTCTTGCAGCTCATCTCACATCACAACAGCGAATTGGTATCAAAGGTCCTTGCTAAGGAACTGAGGGCAGATCGAACATAGATCTTCTATTTAAAGGTGGGAAAAGGTGAAGACAAGCCACAAAAACATGGGGATATGAACTAGAAGGCTCACTGTGTCTTAAAAGAAACTGCAGGGGGCAGGTGGAGGGAGAGGTATTCCTGAGAGGGAAGTGCAGTCTGTTTGGATTACATCACATACATGTTTCTAACCTATTATGTCTCTGATCAGGATAAATGGGAAAGGAGGTGTCTGAGTATAAGCGAGGAATCGAGGGATGGAGAGCAGAGGACTGAAGTTTATGAAAAAGAAACGTTAAGTGTGAAGAGAAAGGCGAGGAGGGAGAAACAAAGGTTGAGAGGGAGGAAGGAGAGAGAGGGTAAAGAGAAGAGGGGAGATCTGGCACAGCACAATTTACTCTGGTTCCCTTTCTCTGGGAAGGAACTCAGGAGCAAATGGCAGTGTGAAATATTCAAAGGGGGACCAGGAACAGAAACATCGGCACTTAGTGACGTAACACAGCTGCAATGCCCACAGAACTCTACCCTGCTTGAAACCTTATTCCTGCATCCAGCTTTGAATTTCATTTCCAAAAGTTATGAAACAATGAGATAAATTTAGACCCAGTGAGTAAGTTTCCTGAGGACCTAATTCCAAAAATATTTTTTTGCTGCATCTCATTAGAAGGTTTGATGCATTTGTGATGCAAATTGTGAATCATGATTTCACGACAAAGAATCTTGATGAATATGCATGGAATAGGTTTGCACTCCCAGAAGCAGAAAAAGAAATGAACAGATATGGGCTATTCCTCTGTAGACCCAGGCATCTCCTGAAACTCTGACTTTAGCCCGTATACCCTCCTCTTGAAGGACTCTCACTATTACTCCTGTCCATCCCCTGACACTCTTCTCCACTGTTAAACCCAAGCTTGTCTTTCACCTAGAGCAACCCTTTAATCAAAATCTACCTGCTTGTCTCTTGTCTCTGTTACCATTCCAAGGTCACACATTCAATCATTTCCTCTTATCCAGTCAAAGTTATCCTTCTCCACACCGATCCCAGAGGACTCCTCTTCCAATATGTCCCGGGGCAAACAGAGGAGAAAGTGTGCGCTTGTGTGTGCACTTATGAGTGTATGTGTATGAAAAGGTTGTACTGTAGCATTATGGATGACTTCAGTCTTTAAGTGTGTGTGTGTGTGTGTGTGTGTGTGGGGTGGGCTATTAAAAGAGCATGTCCCTGGGCCACGCACCTTTCATATGAGTCCTCCCCGGGGAGACAGCAAACAGAGAAAATAGAGCAGAAATCCTTTGAGGGCACGCTGTGGAAAGGAGATGTCACCGAATGGGAGATGAGTGTTTGTATACAATTTAAAAGTCAGATTTGATACCCCGTGCCCTGCATAATGGCTGATATTTCCCAACAATGAAAAGAAAAATGGTCTGTAAAAAGTCCCGGGACACTGCATTGCAAGGCTGCCGCAGAATACGTGATGAGGTTGAGGGCTAATATATGTGTGCACTCCTCTCCCACATAACCTTGTAGTCAACAAAAACACATGCACAAACACCGCACGGCCAGTACACAAATTAATGTGCATGCGTGCGCGTGCAAAATGCTGCTAATGTCACTACATTATTCTGTTAGTTTGCTTGCATGAGCGATTTGAGTGACTCATAATATCATAGTGATGTTGCGTGACCATCAATCATATGATTAAAAGAGAAAAATATTAAGTGAAACTGCACAGAGTGAGATATCAATCCTTTGCCTTCAACTGGGTTTAATTGCTACTGAGACTGAAGATTGAGAAATGACACCTGTTTGATTTCACAATTTTGCAACCCAAGGGTCACTGCAGTGGAATCAAAATACTACATACAAAATACAAGAAGCATGCAGTATTGAGTGTGCGTATTTATTAACCTTAACAAAGATTGCTAGGGTTCGGAGGTTCAGCAGTGTCTTTGTTCCGAGAGAGATTGAGGTGTTATTGAACACAGCAGATGGCTGTAAAACATGTCACATATTATATACCAGGAGACAAGTTAAGAGCTCAGCCTCCTGCCCACTCTCTTAATTGCCGCACCTCACATCATATAATACCAACACCTACAAAATGATCATGGAGGGAGAGCGTTACAGATACAGAGGGGGTGTAGATAATAAAAAATGTGTCATTTCTCAGACCGTGTGATTTGTGTTTGATAAATGAAAAGAGAAAAAAGGTTAGAAGGGTGCCCTGTTATTCCCATTTTGATTGCAAAGACAAGTACAGAAATGCTGCAGAGGGCAGGAGAGGAGTGAACATAGGGTGAACATGTAGGATAGATCAAGAGAGGGGCTTGAGGGGAAACATGGTTCATATGTTCACGTACTGTTTCCTCACCTCCAGCTGTGCCGAGGCGTAAGAGTGGTATCAGTGTGAGGTAACAGGCAGTGAGCCTGCAGGTGCTGTGTTTGAGGAAAAATAGAGTGACTGAAGGAGACTAAAGAGCAGAAGATTATCAACATAAATATCACATACTGTTCTATTTACTGAAAGTGAACATATATACACATATATCCACTTCCACACACACAAACATGCACACTCTGAAAGTCTTATTAATTCACCTCTAGTCGTTCTGTGCACGCTTTACTGGGTGGTGACGATGGATGGTGGGTGGAGGTAAATGAGAGTCGATGAGTTAAAGGACAAAAAGAATGCTCCTTGCCCACCGCATTGATTCTCAGCTCCGTGGGGTAATAACCCTAATGTTGTAGGCTCTGACCTCACACACACAACAGCTTTAATTAAGAGACGAGCAGCCACAGACAAAAGGAACGATCTTATCTTAATCTCTCTGGAATTAAACATACACTGAAAATACAATGTGTAACTATGGTTCAGCAAGTAATAAGAGATTTGTTTTCTTGCACTGAACTGAAGTCATAATTGAGACAAATCACAGAAGCATTATGTAAAGGATGAGGTTTCCTTTTGCAACCTCCCAATCACGGTCTCTTTTTCTCTTCGCCTCTTTACTCCCTCACCTGCAACAATGTCTTATTTTCTGTGTAATTTGTGGTCACATGCCCTTTTTCCTAGCACAAGCAGCTGTCCGTCAGATTTGCAAGTCTGCTGCTTTAAAGCCAATTACAAAAATAACCCTTTTTTGCCTTAGAATACACTTGGTTCTGGATTTCCAGTCCATTCAAATACTAACACACCGGAAAGAAACCTTTCTTTCGGCCTTCTTAAGGAAGTCACTGTGTAAAACATTTTTTAGAAAGGTGTTTTATCTTGTCAACCATCAGGATGGTCTTCTAGTTTTTGAAGCCTCACTTCTATGTGAAGACCAGTGTGGGCAAAATCAGGGCAGTTTACTTGTAAAGTAAAGGAACTCTACAATACCTCAATCCAAAACCTAAATTTCACCCTGCCCCTAAAACATTATTACTAAATAACAATCAATAAAGCATATGAGGGATGATAACAGAAAGCACAATGCCTCACCATGCTCTACTACTTTAAGTAGGGGGAAAAAAAGAGGAAGGAAATTACACCAATCTGGTACTTGGAAAGCTTATGAGCTCTTAGACTGGCAATCAAACACAATCACACACATTCCACCACGCTGACTGGATGACTCATGTAAAAACAGCTTCTTCTTAGGTAAGATGCAGTAAATGTTATACCAATCAACAATATGAGAAAGGGAAAGGCAGCATGCTCTAGACAAGGAAGGATATCTGCGTAGTATTAAGCTACATGCCTTCATTACAAAACAAGTGAACAAAATAACAAGACCTCAGTCACACAGGCTAAGCCACCCCCCTCTGGACACTACAGAAACATGTCTATTTCCCAAATGGCTGAAATCAGGTGAAATCTGTTGAAGAGAAAGTGCTGGCCTAAAAATCTCTTTGTGTTTGCTTCGGTCACCAGTGGATTGCAACGACTGCTGGGAGTTTACGTGGGAGATGCTGATATTGTGAAGAAACCAGAAACTGAGACCACCTTCAAAGAAAAGTTCTGTTTTACTACTGAAACCAAAACACTTGAGAGGGCACAAATTTTACTCTAAAGGTGGTCTCAGTTTCTTGTATGCATGGTTTGACTATCACGTATGCTTCTGAAACTCCATGCTAGTTAAAGTATCACGTTCTGTACATTCTGCCTGTCATGCTGAAGAATGCCACATTAAAACTTTTTCACAATTTGCATAATTTACACATGTGAGTGATCTGCGGTGTACTCATTTGTTTTTCACTTAAAAGGACACACATTTTCCACAAACTGTATTATTGTTGAACTGCAGTTGTCCTAATGTTAACAAACAGAGCTCACCGTGCACAGCTGGGGTAAGAGGAGCGAATAAAGCTGAACAGAGGCATAAAGGAGGACAAACTAATGTTGACACTGGGGTGTAATGATTCAAATTTTCTCCCTCTCTGTGCTTCCATACACTCTCTCCCACACAATAAATGGATGGAAATGAGAGGCAATAAAAGGATGAGATGAAATCATTTTCAAAGCCACTATATTTATTTTCCTCCCATCTCCCTCGTTAAATGCTGTGCTCGGCCGATGATAACCAACACAAGCAAACATAAACATGTATGTGGCCCAGCAGCAAAGACACAATCATACAGAAGTACACACTCAGTGTTTAGACAGAAATACTGGGAAAAAAGTAATGAATAAACACCAAACATGCAATATATGCAGGGCACAGACACGTGCACAAAGAGGCAGACAAATAAGACCAGAAATCTGCCCTTATTAACCTCTCATGCACATTTCCTGGAACCTTCAGGTGATGGGGTGATGCATGAATACTGACATCTTGACCCATGATGGGTGCTTCTAGTAATTTTAAACAGCACAAGATCCTCTAAGTCTGCACCTACTGCAAATATCCTCATTTGAATACAAACCTTTTCCTGCAACCTTTAACCCTTAAGGCCTTGACTTGCTCTGCCTATTAACAGACTGGATTGCTATGTGTGTTTGCATGTGTGTCTGTGTTTTCTTATGTGTGTTGGATTGAAGCTAGCTTCTTTATATGAAGCTGGTTTAACATGTTTTGAATCTCAGGGTTGTATTAGCAGTTTTTGTGAACTGATCTTCAGGGAGAAGAGAGGGAAGTTGATCACAGGGGTATTTCTAAGACCTTTTCTTTGCAAGTGGAAGGTTTTACATGCAGATTTATAATAGTGTATGTTATATTACATCATTTAGCACTTACATGGTTATCCAAGTCAATTACATTTTGACTGCCAGAGACAGCTAATTAAATACTCATATACTGTTCTAGTTTCATTGCCTTTAGATAGGGCTGCCACGATTAGTCGACTATCAAAATCGTCGACGACTGATTTAATAGTCGACGCGTCGTTTTAAGCTTTGTAAGATCACAAAAGACGCAGGAAAAATACTAGGATTTAAGAGTGTAATAACGCACTGAAACAGGAGATGGCAGCACTGCATGTACAAGAAGCCAGCTGCCGTTAAACCCCGGAGAAGAAGAAGTAGCAGCTCTGTCCCAGAATTCATAGCGCAGCCCAGTTCAGTTTACAACAATGGCGGCAGCTACTTAGTTTTAATATTCCTCTTATTATTCTTTCTGAGTCACAAAATAAATAAACGTTTAACATATTTTAATGTAACTGTGTAAACCTCAAATATCTGCTCAGTTTATCAAGACACCACATATTTTGAAAAGCGCTCCGACGTTTTCGGAGACGTCTGAGACGTTTCGGCAAGGCTCACTAGAGCCCGTGAGAACACCGGACATCCGGCAAATCGTTTTCAAACCCTCCGCTGTCTTTCGCTACTCAGGTTAAACATGACATATGAGTCATTTAGATAACTTAAAAATGTTATTGTTTGGCTTTTTTAGTATTTTATTTGTTCCTGAGTAAATCTGTTTGGCTGAGATTAAAGTTACAGTTTTTACATAGCTGAATAAACTTCAAGCAGACAACTGATTATCAGAAGTGTGAGATGCTCGAGAATATACTCCGGTGTCCTGTTATTTTATAGATAGCAAGGAGTTTATTAAACTTCACCGAAACAATCTGCAAATTTCATTAAAATTGAATAAACCATCATCTTGTCTTTATTTTTAGTTAGCACATACCTTAAACACTTAAAGCTGTAAGCTAATGATAGTTATATAAGAGCAGATGCACGCTGCTGCAATAAGCTGTAGGTTTTACGTCCAATGGATGATGATCCGATTAGTCGACTAATCGCAAAAATAATCGGTGACTAGTCGACTATCAAAATAATCGTTTGTGGCAGCCCTAGTTGAAAATGAGGATCATGTCTGCAACCCCTTGCAGTCAGGGTCTGAGGGACCCAGAGTCCATGAGCAGTTTTGGACTTATATTATATGTTATATGTATATTGGATGTATTGTGCTGCTGTCCATAGTTTTCCTGCTTGCAGGTGTGTGTGTGTGTGTGTGCAGGTAGGACAGTTTACAGGCACCATCAGCCCTGGTGGGTGTGCCCTGCCAGGTGGCTGGCCGCACCCATGATGATGATGATGCCTCACACCTGCAGCTGATCAGCCTTGTCTATTGGGAGCTACTTTAAAGAGTTTCTGAGCTCCCATTGATGTGGGATCGTTGCGTGAGACTTGCCGTCAGTTCTCCAGCTAGTCGGTTTGTGAGTGTGAGCTTGCCAGTGAAGTTGATTGTACAAACGCCTGCCTCTGTGATTTCCCGGAAGGAGTGCAGAAACGAGAGGGCAGCAGGCACAGAGTACACGGGCACTAGGGAGCCGACACACAGAGCACAGACACTTGGAGAAGACACGGAGTGGGAGTCGGGGACGCACAGGGATTTATTGTTGTGTGGATTATCTTTACGTCACTGTAACTAAACGCACTGCATTCATCAAAGAGTCCAGTGTTTAGGTCCTCCTTCCCCACATCCCCACGGTCTGCCAGCGCAGCCGTGTCACTTGCAGTCAGATCCATCTTTGAGTTTAGTCCCCTGCCTCAAAGAGACCCATTGCAAATGAGGTAAACTCACTGATGCACAACCTGATACCGTCCATCTGATACCAACGTGTTGGCAATCTGTCTGCAGTTATACATTAGGTGGCTATTATTTGCAAACCTTTTCCAGTCTGTCTGTGAGTAGTTACAATTAGTCCAAGTCAGGCCGTAACTGTTTGGAAATAGGTTGCCCTCCCAGCAGGTGACAATTTCCTTGTGATCAAAAGTCTAGCCCAGAGGTTAAATGTGCAACACCCTCACAGCCTAACAGTTGGTTAACACAGCTACTTGCACGGAAACTGAAGAAACTGAAAGCAATCACCAGGAAACCACAGGCGTTTACTAGGATGGTATTGTCCTATTTTTCCTCTGCTATGAGCCATTAACCTGCATTCACACTCGAGAGATCTGCTCGTTGCACATGTCTTTGATGCTGAATGCTGATTGCTTGCGCACATGCCAGGTTCCACTTGCCTAGATAAAGCACAGGTTTATATTACTAGGTCATATGTCAATCACTATTAACTCGCACTTTCATTGGCAGTCGCTTCAATCACTCACCTGGAAGTTGAGAAAGGTTAACCTCAGGTCCTGCCCACTTGGTGTCGCCAGCGGTAATTTTGCCTGTGATCCCTGAAAATTGTCAAATGTCATTCACTTTATATGGTCTCTGGTTACCACGTCACTTCCAGGGTAGACACAGCTTAAGGTGGTAAAAAAACAAACCCTTAAATTCTATTTTCCCAAAAAGCACAAGTTTGGTGATGCCCTCCTCCCTAAGTGTATCCAGACTACCGTGATGAATTGATTGTCAGATGTGTTTGTGTCGGGGGAATAGCAAGTGTCCTGCTGCTGAGTGATTTATAGAACCAGACTCTGAAGGAGAGACACCTCTCTCATGGATGACAGCATGGCCACTGTCATTTGGTCAAAGGTGCAGAGAGAAGGAGATGCTTTTCTGTCTCTCTGTCTCTCAGCTGTGTGTCTGTTTGTGTTAGTGTATGTGGAAAAATGGATGATTAGGAAGGTAGGCACTTGTGTGTCACAGAGAAATGATAGAAGTGTGAGCCATACAAAGGCACTAAAATGATAGTGTATTAGCAATTGTAATTGCTGAGGTAAAGTGTCAAGTTATTGCATTTGTTATTAACCTCTGGAAATATCACCTTGAGGTTTAACAAAAACAAATAATAAACTCCAAGTCCCAGAGTCATTGTCATTATAATTAGTTGTTAATTAGTTTTTTAATTGAAAGGAAGAAAATGCCCTTTTATTTGTGCTGCATAAAAATGAGCCCTGCATGGTGTAAAAGTTTCTTTTCTCCACATGGAATTATTCAAAGCACCTCGATTTTCAGAACAAAAAGACAAAAACCAGTAGTTAAAGAAACAAAGACGACACGGTGAATCGTTTTAACACGCAATGAACTCAGGGAACTGTAAGGTGCTCTTAAAGGTAAAAACAATGAAAGTCATTCTTAGGTAGGTCTAGTCTTTGTAAGCTACATAATATGTATACGAGAAATAAAGATGATTCACAGACTGAACAATCGTACTATACTGTGTAGAGCAGGGCTGCCCAATCCCAGTCCTCGAGAGCTACTATCCTGCAGCTTTTAGATGCATCCCTACTCCAACACAGCTGAATCAAATGGTTTGATTACCTCTTCAGCATGCCATCGTGTTTGGCAAAGGCCTGATAACAAGCCATTCATTTGATTCGGGTGTGTGGGAACAAGGATGCATCTAAAAGCTGCAGGACGGTAGCTCTCGAGGACCAGGATTGGGCACCCCTGGTGTAGAGCTGTTGCTTCAAATATCCAAGTTTTGATTTCAGTACAAAACATCTCGCCATAATCTACAAAACCCAGTGAAGTAACACTTGTCATCAAATTAAAACATTACAAAGACGGCTCCCAACGAGTAACAAGTATCATTTGTAACTGTTAAACGTACAACAACTATCGATGTTGTGCAATGAGTCGAAAACTGTGTCCACTGGGCTCTGAAATGAGGGAATGCTGTAAAAGCTGGAAGGATCAAGTGTGAAGGGGCGAGTAGTATTTGCATAAATTACAGCATGAATCCTTTCCTCCAGGTCCATCTTCGTAATTCATCTCCACCAGCCCTCCCTTCTAGCCCACACCATTGCCCTCTTGCTCCCATTATAACCAGCAATGCATGAAATTCTCTCTTTCATAAAGACCAGCAGACATTCTCTCACATGCACTTACACCGGTTCAAACGGTGACTACTTTATTAACTCTGGATTGATATTTTTAAGAGGAGGAAATTATCGAAGAGTTTACTTTCAGTGTGCTTCTTTATGTCAGCGAGAGCACAGCAGCAACACCACTGTCACCGCAGGTCAGAGATAAAAAGCAGACACAAAGAAAACCCAAACATAAGGAGGAAAGACGTTTTGAGTGATTGCAGAAAGTCTTGCCTAATTTATTTGTGTACGTAATATGTTATAAAAAGAACTTTATGTTAAAATCATTTGGTGCTTGACTTAATATCCACTATGGTAAGAAGGAGCTGTACTGCTTGTCAATACTTTGATGTGAAGCGGTGCCGACCAGTCTCTGTTTAACAAGGAACAGCTGCTGGAGGCTTTAATGGGATCATTGATTTCAATGGGTAATATTTGGTTTGCTCAGGCTTTAATATCTTTATTCTCTTTTCTTTCATATCTCTTGTTTGACTTGTACACAGCAAATCTTTTCAAAGTCAGCCTCTTATTTTCTTTCTTGTATCATGTTGTTTTTTCTCCTCAAGCATTTTATCTTAGTATGCAACACATGTGGCAAATCTCC
>NW_024582489.1:294763-331398 GCF_018398535.1 Haplochromis burtoni | reverse complement strand
GGCAAATCTCCTCTCCTCTCCTCTCCTCTCCTCTCCTCTCCTCTCCTCTAACTTCATGTAAACTTTATTCTTTTTGCCCCAGTTAACATCTAGTAAATGATGCTTTCTGTCTCTTTTTGCAAAAACTTGCATATTTCCAGATTTCTGGATTAGAAATTACGTCGTCTTTCAGGTGTGCAAAACTAATATTCCCACATATCTAACCAGAATTAAGTGTCATACAAATGGGGGATGATATATTTCGTTAGATAATGTTGTTTGATAATGCTATTACAAATCGACTGTATGGCCTCCCATTAATCAATATGACAACACTTCAACATAAGGCAGGTGAAGCACTCTGTGAGTCTCTGTGCCAGATTAGGCCGAGCACTCAAATGTGCAAATAACCCTCCACACATTAACCCAAACTTCCTCCCTGTTTTACTTTGTCTCACTTGGTTGATAGGTCATTAGTCATTCTGCACTGCTGCTAGCTATAATGATTGCCTGCTCTCGTGCTACTTTTCCTTTGCTTTTCCAGTCCTCACTGTCTTCTGTATCCACTGAGTGGGCTGTTAAAGTAGCAAGCTGTGGAAGGGTTTTTCAGCCAGTGTGGATGAATGCGGCTGCAGTGTGCTGGTGTGATCTGGAGTGAGCTCTGGAGAGCCTGGAGGTTTTGCTCCAAAAGCAGTTTCGATAGGATAAAAGTTTAATGATTCCTCTAGAGAAACTGGGTCATAGCAGCTGGAGAGATGTTTAAGTATATAAGATTATGAACAAAAGCACAAATTCTATTATGAAACAATGTCTTTGTCATACTAATGCACTGCTCAATTACAAATAGTTCTTGCTTTGCTTGCAATCATCAGATTGTCTGGATGGTATCACTAGGACACGCAGGACATTTAAAAATAGAGAAATAAGATATATAATCCCTTTTAGTTAATGGGGAAGTCAGTATGTTACTATAATTTTAGAGAGTATGGAACTTTTTGAAACTCAGTAATGCACAGCAGTGACTGGGAGTGGATACTATGCCTCTACCACCTGGTCAGTACTGCACAGATGTATGTAGACTTGACAAAACAGTCTATCCAGTAATGGTAAATGTACTTAGCAACAATATTTCTCATGAGATGAAATTTTACAACATCTTAAATAAATCATTATGTGTTTGAGCTTGAATTTAACCTGCATGAACTTTCACAGCAACAAATACTGCAGTCTGATGTTTCTGTTTGGTAAACATTACGCTCATTACCTGCAGTCACAAGCCATACATAAAATGTTTTCATTTTAAACCCCAGTTAATAGATGTACGTGTGGGAAATACCGTAAAATGCCAAGTGAATTGTAAAGTGTCGACTCCCAGGAAATACTAAAGATAATCTGGCTAGGAAGTTTTAACTCTGCTGTTTCCAAGCAACTGTATAGTAACTCTCTGCACCACTGGTTATTTCTATGCTGCAATAAATGCCTTTAACACTACTCATACTGCTTTGCTACAATGTGATCAGCAACTTACCAGGAGGACTGTGGTTTCAGCTTTTGCCAGAAACACGAGATGATATAAAGGAAGCAAAGCAGCCTGACCCATGAGCTTTCAGCTCAGAACCACTTTTACATACTTTAACTGATTACTTGAAACTGCAATATGAACGTCCAACACGTAACATAATATATGTATCAGTGTGCATGTAATAGGTGTCCTTTAAGGATAAACTTTCAGGCTAATTGAAAAACGTTCAGATAAATTGCTATTCTAACCTTTAGAGTTTATCAAATTTGGGAAAATGTTTCAGGAAGAAGGATCTGACCACCAGCTAATTGGATCTGATACTAAGAGTGTTTTGTGAACCAGTGTCACCGGGAACTGGAAAGCACTGCAAACTTAAGCGGATCAACCTTTAATTACCGAGAAAGAAAACAAGATGTTTAAGAAAACTACTGAATTAGACAACTTCATTCAAATTACAATTAAAAATCATGTTTTCTGAATTGAGCGTTAAAGGTTAGAAGGCTGGACTAGCTGTATGCTTTCTTATAATTTCTACAACTCACGGTTCTTGTGTGAATGATGAAGCAGTGGGTTTGTAGCGTTTAAGGCAGGGTGATGTGGAAGATGACAGGACACTGATGAAGCGAGACAGCAGTCGTGCGTTAAATCACTGCTTCAGTCTCCTCTCCTCTGTGCTGCTAACCAGAAAACAACACAGACAATTCCCTTTTTCTCCTCACCTAAAAGCAACCAAGCCCCCTCTTCCACCCACCTCAGGGAAACTATCAGACACATGGCATGGTTTGGCTTTTTCCTTGTGAGTTTCTTATATCTCTCTCTCCTTCTTTACGGCCTCATTCCTCTGAACGACTGCCAAGCTCATTTCACTACAAAGCCAAGTCTGATTTGAATAATCAGCTAGATTTCTTTCCATTGCAAAAGGAAACTTTCTTCCTCATTAATTTTCATTTGTCAACACATTCACACACCTGCCTCCCTCAGACTTGTGTGTGTAAGTGTGTCTGTGTGTCCACACACGTTTATGCAGACAGTTGCCATATGAATAAGAATCAGTGGCAAACTGACAAATAGAGTAGAGCTACAGTAGCTATGTAGAGTAAGAAAATGTAAAAGAGTGAGAAACAAATGCTATGAAGGAAGAAACAGGCCGTGTGGAGTAGATGCAGACGATTACTCTTTAAAGCAGAGTAATCTTTACCTGCAGATTTCTTCTGCATGTGTGTATTCTCATATTTGCGAACGCCTGTGAGAGGAATGAGAGGAACAGATAGCGGTCTCCAGGCATTTTCCAAACACACACTCCTCCACACAAGCCGCTGCAGACTCATTATTTCTTTACCTATGTTCATTTCAAACCACTTCCATCCCTTCATCATTTTAATGACCTGTAAAAGCAAATGGGCTTCATGGGGCACAAACAAGGGGTGGGGCGGGGCCACATTAATTAACCGATTACATGATCAATTATGTGTATCTGTGGGCAAGTCTAATTAAGCCCCGCCATATGTGCCTGGCTCATGTTACCAAATCCCTCACTGGAATGGTGTGTCATCACTCAGCACAACACAGTTTTAGACTTCTACTGGTGTCAGTGCTGCAGCGATCAGTTATTTTGATAATCAAGTTTTCTACTGGCCATTCCATGGATTAATTGGATAAGAAATCTTGTCTTTTTAATCTTCAATTACTCAACAATTGAATTTAGAAAATTAATGAAATAGCACTGAGTCAGTGAGCAGTGATGCTCTTGAGCCTGTTTCAAAAGTTTTAATTCGTGCCATGTGCTAGTGTGAGCTTCACCAGCTAACATACTGGATGGACGCCACTCACTAAGGAAAATGGCCGGCACTACACGATCATGTCACCGCTAATTAGAAAGCAATTGTTGTGTGTGCTCTGACAAGTGGTTTGACTTTTGCTTTTAAATAATAATAAGCTCCGAGCTCAAACACAGTGATGTCTTCAGGTAGGTTGTCATCCCCGGCTCACAGATTGGTGTTGGTGTCAGCAGTGGAAGACTGGGAAAGTGTGTCATTGGGCAAGAATCTTATTGATGAAAGTAGGATGATGACCTAATGCTATAGTCACACTACAAAATACAGAGGCTGCAAACCATGGCATGACTAAACTTACAAATCTCGTTGCCTTTGAAATGGTTTCTTTGAAGATGGGTTCTAGGTGTGCGACCACCTGCAGCCGTTGCCATCTTCAAAGCAACTTTGGTGCGTCAAGACGGAACTGGTCAACTATCAGTCTGGTTATCAGAGTATGATTGAATGGGCTCAAGTTGGCAATTATATACAGTCTGTTTGTGACAAACTGTCAAAAATTGCAAATCTGCTGTCAACTGTTGCAGATCTGTTGCTGTCTACATACACAGAAGTCCATATTAGACAGAAATTCACATTAACTGCTTATATGACGGGTCCAGCCACAACCTATTGAGGATGAAAACCTACTTGAAGGTGTTTATGCTCTGAGCTTATTATTAAAAAGTAGAAGTCAAACCACCCATCAGAGCACACAATAAATGGCACAATAAAGTGAATTGTGACTTAAAACCTTTGAAACAGGCTCAAGAGCATCGGTGCTCACTGACTCAGTGCGATTTTACCACAGATTTTTCCTTTTTACGAGGAGGTTGCCATCTTATCATTTACTCCAATATGACTGAGCCATTAAGCAATTTGGACCGCAATGACATGAAGCATTGAGGATTTTCTGTAATCAGGTATATCTGAATTGCTCAAAGAGTTGTTGCAGGTCTACTTTGTATGTGTCATTACTGTATTCTGTGTGAGTGTGTTTATCTCAGTTGCATGTGTTTGTGCTCTCCTCTCCAGGCCTGTGGGCTGATAAAGACTTAAAGGTTAGGTGTTCCCTCTCATTTCTCTGTCTCTCCAGGTAATTACTCCAAAGCACAGTTCAAGGCACACAGAGAGACAGGCGGCAGGTACAAACTCACCAAGGGGATCTGACAGAGAGAGGGAGAGGAGAGATAAACTCGCTCTTGGTCTTGTAGTCTAACCAGAAAATTAAACACAGACAACAGAATGAAAGACAGGATCCGAGCCAAAACCAAGGAAAAAACAAACAAAACCAAACAAAATACCACACTGAGCTTGAATAAAGAGTGATAGCATTTTACAGAGGAATGTGTACTCATCAGCAGCATCAATGTATAGAGGTATTTTGCTTAATACTCAAGGCCAAAACAAACCACTACTTTCTAGTCCACATTCAGAGTGGTGTGAAGCATCTGGGCTCCGGGGAGCTTCAATGCAGGGAGCTTAAAGCTGTCCTGATCAATACGCCAGACAGTGGGGCGAGGCAGGGCACTGCAGTAAGGGCACAGACACGTAGTTAACAGCGGATGTTAAAGTGGAGACATATGTAGAAAAGGCTCGGGTCAGCACAAACGAGAGTAACTGGGCTAAAATTGCAAGAAAAATCTCACAGCTTGGATCAAAGTTATTATATATCAGAGAGGGGAAACGATGCCAAGTAGCTATGCATAATACTTTCTTCTCAGCTTTTTGTTGCCGTTTTATCATTTCTTTCCCTCTGGCACCAGTGTTTGCTCACGCTGTGGGTGGCATATGAGCACATGATTTTTTTTTTGAAGAATATCTTAAAAAGTCTCCTGTAATCTGTACTAATAATCCGCTTCTTCTTGAAAAGCAGGAGTGATAGTAACAGTGCCGATTACAGTCTCATACAAAATGCATGTGGAGAAATCCTCTCAAGGCCAAAGCATGCTGATCTAATTCAATCAAGAATCTGATACAGTGGAGGAGGACTTAAAAATGATTTGCAATTAAGAATACATGCCTCAACGTGCTTGTGTGAGTATGTCCAACGGTCATAGAGATATGAGGACTTTTGATAATATGCGCTCCTATTGCTCACATAGAATCGCAGAATAGCTCTTTAATGATGACAAGCTTAATGTCAATGTCAGCGTGCAGGCATGAAGAAATCTTAGAACATTCCCAGAGAGGGGAAAATCTCATTCCCACCACTCCCCTCCCATCCTTTATCCCATTTCTTACAGCATCCTTGATCCAATCATCAGGCTTGTCCTAAGCTTCAAAGTATGCAGTAAAGAAAGATGAATCCCTAATTCAAATAGGTCTCTCTTTCTTTCTTTTTACCCTTGTGTTTATCATTTGTTGCCTGCAGAGGGCTTTGGTTCGTCAGACAGTCAAGACATCACAGAGATCCGATTACAAAGGCAAAGGACACAAGCACACTGACACATGCAAGAAGACACATGCACAGAGGAACATTCAAAAGAAACTGTGCTTATGAGAGGCTTGGCTTCTGAGAGAGATGCCCCTGTGCTTTTGTATGGAGCAGAATTCCACATCCAAGGCACACACTAGATCATTTCGTTAATATGTGAGCGCCTGTATGTATTGAATAAAAGCATCTCCAAAGATGTTTTGTGCTTTCGTTTCTCTGGAATGCTCCTTGAAAACCCTGTTATCTAGCCGAGCCCCCAGCAGGCAGGATGATGATGGAGTAAAGGAATTCTGGTGTGTGGGATTGGGAATACAACATGATGCTTGTATGCAGTTTGTATTTTGTGCTGTTGGCAAGTCCTTCTCTTTGCTCGAGAGTGCAGCTGCCTGCAAGGCCACTAGCATCTTAATAACAATATAATAATAATAATAATAATGGATTGGATTTACATAGCGCTTTTCAAGGCACCCAAAGCGCTTTACAATGCCACTATTTTGAGTGTCCTTAGCTGGGAAGCATATTGCAGTGTACTGCACAAAACATAAGTGATATTCCAAAGTTAAAGCAAAGTTAGAGCATACAGAGAAAGACGCAGAAAGCCAGTCCTCGTTTGAAGATTTGTGCGTCTCCCTGACTTGATCTGCAGGGATTTGCAAGGACAGAACTCGGGTACACCTCAACACTCCAGTAGTACTCTGACAGCTTTCCACCAGCTCCTTGTTATCCTGCAGCATAATCAGAGCCTCACTGTGCCCAATTAACCCTGCTAATCATTGTTATGGCTGATGAATGCACAAACATTACACACACCTAGCACTAGCCTCGGGATATGAGACTGTCAGTACCAGCTGTCGACGTTCTAATCTGACTGAAGGGAAGTGGCCATGCATGAAAGGAATCTGTGTCACGTGCAAGCATATGGGTGTCTGTGGATGAGCTGTGTAATACTACAGGTTGATAAGAAGTCTTATGAGCTAGCATGAAATGACAGCTATTGACTGCTGTGGCTAGTAGGGAGTGGGATGATTTTCAGTGTTCAAGTTTCATCACTGGGCAGGAGCAAAAACCTGAACCCCATGGGAAGCTCCAGCGGGACCAGGACTGATGAACACAGACTGTAATCCATCACTTTACTGTTCATGCATTAGAGCTGTGTCCACAGCAGAGCTGGCCAATAGACCATTAGCTCTGTAATTTGCCAGGCACTAGCACAGAGAAGTAGGCAACATACAGAAACACTATCTCAGCCACAATTAGCCAGTAAACTTTAATTAGTATTGTGATTAGAGACGGAGAGGCAGAAAATCCTTCAGCAAATTCCTCAGCCTCCCACTCCCTACAAACTCTGACAAGAGTGTCCAAGTTGGGCTGCGTTTGCGTTTTTCTAAACAAATATGTGTGCAGGCCTGTAGTCTATCTGGGCTTACACTAACGCGACTCAGCACTTACACCCAGGACGAGAACATAGCAGCTGACGACACAGCAAATAGGTTATGGGCCGCAAAACAACAGTGTGAATATTATACACTCTATGAGACTTACAATTGGTATGTGCAAACACACCAACACCAACACCAGGGTGCAGTGGCATGATAAAGAAGAGTGTTTTTTAAATTTCATTCTCCTTTTTTTTTTGGTAGAAATCATGGCGGCCTGTGAATGCTGAATCCCTTAAGTCCTTTAGTTTTTGTCTTCTTCTCTTTGGAAACCTAATTGAAGTGATACCAGTTAAGGGTGCTGCAAACAACATGATCTGCAAATTATGCCGGGCGGCAGTAATGGCAAAGAGACGAAGCACTTTCGGAATATGGGGAAAGCCAAAAACTGCGCTTCCTCCACTTCCCTACCATTGATTCATTAATGCTGAATTCTCTGGCAGCGGCTCTATTCTCATGTTGTTGCAGTATATTAATGACTAACCTCGTATTGTGGATGGATTATCTCAGTTGTTCTCCTGACTGAAGTTTGGTCCGTTTACAGCATCCTGCCATGCAATTGCATTTGTCCCTAACCACCAGAAACCCTCACGTTAACTTTTATCAAGTGGAAAAAAGTTAGCATTCATCCTTCATCTTCACTGTGCTAATGTTTTGCTAGCAATCACGTAGCACATCATTGTATACCAGCTAGTCCAACTTCAGTAACCCTCAAGCGTCACTGCTGTTTAGTTTTCTGCCTTCATTTATGTTGGAAGTGATAGCAGAGCTGTACGTTTTAATTTTTCCAGAAATCTCTCAGTCAGAACATGGTATGTCATGCTTAGGTGGAAACTAGCGAGCTAACTTCCTGCTAATTTCTAACTCCGCTGAATTTCATAAAATCTGTTTTTTTGGATGCCTGGATGTTAAACTTAACTGTTACACCTGGTAAAGCAGCAACACTGATCATTTTATTAACGATGAAAGAATTTAGACAGTTTTTAACTCTCAGTGATGCCGCAGTGCTCATATGACTTCGGGACCTGAAGGGGACGGACGTTTGGACACAGATTACTCCGCGAGGCTCCTCACTACGGCAGCCGTAATGCTCCGGCAATCCATCAAGCAGTGCGCCTTCATAGCTTACCAAAGTCATACTAAAACATTTTTTGACAGATTTACTACATAAAATCGGTTCGAGGTCAGTAGACACAACCAGAATTCATACATAAGGCACACTGTCGAATTTTGAGAAAATGAAAGGATTTTAAGTGTGCATTATATTGTGTAAAATATGTTATACAGAAGAAAAGAATATATCGCGATATATATATCGTTACCGCACATGCTTAAAATTATACCATGATATGGATTTTAGGTCATATCACCCAGCCCTAATACTAGTACTCTGCTCAGGGTAATGCTAGCCACAAACCTCAAAATTGTTTAGAACAGTGTCCGGAAATAAAAAGATTCAAAACATACCCATTAAAAATAAAAGCGTTACAAGTAAAAAAATCCCACTATTACTTTATTATATTGACTAAGGCTGCTCACAAACATGGCCATGGTCAAGCAGATAGGTTTCTAAGCACCACTGACTGACAACCATACTGTAGGGCCTGGATATCAATGGCTAGTATCTTGGCATCTTAAAATCCCCCCCTGCTTATTCTTGCACTATACAATCTATTCTATATCTTCATCATACTTTTGGCTACTTCTTTGCAAGATGGTCAAAAAGATGCTAAAAAGAAAAACGAAAAACTCAGCAAGCTCGTGTGTGTATGTGTGTAGTTAAGGCTAGTCAAGTGGAATAAAGAGAGTAGAAATAGCAAATCCTTCTAAACAAAGTTGTATAGAGCCAAGCAAAAGAAGCAGCTAGTGACACTGCCCTGTGTGCCATCACCACTGCAGGTGCAATGATTCATGGGAGAATTCATCTAGGAATGAGCTGGCGGGCAATAAATCACCTACACTGCAAGACATCTGCACACACTGAGCCTGGCTTCTTCTTTCTCTGGCTGTTTGCAGAAGTTTATGAATGCCTGCGTGCACGCTGATGGGCGTGGCCAGTGATGTATGTGACTGCATATGGAAATACTCTAGATTACTATTACTATCACATAATAAATAAACTGTAAGCGATTATTAGTGATGCATATCTAAAGCACTGTGAGAATATCAATGCCTACTTATACCACAGACACTTAACTCTTCACAGCAAGTAGGAATCACCATTGCGAGCTTAGTTAGAACTAAGTTTTTTTGTCTATTATACATTGTTTGATTCCGCTAAGCATTCCTCTGACTCCCTCCTCTCCGCACTGCGGACTGTCCCTCAGCAGTGAGATGGTCTTTAAAGCAGCATATTTATCTCTGCATCAGTGACATCACCAGTGAAAGAAAGGAACAGAAAGAGAACGAGGGAGAGAGCACAACAGAAAAGAAACCAAAAAAACCCCAAACCCATCTGCTGTCTGTCTGGCAGAGGTCAGTTTTCGAGTAGTGAGGATGGGATGAAAGGAGTTTACAGAGGAGACAAAGACATGATGTTGTTTTTGGTAGAATCTGGGTTTACCCCTTTGCATTATGTATACTGATACATAAAACCATCAGTCTGATAAATCTCTCTTACACTGTGAAATCAAATTTATAATGTCTTATATCCCCCTTCAGTGCTCCTGATCATAATACAGGTGTCTCTGATGTAAACCAACTGCTCGTTGCAGTGTGGCAGAGATTGCAGGCAGATAAAAACAGAAGCAGAAAACAAGCGGGGACAGAAGATCGAGCAGCAGAGCCCAGAAGAATGCTTCTCTCAAACAGACAAGCTGACCTTTTTGCTTTTTAGTTCCATAACAGTGGCTTTCGTATTACTTACACAGCTTGCTTTTACTGTGTGTGTCTCTCTCTATATGCTTCCTTTTGTCACCTACAGTATTCCTCTTTTCTTTGCTCACTTTTTCTTATTGCTGAATCCCAGTTTCTCCCTTGAATGCCTCTGTCTCATGTTAGTGGAGTGAATATCACAATAGTAAGAGTTAGTGGATGGTAGAACTACTGACAGACACACTTATATAACTGCCTAACTGCACACAGGTAAGGTAAATGTCTTTCAGATTTTCACTATGGGCTGCAGCAGGGCCACAGAGAACCATATTACTGCCATAGTTTCCTTTGTTTTGTCCACATAGAAATGATGCACATACATATAGTATGTTTTCAATACACGCAGGTCACAAAATGACAATCAAATGCATACTGAATAGAAGGAAAAAGTTTTTTTTTGCTTAGCTGATAAAAATGACAAATGTGGGATTAGAAACTTCATTAAACATAAACCATACATAATCAAAGAGTGGCACATAATCAAAGTTGGAAATGAAATTATTTTAGTAAGCGTTAAGGATATGCTGCAGTAAAGTGGCTTGGCCTAGGAAAAGCACTTGCCCATCCTAGTATCTGGGTTTATTTCACAGTAGTACCCATTTCTTTATTACTCCACAACCAGGAAATCTCTGGACATATTACAGCCTTCTGAAGGCAGAAAAGAGCAGCTGGTAACAGCGTGCATGTAAGTGGAGGTACAAGACTATCTATGCCCTCCAGCCTTTGCAGTTAAAAAAGAAAAAAAAATCGGAAGTTCAGGGGAAGTGGCCTCACCGAACTGGGAGAAAAAAAGGAAAAACAAAGATTGAAGTCAAATAAAATGAAAAACATGCAAAAAAAAAGAAAGAAAAAAGATCTCCTGGTTGTTATGGTTACAGTACATGGGAAAGTGGATTAGAGAATATGTTCATATTCCTTAATGAAACGGGACTTGTAAGACTATGAAGCCAAAGAGGAGCAAGTCGACATGGAAGTGAAGTGTGAAATTAACAGATTCAGCCTGACTACATACAAGCTGTAGCAGTCATGACCCCTTGTTCTTAACCAATCCTTCCTTTATTTCTCTCACGCTTTTTCCTCTTCCAATATGTAGTCAGGGACATACTGGCTACTACTCTATTTCCAGGAACAGCCAACACTGCCTATGCGTGTGTGTGTGTGTTTTTAAAATTTCCACATTATATCAAGTCTTTCTTCAACTGAAGCTCATCCTTCCGCGTGTTCATTGAGCCAGTTATTCAAAGCTCGATTCAATGGGTCTTATCAGACTGGCTGTTTATCTGTCGCATTTTATGGTCTTATCTGCAGAGGTGTTGTCCATCTGCTCCAGGTGACAAGACACTGGCTCGCTGCTTATTTAAAACCACTGAAAAAGTTGGCTTAGAATTCACCTTGTTTTCCAGCACTGCATATACAGTAACATTCATGCAGTTGAAGATGGAATATTTTTGCTCAAGGAAGTCAATGCGTGATGAGCAAATTCCCCGAAGGGGCAAAGTGCACACGTTCATGGGTAATTTATAGTGTAATATCTACATGATGAGACATATAAGTCTCATGAAACATAAAATACCTGAAGGTTACAGGCTGCAGTGTATTTTTCCTGGAGAATTTTCTGGTTTTAAATCCAACTTTTATTATCTGGAGGAAAATGCATGTGTGTTTTCGTTTCTGGAGGAACCAAACGAAAAGCTCTCCATCTGAAACGACCTGTGATTAACCAAAGTGGCTTGCAACTTAGAGGGTTTTTGCCCTCTGATAAAAAAAAGAGTGCTTCGTCACCCACTTTGTTCCAAAAGGAATTAAAATGGCTCCATGCCCACTATTACAGTCTTTACTCTTTAACTGTCCTATTTAAACAAGATTTATGTTGACGTGTCCATCCAGCAAAGTGCTCTCTGTCTGTTCTATCACAAAAAAAGGAAGTACTGCAGCATTGTACCTTCTACGTGTAGGTTTAATCAAAGAGCATAGACACCACCATGTATTTGGCACATCTCTAATAGGCACCTCCAGTCTAGACACAAGGGCTTATATGGGCTAAATAGAAAGCACAAGACATCTGCAGGGCACCATCCATTCAGACTCCATTACCCCACAGATAGGCTTTCTCAGTCCCAAACTAGCCATCATCATCAGTCAGTAACCAGCATAAGAACCCATATAGACCCAGTGTTCTGTCTCCCAGCCAATTAAGTAGCAGTTATGAGTCCAGCAACACAGCTCTGATGGGACAAATGACAAATAATAAGACATGCCAAGTCCAAAATGAGCCTGGGCCTAATTGGTGGACATTAAGCACACTGAGAGTAACTTGGACCAGACGGAATGGTTAAGAGCCTGTAACAGTATGAGTGTGTGGCAGTAAGATTGGATGGGGCTGTGATAGCACACATTTCGAATTAACTAAGCCAGCATATTGCTCTCCATTTCCCTTCTCTCCTCTTTCTTCCCATTTGATTCCTAAGGATGTTGTCCCATACAGAAACTGCTGGCCCAGAGCTCATCCAGATACAAATAGCTGCACATCCACACGAGGAGAGATGCTGAACTTTAAAGAAGAGAGCCTGACTTGAGAGAGTAAAACTGGTAAAAGAAAGAACACCAAAGGGAGGAGCTGAGAAATTCAGAGCATGAGGGATTGAACAGACTGCAACATTTCATCATCAAAACTCCAACAAGCAGCTATTCAGAAAGGGGGAAAAAAAAAAGACCGAACCGTGTCGATTTGTTTCGGAGGGTGAAAAGCCGGTGGTGAGATCAAACAGGCCTTTGATATTTCTGTCATGTATAAAGAGATCCTCACTCTTGGGAGGATATGCTAGTGAACGAGCACTTCTTATATTCACTGTTTATCTTGTGCTCTTTGCCAATATATACATACACCTCAGCAAAATCCATCCCACAATGCACGACACAGAAAAGCCATTGAGCTTTGACACTATTGTGTTTCTCTGTTTGTCAGAAGAATTACAACACACTATTTCTTTGACAAGACTTCCCTAGCTGCTATAAACCCCATAAGCAGCAACTGGTAGTCCAACAGAGTGCCACTAAAACCGTTTCTGTGTCCATCCACTTCTTTTTCCTCTCTCAGTTCATTGGCCACACTGATGCTTTTTATGTGGCTAAAGCATCACAAGCTGTTGATTAAGAGAACTGGCTAAGAATTTACGCAAAACACAATATACAAGGTATCATGAAAGCGAAGGAGTAAAGGACACACAGCAATGCACCATCAAATAATCTATTAAAACATTTTAAAAATAAGCTGTGCTCCTGCTTTATGTTGATATATACATTTATACCCCTGTTGTGTTTATGTCAGATTGGTTCACCGTACTTTCTATGTTTTATGCTTCTGTTAACCTCTGCCTCTTACATTGTAGTTATAATAAAAGAAAAAAAAAGGATTTCAAACAAACTCCAGAGTACTATCATACTGCTGTCTCTTAACCTTGAGAATCAATTTACCAAAGAAGAAAAAGTAGACTCTGGCTAAAAGTATGCAATGATAAATCAAATTACCTAGCTTAGAGATCATTATTCATAAGCCACTAGAGCTGTCTAGCTTTTAGATTCATTCAGTTTTGTGGTTCAATAAGGCCAATGACTTGCTGCATAAACTCAGCGCTAACTGTGTTACTGTGTGGGAGTTCTCACTTTGCAGTTCAACTTTGAATATAGCCAATTGTTCTTGCTGCTTCTGCAGCAACGCACTCCCCTACCTGATGCAAAAATATACCCCCAGAAATTCAGGAGCAAAGGTCATAGGTTCAAATTGAGTAGCACTTTTCAAATTATAGTTACCAACAGAGGACAACAAAACAGATTACTATGAATTTTAAAAAAAAAGTAAGAAAACATGGCATAAAACAAACCGAATAATATGCCACGATGATACGACAATCCACTCTGAGTTGCACCAATGACAGCTTGAAATACAGACCAATCAGATACGTGTGTGCGCACTGGTGTGCATGAGGGCGTGTGACTCTGTCCTGACTTCAAGCAGGATTAATTGATTGCCTCTGTAACATCATCCAGATTTCATTTCCTTCTGAGAGATGTGCATCCTAGCAACAGTCTTACAGGACACACAGTGTACTTGATGTCAACACCTTCTCTCTCTCTCTCTCTCTCTCTCTCTCTCTCACTCTCACACACACACACACACACACATACAAGCACCTCATTCTTATCCAGCGCTGCTGAGCACATCGAGGAAACTTAAATCAGCGGCATCTCCACTGATCAAATCCATCTACATTTGTATTCATTTTGAGGTTTCAAGACAATGAAATAAAGTTTCAGATATCTTGCGGGGAAACACTTATTAGGATATAATGTAAATGCAGGCACATGAATGCATGGCAAGAGCCAAGGGACGGCGGGAATGATTAGGATGACTCATCAACAAAGCGCCAAGTCACGGCTGAGCTTCCCGCACACCTTGAAAAACTTTATAATGATGCAAGACAAGGAAATGTTTGATCCTTTGGGGAAAAAAACACAGACATGGCTGGTCTAAGCTGATGATATCTGTACAGTATGGACACATATACTGAATACTATACGGGCAGAGGAAGCATCCCATTTGGAAAAGATATATATAAATCTTATAAAGTTTGTTTCTGTCTTGTGTGATATAAGATAAGATATAAGATAAGATCCCTAGAAAAATTATATAAATGAAACTTGTATGTTTTGGAGACTTACTGAAACTATATATGAAAGTGGCCACTTTCATGAGTAAATCATATAAGCCTTATATGATTCACTATATGAAGTAGGCCACATCTGATGCAAGTTTTTTCTATTTCTTTTCCATATGGGATACTACACATGTTCAATTGGATGGTAGGTAAACTGTGCTCATGCTGGTGGTGTGTGTGTGTGTGTGTATACACAGGAAAAAAAGGTTGCCGTGGATATCTGCATGTGTGAACATGTGACAGACAAAAGGCATAGAGTAGCTGTGTCTGAGCCTGATTATATCAGTGAACCATTTGGCTTGTGCTGAAAGTGCCTGCTATAAATCCACAAACTCTTGTTCCCTCCAGGCAAGCTCATTTTATCCGGGAAAAAGATGCATCCTCAGTTCCTTATAGCAAGAGAACAGCTGGAGTTTCCTCAACTTGACAAAGAAGGTACCAGTGCCTCAGACACAGCAGCGCTGGGGCTGCACTGATCCACTACTTATCTGGGGAAACTGGACCAGTGGGAGACATTCAGGGTCTTAGCTGAGTGCCTTCCTCCTGTCTGCAAAGATCTGTTTTTGGAGGGCTTAATTGGAAGCAGGAGAATGATGTCCAAGGAATGTACTCTGTGGTGAAACATAACGACCCTGTTATCCCCTCTTCTCCACAACCTTTACCCCCTAAATTACTTTGTTGTCTTTGTGTTCTCTCACTTTTCTTAAGCCAATGTGCTTACAGTTCTCTAGTTGTTTTTAGCCAAATACTGTATGCCCGAGGCCATTTTTCTTGACTTAAAGTCTGCTTCTTTTGTATAGAGGGAAATATAAAACAAAATAAACAACCTCAGGAAAACATTTCAAAATATTTCATAATAATGCATCTAGGCTAAGTAATAAGATGGTCCACCCATTTAAAATTAAAAAGTTCAGCCTGATGGCTAAGCTCAACCAACACAAATGAAGAAAGCATTTTAAAATTGAACAAATGGAGAAAAAGAAGGATATGAATGCACTTAAAACCAAGACTTGGTTGTATGTAGGGATGCTATAGAGTGCTTGAGGCACAAAGCCAAGAATGCTGCATGTGGAGATAGAATATACTGGGGCTTTAGGTTTTGGCAAATTACCACATTATTTACATTAGTCCAATTCCTCCTTTCCATGCAACAAGAAAACACAAAATTTTAAATGAAACCTGTCTAAATACATAATGCCTTCCATCCAAGTCTCCAGGCAGCTGCAACAAAGCAAATGAATGAATATGGGGACATTAAAAATGGAAATTAATAAAAAGGAGTAATTACCTGTGGATTATCTCAGTCTAGTAATTAAACAGCATTGGCATATGTTTGACACTGATATGCCCGAGGAGCTTTATGAATTATGCTGATGGCAGATCATCCTGAAGCTTTTGTTGTGCTTTGTGCTATCACTAATACGGGCCAGATAATACACTGAGGACAGGTAACTGTCAGAATACGAGCATTTTCTTGGTCGCTAATCCTGCTACTGAGCTAAATGGAAGTGATTAAGGCTTATTTAACTGACCTTTTTGGAAAATAAGCTTGTTCCCTTTCTTCATAATAATTATATTTAATATTTGACTTCATATCTCGTATCTGCCTGTTAATAAAGATACAGCCAGGAGATTTGGTTAGCATACTGTAGGGCAAAGACTGGGGTAAAGTATCCACCATGACATCACCCACTGGTTTATGGACTACCCTTTTGAATTTTGCCATTTTGCAAATGAATATTATTTTTTGCAAATTAGCGCGCAACACTGGATGCATCTGTTCCTTTCCTAGCATCCAGTGAAATAGCTGTGCAGTAGTGTTTTTTGGCTTTTAGACAACAGTGTTAAAAATGCACCACAAACAGTTTAGGGACTCAAATTAGTTGAGCCCCAAAGCCAGATCCTAACAGCCTGCAGCGGCATGAAATCCTCTTAAGGCGTTAAAAAGAAACTTTTCCATTGAATTTAATGCTGAAAAGAAGAACGTCTTTTTTATGTATGGTTGTGGTAGTTACTGTTAGAAGTGCTCTTTCTTAATAAGGAAGGGAGAGATTATCAGAATGAGTGAGTAACTGGCATGAGTGGATTGCTCAAAGCTGTGAGCATTGTGCCAAAACTTTGGCTAGACCTGAGTCACATATTTCTGGCATTTTGATGAAACCGAGCAGAGCTTAGCCGAGCTGAGCTGAAGATTAAGGGAGAAAAAGAATGTGCATCTTGTTTTACCCACGGCCAGGTTACTTTTCACATCGAGCTGAGCGGTATGCAGATGTCACATGCTCGTTCTTAGCAGTGTGAACGCACCCAGCAACCATTTTATTCTTTTGACTTCACTCTGGTATCAATCTGTTACAAACCAAACTGAAGGTCTGTCAAAACGAATCAAATAAGGAAAATCAGACATGTCCTGATTTAGTCAAAGAACAGCTGTTTTTAAACCTACAGAACCAAGCACGAGTCCCCAGCAATTTCTAACAGAAGACTTAGGCTAACATATTGATTCTTCTCCAGCTGCCTCTGTTATAAATTGCCATATTAACACAATAGAAAACGTGCGCTTACAGCTTATTATTTTGGCCTGCAGACTGCACATACCCTGCTTTTTTGGACCCGCTAATTTGCGCCACTCTGAGAAGATTGCTGGTCGCTATTGAAACAAAGTGCATTAAGTCAGAACTTATTATATATATACTTTTAAGTACAGCACTAACTTGCCCCTCTGAGTAAATTTGGCGCAAAACATGTGAATTTCTGCTCTAAGGTTGAGCATTTTAATGTCTAGAATCTGTAAGTGATCCACTACAGCAGGGGTCCCTAACCTTTTTTGGGCCACGGACCGGTTTATGTCCGACAATATATTCATGGACCGACCTTTAAGGTGTCACGGATAAATAAAACAAAATAAAATCAGTACCGGTACCAAAAAAAAGAAGATTTATCCATAACACCCGGGAAAAGACCCAGGGAAGCTGAGTTAACGATAAAAACACTGAAAACCATAAATTTCACACCGGAGCTTATTCATTTTTTTTTCTTTGTCTCCTTTTAAAAATTTATTTATTCATTAATTTGTTTTTACAAATTTTACAGGATGAATATGAGAAATAAAAATGCATTTATTTCCCATCTCAATAAACAACTTTAGGCTGGAAATTATAACAAATGACTGCAACCTTTCATATCTTTTACAGCTTTTAAATGCTAAGCTTAACCTAAGAATGCACTTGCTCTGCGAGTTCAAGTGCTGCTACAACATCTATTATAAAAAGAAAAAGCCCATATCTTTAAAAATCTTCAATTTCCTTAACATGAGCTAATGACATTACATGACAGAAAGGCTCAAGTTTTCTGTACTGGATTTTTTTCAGCCTTTATTTTAATGGAAGTTTCTACACTCAGTGCCCTTGAGCGTTCAGGGACAGGCACGCATAGTCCTGCACGCTCAAACAAACAGAGAAAGTAAGAAGGACAGACAGAGCAGGACGTGCCTCCCCTCTGTGCTTACCCAAGTGGGTGTCCATCAGGCTAAATGAGAGATGAGAGGTTCAGCTTCGTGTGACTTGGATACGATCCTAATGACTGAGACCTGGCAGAGACAGACCAGCCACATTCAAGCATATGGAAGAGCGCAGGCACACATGCACATAAACACATAAACACATAAACACACACGTCTAATCACAAAAAATGAATATCAAGATGTGCACATGCATGTTTCCAAACATGGCTATTAGCAGCTGTCAACTAAATAAAGTATTATTGTACAAGAGTAAGAGGGTGCTCATAAGAGAGATGAGGCGAGGACAATTAAGGATGACGTTGTTGACAATAACCTTCCATTCTACGCCTCAAAAGGCAGAGAAAGAAGAAAAGCAAAAAAACAATAAAAATAACAACAGCAACAAAAACACACCACAGGGGTACTTCTTTTGCTTGATTACAAGCGCAGACTCTTACACAACAGAAATCCCTTTAGAAGTTATTTATAGGGTCTGCTCAATGATTAATGGCTGCATATTGGGGAGCTGAAGGCAGGCAGTATAGCAAGGCCATAGCTGTCCCAGTATCCGTGCTACACGGGCATCAAACAAGCTTGTGCACAGTAGTCTGCAAACGTGGGCAAACACACATTTGCCTCTGTGGAGCAGGAGTCAGGCAGGGCTGATCCACCTGTACTTTAGCTAATGGAATGGAAGGGTCCCTACTGCGTGCTGTTCAGCTTGATTTCCCCTGGCAACACAGTCAGCCAGGGGCTCGCACTTGATGATTATTCACATCTCTACACACATATTACTAAGGAAGGCCATAGCATTGGTTACATCTGGTCCAGAGGGGATGTTGGTGCCCCATGCTCATAAAGCGTGGCATTTTTACAAGACACTCAAGCATGTACTATCCCACAATACAACAATACCTGTGTTTTTGGTTAGTTAGTTTGCAGATTTGTCATTTTTTGTTGCTGCCCATTTTTATAAGTACTTATCAGTTAAAACTGTCCTGTTGATCACTGAATCCAGTTTATTCAAAGTGAAAATGAAAAGAATCTGCCTATTATCACTCCAGAGAGAATATTTTTTAGTTTTAGATGCTTTTTTTGGAGACAATGGAAATTTAGAGTGGCTTTACGAATCTCTCTGTTGGCCTGTCAGCCTCATTTGCTTCTCTAATAGTTGGATTGCTGTAAAAATTTGTAAAAAAAATACTCCCATTTTCCAAGTAGTGTGCTTTATAACTATCACCTGCAAAACAAATACATTCTTGCCAGCCCCAGATGGATATTCTGTTCTAAATAAGAAGAATGAAGTTACAATATTACCCTTTTAAGGTGAACACAGACATTGACATGTTACCACTATCGCTGTGGGTATGTCAGTGCCAAAAAAAATGACATTGATAAACGTGTGTATTTTTTGAATGAAATGGGTACATGTCTATGCTTCTCATTGCGAATGTATTGTTTTACTTTGTGTCTTTGTATGTATGTATGTACAGTACAAAACCAGCTTATGTGCGCGCGCCTTTATCTTTGCACGGATGTCTATTGACCTCTCCCTGACTCAATTATTTTTCTCCCTGTAGCAATAAGGATTAGAACTTTTTCACCGCTACAGAAAAAAACCCCTCAGTTCATTTGCTGGAAATATGACAATAAAGAAGAAATTGGTTTCTTGGGTTGAGAAGATAGAAAATCTGAAAATAATTTTCCACCCATGGATGACATTTTTTTTTGGTTTCGAGAAGCCTTTTAGTTATTATTGTCCAGAGAATGTCACTTCACATAAAAGAAGAGAGGATTGAAGAAAGTCCCCCCCCCCCCCCCATGTTTGCACTGAGCATAAAACACTGCAGAGCTGAAAGCCAGAGGAAAAGGTGATGATTTTGCTGTTTTTAGCTCTTCAGATACCAATTCCAAAATTCATTGCATCATGTCTGAATTAGACAAAAAAAAAAAGACACAACTGAAAAATGATTGGAGTCACAAATGCTGCTGGAATAAGGAATGAATACCTTTGGCACCCTACTGAGTGAGTAAATGGCTTGTTGGGGTCTGACTGAGTGCGCACTAGAGCTTAGTAATGACGGGATCTTTTATGCCAAAACATCACAGACAAGACAGCGCAAGGTTTTTGAATTTGAAAGCCTTGCTCAAAGAAGACATGTGTGTTCTTGAGCACATGTACAAAAAAAAGCATCACTGAACCAGATCGCTGGCAATAGAAAAAGCCTTTGATTTTTAAATGCTTATTGAATGATGTATAATTGTTTGTGTAAAAGCTATTTATCTGTGAAATAGGGTATCAGTCTTTAAGGTGAACATCTAAGATGAAATATTAAACGTTCGCTCATCTACTTGACGCACCACTTTTTCTCTCCCCTCACACAGAATCAGCTGTAATTGGCTACACCCTCTCATTTGTCTCGCTATCATTCGTCTTAACAAATAAACAAACTTATTCCATTTGCTATGTGATTGATTCCTTGGCTCTGACTTTTATTCCATCTCTGGGTTAATGCATTTAACTTAATGTGTTGTCATCATGATAGACTAGTGAAGGTTCTTGGCATTGCGACAAAGTAAAGTTGTGTTTTCCAGAGTCCCCTTAAACACTAAGGACAAAGCTAAATGAAACAGCATTGATTCACTAAACACTAACTCAGAGAGCTCTGCAGTGTTACCGCATTCGTAACACTGCATCAAAACAAATGTCAGCTTAGGAAATGGCTGTTTGGACGAATGCAATGAGTGTGCATTGGAGAGGGAGTTGGGAAGGCACTTGGGAGGAAAGCTAGCTTATGAGTTGGAAATTACTTATTTCAAACTGGTTGGGAAAAGCAGGGCATGGAGACTGAATGATAAAGTTGGTCCATTTGTTGGCAGGAATTCTGTTATGCTTGCAACAGAAAGGCTGGTACTGTTTTCAACCCTGGAGCCTTTTTGTTCTTTCTGAGCTTAGTTTAAAATTTGGACAGAAGCTTGAAAATTGGTATGGTCTGTCCCGTTTAAGATGCTGCTTTTTATTTTATAATGTTTTCTTAAAGCCCCATACTGGATATTTTTACCTGGTGTACAAACAAATGATACGTTCAAAGGTAGACAGCTCACTGCCATTGCAGCTAAGGTGATCCCATTCCAAAATAGCCTCAAGTTTTCTATTGCATTTCTTTCTTCTGTATTAAAAGATGTAACTGTTGGATTGAAGTAGTGGGTATTATTTTCACCTTGTTGGTTTATATGTGTGTGTCCCTGTTATCATTGAAATGTGAGACACACTGTATAACGAAAAATGTCTGTTTGGATAGTTAAGGCCACAATGAAGTTCTGTTCTTCTGCTGTTTGAGAGCTCTGTGGTTTTATAGCTGGTATGATTCTATCTCATGGTGGATTTTTATCTGTGAATTTGGTTTTATAGCTGGTATGATTCTATCTCATGGTGGATTTTTATCTGTGAATTCTTATGCACACTTGGACAAGATCTTTTTTCCCTCAGCCAGGGGCGATTTTAGCCCATTTTTGGGGGTGCTTCAGCAAAGCTCTAATCCCAGAATCGCCCCTGCCCTCAGGACTTTTGCGTAAGATTCTTTAATACAGGATTTTCACCATATTTTGTCATGAACGGGTGACTGCTCATCTTTTTTTTGCTACAGGGAGCCCTGATTACCAACCTCTTGCATTTTAGACGAGCTGCTTGTGTTAAAAAAATAAGCAATGCTCGGTAATATCTGAAATTGTCTGTGAAGGTTCTCAGTCATCCAGGTCATCGTAGTCAAAGGAGCTTGCAAAGAAAAGCGATATCTGGGACTCTCCACCATTTGACCTTAGAACTGAAGAAGCTTCTCGAATGAGAGGTGAAACGTCTTCAAGTAACTTAAAGAAGTCCAGACGCTTTTCTTTGCAAGCTCCTTTGAATATCTGAAATTCTTCCTCTTTCTTGCTTTGTTTCATTAAACAAAACCTCTTGAACAAGGCAGCTCTTGCAGTTTTAAAACAAGTGTTAATAATAAAACAGTAGCTGACAGTTTAGTCAATGCTAAAGATTACCTCCATGCTTTATTTTTAATGAAGAGTATTCAGTACTCTCTAATGCAGGCATTTCATGTCTCACTTTCTATGGCATATTTGGGTTGTGCTACAACTGAGACAAGCTTCGTGCTCAGTAAGCAAACGATCATTTGCCTAAATCTAAACTCAAATATCTCTGGTGGTTTAAACAAATAACAGCATTAACATCAAGCTCTGCTGCGATCATTTCATTGCTCACACAAATAAAAAGTGAAAACAAGAAGCGGGGAGCCAGACATTAAGCTCTTTTCTCTCCCTCAAGGTAAAATATTTTGCCAGAAATGAAGACCAACTGGCATTAAAAGTCATTCTGCAGCTGGGAATGAGAGCAGAACCACAATGTTACCTCTGGATTAACAAATAAAAAAATGTAATACAATAAAAACAGAAATACCTAAACTTTACAAACCATATTTCTGTTCCTTTGAATTTCAAGGGTTTTCCAAGATCACCCATCCAAGTGGTGTGACTGATGGTCTATTGGATAAGCGACTGTGTCACTGCATTCCTCTCTGTGTAAGTATCTTTTCTTGTATTGCAGGTCCTTTGGGGGTAGTCACTTTCCTCGCTCTCTCTGATGTGGTACAATTATGGCTCTCTTTTACAGCACTCAGCCATTCCACACACATTAAAGCACGAGAGGTGAACATATATTTCCTGCTGGAAAATTGACGACCCTAATAAGAGGAGAGAAAACACGTACACACACGTAGTGTTATTACCAGCCATATAACAGTTTATACAAGTTTCTGATTAATGCAAACTGCAATATTACTCTCATGCTGGCAAACTGATGAATTACCAACCATAATAAGGATGGAAGAAGAGGAATAACCGAACAGCAAGATGTAAGTGATCTTAACAGAAAGGTGCAAGGCTACAGATATAACAGAGGAGTAAATAAGTGGGCGTAAGAAAAGAGGAAAAGAAAACCTCTAGCAGGAGAAAGAGGCAGAAGAAGATAACGGCAGGAGTCGAGGACAGTAAATGAAAGATAGCGAGGACTTCAAGTCTGCAAGCTGCCTAATAACCCTTAGCTGTTGATCGAGCTGATTCTTGGCGCCAACACTAAATGTTCTGTTCAGTTGTCCTCAGTCACATAATCCTCTTATCCGAGTTGATTTCATCACTGTGAAGTGACAAGCGACTGTTTGCTGTGAAACTGGCAGAGCCTTGGCGGTCGTTTGTGTCTTCAGCTCAGGGCACAAAGCCTAAGGGGGCAGAGAAGTTTTCTGGGGAAGGCAGAGATGGACACGGGATCCGCGTACTTCTGAATTTCTGGAAGATACACCAGTATATCTCACCAGACACAAAAGCACACCTGCAAGAAAGAAAACTCAGATGTTCTTTTTTATTCCTTGCAAGGTCATCAACAAAGATAAATCAGTGAAGCCACTGGGAGGAGATCTAAGGTCAAGGACTCAGGAGTTTGACTTTTGATCTTACCCTGTGAGTTAAGTCTCATGTATTCAATGAACTTGGTATGAACCACAGGTAAAATTTAATCACTCTGACCTTTATATAATATTTGACCTTGTTTTGGAGCAAGAGCAATACAAAGCACTGGTTTGGATGGTATGCATGAGGAGAAATGTCCCTCAATAAACTGATTAGAAAAACTTCTTGATGCATGCTCAATCATCCAGGTAAGGAAATCCCCAGAAGCTGATTCTGTTTAACAGAATCAGCTTTGATTGATTCAAATAACTAGACTCAACTAGTCATTTTAATCAATAAACGCACATTCACGAGATCTCTTGTCTTTAACCTAATCCTTCTTTCCACCTGTTTCCCCCTAGGGCATACCTGCAGCTCTTCGATTAACCCTCGGAGAAAAGCAAAGCAGCGAGTATTTCTGACCAGTGCATGTCCTGCTGTGGAAGAGATGGCTGCCCAGCTGATCGGCGCCACAGGGTGCTCCATGCTCTGTTAAAGAGATAACACTTGCAAGGCTTGAGACCTACACCTTCCCGTAAGAGCCATCTACACATGTTTGCACGCACCAAATGGGGGGAATCAGTTGGCGCAGTGGGGATACACGAACAGGACGGAAATAACAGATATATTGTTTCAGGGATGAGTAAGTTGTTTTCAGGGAATTTCCAGTAACACCCAGCCTCCCAAATGCACAAAAAGTGAGCCATTTCCTCTCTCTGCAGGTGCCTTCTGCCTTCTGTGAGAGCTGGCAAGCGAGACAGAGTTCGTGTAAATGTCTGATCTCATAAATGTCATTCATTTGTGCGTGTGCAATTTTAGTCTGACACTATTCTGCTCTGCACTGCACTGTACTGCATCAGCTCACTCATTTCATTTGATGAGTTCCACCAATTATAAGTCACACTGTTGGCGGATAAGAAGGGAAACAGAATCCGAATTCTACCTTCTACTGCTGTGACGGAGCAAAAAGAAATGAGGGTAAGAGTACAATATGCGTTAATTATCTTACACTAAAAAAACAGTTGCTAACACAAAATGCTTATGCTGTGCTCATACAAGTGTCGACATGTGTAATTGTTACTTACTGAATGAGCTGTAGTAGCAGCAGTTCCTCTGGGTGGCCTTCATTACACACATTGAAGCATGAAATACGGCAGTATTTCAGGTTTCTGATAGCAGAACATGCAACATTTGTCTGTTACAGATGTTTCTGTTGAGGTTGGTTTCATATCTTTCGTTTCAGTTATCCTATATAAATGTGGCATGACTCGACAGCTAAGCAGTTCATAAACACCAACTGCCAAATACAGACATTTTTCCACCCAGCTCATATTGCACACACATATTGTAATCTCCCCAGTCTATCTCTTTCTTATTTAATTAGAACAGGCTCATCTCACTCATTTTATACTGAACGACAACCAGACTTGGACAGGAGGGCAGATGGCACAAGAGATACCATGTAATTAAGGCTGTGAAAAGATGGGGGCCAGAGGATTGATGGCTTCAGTCTTAAAACCAGGCAGAGTGGCTGTGATTTTCATATTTCAGCTTCAGGGTAAGATTTGAAAATGTCCCGTTAGTGATGGATTGAGCTAAAATATGCAATCTGGCAGCTAGTGGTGTCATTGAGACCATTCATTACAAATTCAATAACTCACATCTTGTCTCCACCCTTTGCGCTTGTGCTGTAGCTACCACGTAAAAATGGACTTGGGGTTTGGTGAGAAATGAGTGCATTTTGGCATCTTTTCCCTTTTACTTTAATCTCTGACAGCTGTTAGTTGCTACGTAGTAAATGTTGTGTATATGTTGAGACAACACTCAACAATTTCAAAATTTGTAAATGAGCAGTTATCCTCTTAATCTGTCTGTCTCTGCGTTCAGTGAACATCTGTGTTCATAAAGCGTCACCCTGCACAAAAGAGCTCAACATGAATGCAAACAGCTATGATAGCGAGGCTTTCGGGATAAGACACTTTATTGCTCCCTATGCTATGCCCAGCTGTTTTCTATTATAAATGCATAGGGGAGTAAATGAAAAAACAAAAACAAAGTGGAAACAAATTCAGATGTTCAGGGTGTTCTTCAGTGTAATTAAATATCGCAGCTGATCAAAGGTACGTACGTCAGGGACACAATAATGCACCCACATCGCATCGGAGGCGATTTCAGCAGCCTGTGATAGAAACTGTTCTAATACAACTGCATTACTGCTCAGCCTGTTTACAGCAAAGTCAAACCCATCACTGCTAATCCCACTCTATGCCTCAGTGTAGCAAAGAGATTTCCCTGCGTCCTTTGGTGATTTCCACTTCCTACGGCGCCTGGTTTAGCACATGCAGTATGCTCATTGAAACTGATCCAAGCACCGTGCTATGTGCCGTCTCCTACAAGATAATTAGCTGTGAAGAGATGAACACTGGTTCACTGACATGACACTTGTTTATGGAAAATCCCTCCTAGGTAAAGTTTCAAACTGCTAGGGACACCTGTTTTGGTTTTCATTACTGCAAAATTGCAAAAACATGTTGCTTTAAAGTTGATACGGTAAACACCGTGTAACGATGATGAAAATGGAACTATTTTTAAACAGCAAGTCTAATAAATAAATCATTTCAATTCTTTGCATGGGTTTATGGGCGATTTCTTTGTTAGGAGAGAGCAGCCGCAGTGCACTCTTCTACTTTGAAAACATTGATTGGCTTTTGCTCTTTTCTCACCGCACATGGACCTCTCCAGTCTCTCCACAAATCAGTAGCATAGAAATGAGGACAGGTTTCTCATTACAAAGATCGAATAAGACTTTGTGTTTCTAATCTTAGTGCATAACTGTCTTTCACGGCTACGTCGTGGCCAGACGTGTGTGAAGGCACGATCCGGCAGTTTTACGCTTAACAGAACATTTACGTGTATAAGCGTAACATACACACATACAGGACTTGGACATGTAATATGAATATTCGCCGGCTTGCCTTGATAATGAACTTGCTAGCTGTAAAACACTTCTTGTAGGCCTGCTGTAATTATCGCAACTTGGGTGTTAATGTAAGGATGTCACACTCTCATCTCGTGGAGTGAGACTTCTGCTTCAGTAAGTTTTGCCATACAGTACAAGTTTCATTTCCCCCTGCACCAAAACATCACCCCTTCATCAAACTGCAGCTGAGGTATGAAGATTTTTTGCTTGGTGTTCTTCTATTACAATGAAATAACTCCACCGAGATTACCTAGATCTCTACAGTCCGATTCCAGAGCAGCGATGTGCTAACTAAAAATCTCTCTTGTGGCATTAGGTCAGCTCTGCTTGGCTCAGTATGAATAAGCAAAAAGGGGTGTCCTTTTAGAGGCATTATAGATGAGCTGAGAGGGGCTTTAGATACATTTTAGGTATTACACAGCAGTGCATTAACACACTGTTCAAACCCCTTGTCATTCTAATATTGCACAGACATTATTCATACCGTTTAATAAAACAAGAAAAAGAGAGATGCTCCAAAGATGTGCAAAGTATACGTAGACAAAAGGGTACACAGATCATTGTTTTACCTTTTCCTTTGTCCGCAGTTTTGGCAGTCAGTAGCTCCTAAGCTTCGAATGTATGCAAGAGAAATATGTTATTTCAAAACCCATGCTATTACAGAATGTGGTGAAGTCATTGTTGAAGCGATCTCCACCCTCAGCTGCTCCTCATTTTTTCCCCTCTTATTTTCAATAACAGCCTTGCTGGTAGTGCTTTTATTTTGGTAGTTTGTCCACATATAATACTAATTAATGGAAGTGGCTTCCTTTCTATAACCACATCACAGATGCTGGTACATCACCGGAGTGCCAGCACTTGGGGGTATGTCATGAAAACTGCATCTTAACTTGACATAGTAAATCAGTCTTGATCTGTAACAGCACACTAATTACTAATTATTATTTTTTAATTAAATATAAGTACTGATGATCTCCAGTAGACAGCGCTACTGCTCATGTTTGTTCCAGAAAACTGATCTTGTGTCCTGTGGTTGCAGAAATATATTAAATCATCTTATATTCAACAAATTGCTGAACTGTTCGGAGAAATGTTGTGTCTGTGCTGTGATTGTGAGTCTTACTGGAACTTGAAACAATTGTGTTCAATTAAAAGAAAATGTTTGTGATGCATTATGCATGCAGAGTGCATTTCTGCGTTCAAACAGTACTCGTGAGAGCACAATATTGAATTTGTAAAAGACTCATATGCAAATAAGGAATGGTGGTATAGAAGTGTATATATTGTGATTGATGTTCTGCAGTTCGAATGCATTGACTGTGCCAAAGCGACTCAGGCCATTTCCATATTCTAGCCTTTATGGCATGAGGGGAGATAGTTGCCTCCTGGAAATGTAAATCATCAAATGAAATATTTATCCCCAAAACAGTGTGTGGGCAGAAAAAGAGCCTTTCAATTAATAAGAGAATTATTGGACAGAAACTAGCCTAAAGCTCTGATATTTGGTGAGATATTAATTTTCATAACTGCAATTAATAAAACATTACTGGAACTGAAAAACTCTCTCTCTAAACTAGTTAGCTTCTCCCTGCGTGTACCTGGTGAACTTTCTACCTCTGCTAGCCCCAAGTTAATTCTGCTTCCTACAAAGCAGTTAAAATGCCTTCGATTTAATACTGATGTGATCTCTTTTCTCAGCAAACCCTATGTTCCTCACAGGAGTGGGAAGCCACAGAAGAATTGTTCAGGAAGCACTCTGTAGGAAGACTTCTGTTCTTTTCCTTACATTTGCTGTCCTCTCTGTCGTACTCTCTCCTGCACATGCCGTTTTTTTCTCCACAGTTCATGAACTCAGGGAATGAGTGATTTTGAAACCGTGGAGCTCCATAGGAGAGGAAAAGCGTTGTCATATCAAAGCTGTCAACCATTCTTTGTTTGCTCTATGAATCCTGCATGCATCATTTCCTAGACAGCTGATGCAAATATGCAGACATTGAACATTGTCTGGTGCAGAATGCCTGTTGTCACTCAGGATACACTTAGAGTAGACGTGCTGTCTTTGAGGCAACACTTGCAAAATTCCTAAATACACAGAAACTTTAAACAGAAACTACACATTTCTGTGCATTAAGTGTAGCTGTTAGCTTAAATGAACAAATGCAGGTTAGGCATATCAGATATATTTAAATGTAGTGAGAAGGGGGAAAATAAACACTAAGAGAAGTTAAAAGTTTTACAAGCTCAGGTCTGGTCCTGCCTTTGACAATGACATGCATATACTCATGCATTCTATATGAAGTCACCAGATGGCGACAGCTGTGGCTGCTAGGGAAAACCACGTGTTACCCGACTAGTTGGCAGTAGTTCCTGGAGGTTGCTGGCTAGTTGTACTAAAAATCTCCCAGTGATTGCTTTGGTTGTTAGCACATTGCCAGAACTGGCTGTAGTTTTTCATGTTTGGATGCAAAACCTGCTAATTACAAGTCGAAAATGTACAAAGCAAACCAGAAATTATGTCTAAGCACTGCAGCTTCATACAGCACAACTTTCACTTTGAAGGCAAAAGTCTACATTTTCGATTTGTGTCACATCTTAACAGCGTGTGTAGACAAGTCTGTCTCTTCTATTCAAACTACAACTACAAGCCATGACCTAGTGACTTTTCCCTAGTGACAAGCAGTCGCCAGGGGATCCGTGACTGGTTCATGGGGCTGTGTAACTGGGGCTTTAGCAATCATTTTCCCAGCAAATGCCATCAACCTTCATCAACCACTCACAGGAGGACACTAATTTTTCTGTCTTGACTGCTGGTTGCCAGATAGTCATGGGCTGGTTTCTAGGCATGTGTGACTGATCCTACATTGTCAAGATTATTATGAACACCCAAAGGAAGACAGTTAACATCACATGGTTAGTGGTCACATGGTTAGTGGTCACATGCCTGCGGTTTTCTGTCTTGACCTCACTCATTTCAGATCATATTGAATATAAACTTAAGTCTATTTTGAGGATTATCTGGTATGCAAATGCCACTGATTGGTTATGAATGACTGAATGACTGAATGAATGACTTGTCAAACACAAGAAAGCAAAAGTGGAAACCTTTCAGAAACCAGCGAGTAACCAGTGACGTTACCAAAATCTTTACCTAACCTTACTGTACTGAAACACTTAGTGCCAAAATTTATTTAATTACCTGTATACTATATATCCAGACATTATGGTAGTTGAGTCACGACCTTGAAAATCCTCAATGAGTGGCCAGTTTAGGTGACTTTAGTAACACTAAGCTTAGTAGCTAAGGCAGTCTGGGTTAGGAGGCAGAGCGGTTTGATTTCTGGGTCCTCTGGTCTGTATGTTGAAGAATCCTTGGGCGAGACGATGAGCCCCAAGTTGCCCCCGATTAATCTATTGGAGTGTGAGTGTATGAATGCCACCTTAAATTAAATGTGTGTGAATGGATGAATGAAGCTTGTAGTATTTTGAGAGAAAAGCACTATTTAAGTAACAGTCAATTTACCACAAAATCATGCCTACTTGAGCTTTCTGAATTTTCTCACCTGTTTACTTATTAATCTTTAGTTCTGGCATCTTATATTTTCTTCTTCTTCACCTAATCACAACATTCCTATGAGGCTAACAATAACATTTTTGGCTTGGCACAGATTTTAACACCAGACACACTTCCTGACAGCCCTCCCATTTATCCACAAGCTAGGCTCCAAAGCCGGGATAAATGGAAGGATTTGCATCTGGTATAAAAACCTGTGCCAAACCAAATATGGAGTTGAATCTGCTGCTGGAAATAAGGGAGCAGCTGAAAGTTGTGAATGTAAAGTTATATGTCTCTGACGCTAAAATCTTGTTGTTTACTCAAAAAACTTTGTGAATGTGAGTGTGAATGGTTGTGTCTCTGTGTTAGCCCTGCATCAGATTGGCGAACTGTCGACGGTGTGCCCCGCCTCTCGTGTTATGGCAGCTGGGATAGGCTACAGGCATCCCAAGACCCTGATAAGGATAGTTGGAAGAGAATGAATGGATGGATGGATATTTTAAATTTTCTCACTTTATTTTTTTCACATTGCATTAAGCTCCAATGAGACACAAAAGTATTTTTTTTTGTTTTATCCTGTTTAAAGTGCTCAAAATCTCTTGCTTTACTTTCCTCATATCTGCCTCAGTAGGCTTGCTGCCACACCCCTTGATGGCACTTAGTTTCACCCGCTCACCTTGGCACTCCATGAATTTATGCGTAAAATCAAAGCTCGTCTTCTCAACATTCTGCCTTTCAGCAGAAAAGCTTCTCCTCTGCCTAATTACCATCTCTCCCTTTACGCCTCCATCCTCCTGTCCCCACTCTTGATTTACTAAAAATGGTTTGCTTTCCCCGAGAAATGTCATGTGAACGAGGAGTTGCACTACGGTTGCTGTGAAGTCTCCCTTGTGACAGGCAGGTGCAGTATAGCGCCATGGTTTCCGATCTTCCAGGTGTCTCTAATTATGAAACTTTGGCTCACCCCTGTTCCATTTCCGCACGTCTTACAACTCTTTCACATACTTTTTTTCAACCATGTTCTCCTACAAATGCTTTGAGAATACATTAAAAAAACGACCTTCCTCCTTCGTCATTGTCATAGGATGAATAACTGGGGCAAAGTGATGACCTGTAATGTCAGTGCGGCACAGGAATATGCACTGTGTGATGATAGGGAACAAAGCTGGTTTTCACTGAGCTAATGAAACATGAAAATGCTCCATAGAGCTCAGAATCTCCCTCTTTCCCTTTACGGTCATGTCTTCTATCAAAGTTTCTCACTTAAAAAATGAAAAAAAAAAAAAAATCGAATCTTAAGTTGTGGAGCAAATGTGTAGTTTCAGCAAGGTAGAAAGTTTCGTGAGCTTACTTAGAAGACAAAACTTACACTCACTTGTGAAAGTGGAGAGAAAGCTCCACAGGAGAGAGATGAGACTTTTCCAAGCAGTGAGGTCTTTACTTCACGATTGCACATTATTTCCATGGGGCACAAAGTGGTTGTGCGATGATAACATTATAAAATGTTTTTGTCTTTATTTTATTGACTGATTTCCCTCTTTATCTGCTCTCTAATCATTCCCAATACACATACATCATTACCAAGATGGATTTTTCTGGGTGAGAGATTTAGGTTAGTAAGAGAAAGGGACTGTGGAGGAAGAAAAAGAAGGAGAGGAAGCCTCTTCTCCATCTTTTCATTAATCACAAATCAGTTTGTTTCTCTCTGGGGACCAGAACACTCAGTGGGAAGAAGAATAGGCTTTTCCTCTCCCCCTTTTATCTCCCTTCTGTTCAATACATTCCCCTCTCTTCTTCTCCTCAGGATTTCTCCTGTCTCTAAATGCCAAACCAATAAACCGAGAAACAAAATCCCCCTCCTCACTCTCACTCTCTCCTTCTCAAACAGACTGCATGTTCAGTATTTTAATAAAAATCACAGCTTAGATGGTCACATCTGAGAGAGCACATACACACCAAAATGTATGCAGACACACACACAACAACTGACTTCTGGTATGCATGCAGTCTTTTATATTTCCAGAGTCGGTTCAGTGTATCCTACTGTTCCACGCCTCAGCAGTCACTGTGACTATTAGTGGGATCTCACAGGGCTGAATAAGCAGTGGGATTGTTCGACTTGAATAACAACACGGAGAACTTCTCTGAAATATAAGTTCAGACTAGGCTGTGAAAACAGACTCATTGTCTGAGTGGGGGAATTTTGCCATCTTGATAGGAAACAGGAAAAAAAGCAGCAAGTGTACAAAATCAAAGAAAGGACTTCTCTGTACAGAAGTAAAAGGATTTTCCTCGCTCACTTCGGTGATCTATTCTAAGTAATTATTATCATAGTGAAACAGCCAGTCGTTGAAAAGTTAATGCTCCACTTCCTGTAATCTTTGCCGGTGTACACAGACAAATGTGTCCTTTCACGAGTACCTACAGTACGTATGACTAGCTATGCCACATAAAGTGCATTCTATTATGCTCAGCAAAGCATTATACAGTACATGTACATGAAAGAAGATAACGACCGGTATGACATTGAGTGGATTCGTGCTCGTGGCAGAACTGAAACCTTTATCTAATCTTAGACGTGTATCGCTCCATCTCGATACTCGACTTTAGCTGCAAACCACTCGTCTCACAAGTAAAAGACACGTGCACACATAGCCACATACAACAGCAGCAGGACGAAAACTTTGCACCCTTATGTGCGCATATACACCCAGAAGTGAACTATTTTCAGTTTTCAGGTTCACATTTTAAAGGAAATGCAGAATACTAAGCTTTCTGGGTGAAAGTAAGTGATGTATGCGTTGATGTTTTAGTGTGCCACCTTGAGTCCCAGCTGAAGCGAGCAGCCAGGGCAGGGCGGAGAGAGGATAATGATCCAGCTGATAATGGAGGAGTGGAATCTGGTAAATGAGGCTGGATATAAAACGTGCTGCAGGCTGTTCCTTTGCTCTCAGTGTCTCTCTCGCTCTCTCTCTCTCTCACACACACACACACACACACACACACACACACACACACACACACACACACACCTCAAGATATCTTCCAGCTCTTGAGGTATGAATGTTAAAATCATGTCAAGTATAAATGAGCGCTACGGTAACATACTCTTAATTATTATACATACGTGCACATGTATGTGTGATGCACTTATGCATGAATAGCATGAATTATGTCTGAGGCAGAGAGCATGAACTCCCCTATTAATAAAACATTTCCATTACTAGCGCTAGTTATAGGTAGGCAGAACTTGTGGCACAGGAAAATAGACGCAGTTCCATCTTCATCTCTATTTTTCAGTGTCGCCTAAAAGGCAGCACAAATGCACTGCTAATGAGCTACAGGTAGCAGCTGATGTGCTAATACACACTTTATTCCAAAATGAAATAGCCAGTGCTCTGGATAAATACTGAGCGAGCTCTTATTCGTTCAGAACAGACAACAAAAAAATTACACAGAACATGAAAAAAGTAACTCCCACTTTGTAACTCCCACTATCATGCTTATCAGCTTTCAGAATTAAATTGAGTCCTGTGTCCATCTACTTACTGTTGGACACTTTTCAGAATAAAGTATCACACTTTACAGCGCGTGGCTGCTCTTGATTACCCCTGCAAAGCCCCAATCAATAGATTCTAGAGCTAAGATAATGAATAATTGTATCAGTCTGTTGCACTTCAAATCATCGCTGTCTCCAATCAGGCTTTGATGATCAATTACGTCTGTTTTATGGAGCGAGCAGGAGATCAGTGAAATACCGTAATGGTGGTTGTGGGATCAGTAAAGACAGAAAGGCACTCTTGGTATGAGAAAAGGGGAAAGGAAAGAAGGTGCTTTTTGCTCCTTTTAATGATATATGTTGCAACATGCTAGGTTTTTTCAAGCAGATGTATTTTTTTATATTAAAATGTTATCAGAGAATGACGCACGTGTGAGTATCTTTTGACTTTGTGAAGGTTTGGGAACGCGTCTCAATTTGCTTGTCCGTGTTGTTGCACAAATACTGTTCAAAGCTGCTGTTCTCTTCTCCCTTTGCATTGGTTAATACTGACGTCTCCATGTGAAAGTGGGATTTGTAAAGCACATCAGTTGCCGGGGCTCGAGTGACCTGCAGTTAACAGCACAATATTTTCTACATCAATGTGTAGTTTTCACAGGTTTCTTAAAGGTAGTTGTTTATTTAGATCATTGTAACACATAACCTGAAAATGTTTATATTAGCTAGCAGTGGATAACAATAATTTGATATTACCATACAATGCGTTACATTTCATGTAATATCAATGCAGTCACTCAAATGAAATGCTGGGAGTAAATTCCTCTGTAAGGTCTCAAGGGAGTTTAAGCCACCATTGTTTACTATTTGTAGACTCTGTTATTATCATGATCTTTCTTCTGTTTTCATCCCAGCATATTTTGACAGCACAAATTTATGTAAAGGAAGTTGAGAATGAAATTGGAAGGGGAAAAAAAGGGTGAAAAAATAGGGAGGGATGACATTTTATAAATAGAAGGCGGGCTAGAAAAACCCAGCAGCTTGTTCGCAAGTCTGATGTCATCCTGAAACCCTTTAATATTTAATTCAAAGTGTTGTGAAATTAAAAAGGCTCAAGGAGAAAAGGAAAGGGAGGCAAAATAGAAGGGACGCAGGGAGAAAGGTAGAGCGAGACAGATAAGAGAGTGTAATAAAAAAAAAAAAGCAGCTCACCTCTCTTTTTAATTACAAATATGTTGATAATGAGCTATTAATTTAAAAGAAGAGGCCCTTGACTGGCATTATCAGACAGAAGGGGAAGGGGGGTGTTTACAAACTGAGAGTGTCCTCTACACAGCAACAACATCAGCGTGCCTGCAGATCTGGATAGGGTGTTCTGAAACTGTGTGCCTTTGAATCCAGATCGATAAAGTAATTGATAGTCAATAAAATGAATACCTTGCAGAGTAAACACTAGATCCATTTTGATAAAGGGTTTTTTTTCTGCTTTTTTTACTGGACCTGGACTCCTCCCAGGTATTGGGTTAGTCTATCCCAGCAAAGCAGAACAGTGACCTCCTGTGGATTCTAATATACAACACAAATGCAACATGACGTCACACTGAAGCGAGGGCTGTTACCATTTGCAAACTACTGTCCTGCAAATATGTCAAAATTATTTAAACCCCAATGATGATCGTGCAGTTTGTGAACTCACGTATTTTTGATTTTTAGAATTTCACCTATCAAATAACTTCAGCGTTTGACTAATTGAGAGTCGGTGTTCATTCAGTCCCACGTCCATCACAGTCGCACACAAACACACGCATCGTGTCGAGAATGTCACATGGCCATAATATGCATTACACACTTCAGGGAGTGTATGATGTGACATGTCCCAGGTGAGAAAGGGCCCATGTTTGACTTGACATGCTGCTGGCAGGTGATTAACAGAGAGTCAGACCTCGGTGCCCTCCATTAGATATTATTACGCAGAAGGCTCCATCTCCCTTATACATAATTATAAGAGTCATATGAATGTCCTTCACATGTCTGCAGGGTGGTTGTAACACTGGAGCTGGAGCACATATTAGAGACTCAGATTGTTTTAAGTCAGTTTGACTTGGTTACAGCCAAGAAAACTCAGCAACGTTGAGATAAAGAACCAGACCTTCTCCGCACAAGACAGTGATGGACTGGTGCGGGGTCACTAATGATTCTGTCAATCAATACCATGGCTGGTGTGTCACAGCAGTCTTTTGCATCCTGTCAGGCCCATCACTCAGTGCACCTCAGACACAGTGAAGAGCCAGCACACACAGACCTACACGATTACTATGCGGCACATCTCATCTAGGTGAGAGATTATGACAAGAGGGATTATGTCAATGAAATCTGCAGCCCACAGACCCAGCAGGACGAGGACTAAGAAAGAGTATAAACCCATGTGTAGGATACCTTTTCAATCAATTTCCTCCCTAATGAACTGCCTCAATGAGGCTTCAATAAACCTAAACTAATTCAAGGCAATCCTTAATCTCCTGACCTAGCCTTTTTGCATTGTCCCTGGTATTACAGTAACAGGATTGTAAAAGCATTGGCTCCAGATACACCCGTCCTCAAGTGACGAAGAGACTGGTGGGGGTTAGCATTAATTTCCAAAGCCTTATGTTTCATTTGCATAATTACCATAAATCAGTGCAGGGATGTTCTGGTCGACAGTAGAGGGGAACAGAGAAACGCTATTGGGAAAAGGAAATGTTTGGGAAGGTGACAGCATGCTAAAGACTGCTGACTTAGCGGGCAGTGTGGTGATTAAGGAATAACTGTGTTATTCTAAAAACAAAGTTAAGTATGTA
>NW_024582489.1:293468-294743 GCF_018398535.1 Haplochromis burtoni | reverse complement strand
CCCCCCGTAACAATCAGTGAACCATTTCGTTAAAATAAGTTGTGTCTAAAAACTAGAACTTTTTTAAACTGCTGGAAAAATATCCAAATAGTAAGTAAGTATAACAGAAAATTGTAACATTTTTTTCACCTGTTCAAAAAGTTTAACATTGCAGGTGATGCGCTAAACTTTGATGCTCTTCAAGATAAATTGGGGATATTTGGCTTCAAAGAAACAGATTTGATTTAATTGACTTTGTGGCAACAGTTTCAGTAATGCTTTAAAAATATTCATACTTCATGCAGCATGAAGGTACCTTTTAGGGAATGCTGCACTATGAGCTTAATATACAGTAAATACAGCAGAATGAAGCCGCAGTAAACACGAGGGAGAGCCATTCATACAATAACAATACTGAGGTCTTTGGGTAATCACCATTCTACCTGTGTAACACAGTAGGTGATCTTTGCTGCTTTCCTCTACATACAGTAAAGAAAGGTTGACTTGTGCAGTAAACTAAAGGATCCGTCATTAAAACTATGTGAGCTCACTGACGGGGAAACTATTTGTATCCTGCACTGGATTAAATGGGTGAAACAAATGTGAGGGCTTAAATGCTTTGACACAGGGTACAGACTGTGCAGCCTGCTGGCTCAGTAATCTGCTGAAGTTCTTGTGCTTTGTGTAATATTGAATTTGAGTCATCTGCAGAGCAGTCGGGGTTATTTAAGGACAGCTACAAACATGCAAGAGGTTAAACCGAAGACCTAAATAGGTAGTGCTATATTGCTGAAAGATTAATCTCTCTTTGAGGCCATCTCCTACTTCATGCTGTACATAAAGAGCAGACAGTACAGTAAGCTCACAAAAGTTCCCTAAACTTTGCCTAACCTCTTTTATCTCTACTTCCAGGCCTCCACAGCTGCTGCTGCTGCCTGGTCTGATAAAGCCAAGAGAACAGTATGTGGGTGAGCAAATGATAAAAACAGACACTGAAACTGAGAAAGATGCAGGGACGCTCTGAGAGAGCCATTAAGACTGAGATGGAAAAAGAGAAAGACATAAAATACTCTAAGAGAAAAGAAAAAATAAAATATCATAAACTAAATAAACTATCACATGAAAGGAGGAGGAGGAGGAGGAGGAGAGTGTTAAGAGAGCACTGATGGAGGGGGCAGAGATGGAGACATATGACAGCTGGTAGACAGAGAAGGCGGCGCTCCTCTGCTCAGTTTCCCTGCACCTTAGCAGGCCAGATGGACTGAGTTGGCCCTCTGTGCCCTTCATAAGCCAACA
>NW_024582489.1:286698-293448 GCF_018398535.1 Haplochromis burtoni | reverse complement strand
TTGTGGCATGTGCAATGACAATAAAGTTGAATTCTAATCAAAATTATATATAAATAATCTACATCATTTAAAACGATGTAAAAAAACAAACAAAACACACACACACACACACACACACACACACACACACACACACACACACACACACACACACACACACACACACACACACACAGTTTATATATTTAGTTATATTTTTGGGAACACTAGCTTATTTTGTCTATTAAGGTAAATGACTATTCTCTGCCAAGTGGCATTGTACTATAATATGCTGGTTTCACACTGTGATGTTGAATTTATGTAAAAGCATTAGGCCTCTATGTACTTACAGAGTAATTACCGAGCAGTTAATTACTGTTGCAGTATCTGACTTATTATATTTCTGCTAGATCTTAAAGATGTTGTATTAATCTAGTATGTATTAAAAAGAAAACCCAATAAACTCGACTGTGATACAGGCCCTCCCTCTACTGTCAAAACTCTGCTACTACATTAAAGAGCATGGATCAGCACCAAAGTAAAGGACAGCTCCCACACTCCAAAACAGTCCCACAAATTACCTTAAAAAAAAAAAAAAACAAGGAAGAAAACTGAACTAGAACCTCTATCAAAGCCCTCAAATTTTTAAACTTAAAAATAACAAACCTCTTGTTTAATTTTTAAGATCTCTGGATGTTTGTTTTCATTCTCATTTCTCCAGTAATTGAGCAACAACACTGCTAGAGGCATAAAAAACAGATTCAGCCAGTCCCAAAACAGTATTGATTGATGTCTGGTTATAAAAAGACATCTATCATCTAGACAGTCTAAAATTGAAGCTGCACTGGACTGTGTGTTCATGTGCCCGTGTCTGTGTGCGTGTGTGTGTGTGTGTGTACTTGCTGGTGGTCTGGCTAGCCGTGTTGATGCAGCACAATATTATGAAACAATAAAATGTAGACAGCTGATTCATGTCTCAGCATAAAAGCCAGAGTTTTGTTAGGTTCCCCTTTAATGAAACCTATAATTTCTGCCACCCTCGATGACGTTGCCACACAGCAGAGGGATCGATCATAAAGAGAGATATCTAGAGCTGCTCGATTTTGCAGGATTGCCATGGCAATTAGTGAGCCAAGTTGCAGTGCGAAAAGTAATTTACACAGTAAAGTCACATGTCAACCACATCTTTCGGCTGAGAACAGTACACTCATCTCTCTTAAACACACACAAGGGTGGGGGGAAAAAAAGAAAAACACCCACCCACACAGGCTGCAGAGTAATGCAGCAAGGTTTTGTCAAAGACTAATGTTGTAGTCACAAAGGTTAGAAACTCAATCACTTTAGGGATGGCTTCCACGTCACCGTGTCTCAAGACTCCATCCCGCATATGTGTGTGTGTGTGTTTATCCATGAATGTACAAACACCAATGTGTGCTGAGAATGATTAGCTGGGTCAACAGAAATGAAACAGGGCGGAGATGTCACAACCAGCAAAAACAATACCGTAAAGACAGGACGACTAAACAATGGGAGGGAAAGGTCAAAAAGCGAGAGAACCTGTGTGAAGCGAGACAGCTTCAACATAATAGCGCAGATTTCGCTGGGCTATTGCGATCAATTCTCTTGAAATCACAAGAGAGCAGAAGCTGACTCTTCCTTTCTCACAGAGGAGGGCAGATCTACAGCATCAGCACATTCAACCGGTGAAGCAACGTCTGTTTTTCATCCGCCTTTCCTCTCCGCCACTCTCCTCCGTCTCCCGTGACCTTAGGGTCTATTACACGCACGCTCCCGCGCTGTCTTTCTCTCTTGGTGATGATCATCTGGCCTTGTCAGCAGGTTGAAGTCACTGAGCTAAGCATTTCCCCGCCACATAAACGATGTCTCTTTTGTGTGTGTTTGTGTGCTGTTGTCGTGTGTACAAACTTGGCTGATGGCATTATACGCAAACATTCAGGATGGATGCGCGCGTATAACGTCATCAACCACCAGCTGCGAATCTTATAGGTCGCCTGACAGCTTCTAAGCCAGCAGATTGTATTTCTGTTCCACAGCACTCTGTATTCTCTTCACTCATAACCCACTCGACCCCCTTTTGTCCTCAAGAATCCAAATCCAAATCTTCTTCAGTGTAAAAGCTTTTCTCTGTAGTGACTGAGTGGACAAGTACCACCTAAGTGTGCTCAAATGCAGAACTCTCCCAGCCGTCTCTGAGATTTAACCTGCCTGTTGACTTCAGGCTCAGAGATTAGTAGAGGAGTGTACACACACTTGCTATTCAGCCAGAAGCCTGAAGACGACGTCAGTACAGAATTATAATGACCACAACAGAAGCAGTAGAGAAAATCCCAGGGATTTACTGTGGTCTGGTTAAATGGAAGATCGGAAGATGTGCTGAATGAGAATGGCATTTCGGCTGCTCTCTATTCTCAGCGTGCGCTTGCTCTGAGAGTGTGTTTAAGAGAGACCACATCCCCGTATATTTACTCTTTGATAGCGGCTGGTTCTAAGTTTGCGGAGCAAATAAACTGGCTTTAAGATACTGCCCCCTTGTGGACATAAGTGGGACTACGAGCACAGTTTCACAGTCTCTACAAAAGGCTTGTCATAACTTGGAGCAACATATTAAAACACTGACAAGAAAAGTGAGAAAAATTTGTATTTATGTATTTATTTCTGTATTTATGTAAAAATAAAGTCTCATGTGAGAAAAAGAAGAAATCCAAAACACTGTTGTATTTTATCTAATAAAATTAAAATATACTGTTTGTTTCTACACAGCAAATTAAAGCAGAAAGAAAAACAATCAACACCATTCAATAAAACAAAACAGGAATGTGTAGGTCGAAGCTATTTTGACTTGTCCTCGACTGATTTGGTTGCATAAAGCTGGAAAGCATCAGAAAGTCAACACAGTGACTGCTCTTACTCACGCTGCTAAAATGACACAAAATACTAAACGAGGTAAACCACACACCCCAAAGTCACACCCAAAGGCTTAAAGCAGCCAGATAAGCTAACTAACATCTCTGCTCGTGTGTCTTTAACAAGACGGCACAAAGAAACCAAAGAAAGAAACCTTTACACAACTAAACTCTAGAGAACACACAACATCTGGCATTCATCCCAGAGTAGTACAGTAGAGGGAGCCTAGTAATTATAAGTTACTTTGCTGCTCACCATGTTAAAGGGGAAATGAAATCCTACATGTCACGGTCCCTCCTAAGGAAAGGTTTGGTAATGCAGCAATGCAATATCCCTAAAACTCAAGTAAAACAACAAAGGTTTAAACAACTAAATTCCACATTGCGACCAAATTAGAGGCCAGACATTTTGCCTTGATAAAAATATATATGAACAAAAAGCAAAACTAGCTGAGCTGAATGAAAACATTGTCGAGCTTTAATCAATTCAATTCAGTTTTATTTATACAGCACCAAATTACTGCAGCAGTCCCCTCCAACATGTTGTAAAGTAAAAACCCCACCCTACCAATCTACAGATGCTAGGTTGAAGTTAGCGCTTCCAAAAAAGTTTCCGTTATCAGTTATTAAATCCAAGCTGTTAATGGAAATGTGTAATGTGTCTGTTTGACTGCACTTCTGAAGCTCAGATAAGATCTTATGAACAAGTAGTGCAGAACAAACAGGTAAATCAAAAAGGATTTTCTTTTGCCACTGTACTGTCACATACTTCTAACACAAGCCTGTATATAGTATGACATATTGTTAACATACAACACAAAACTACTGCACCAACCAACATGTGACTATCGGCAGTCATTTCTAGTCATTTGTCACACACACACGCTCAGACGCGCAGCCTCCTCAAATGCTATCACACATGTAGCATGTTGTTTAGAGCCATACATTTGTAATAGAACATTTGCTTGACATGGACGTGACTTACTGGGGTGCTGCCGTCTGACAGGGTCAACATGCTGATTGACATGCTCATCTTATCGGAGGAGGAGAGGGACGGTGGGGAAGGGCTCCTTTTCTCCACTTCCTGTCGCTGCAGGAAGTCACGCCAAGCCCGCTGAATACTGCATGTAAAAGATAAAGAAAGATTCATTTGAACTGTGACTCACTGAAAGCTACAGAGAGGTAAACAGGCACAAAAATGTTCAAATCTCATGAACGCAATGATGGAAATTAACATAATAGTAGTTATACACAAGAAATGAAGCACTTTATTAAATGTTTTTTTAATGACTGCAATTAAAACAAAAGTCTGCAAATGGCCCTTTTTTAGACAGATAAAAGAAATACTCACATCAACACCTTGTTCTCAATTGGTGGCAGGTTGACATTGATGTTGTTGTCTAGGTTCATAGTCAGGTGATTACTGAGCAGAAGAAAAGGGGAAAGGGGTAAATACATTTAAAGAACAACAAACAGCACACACACAAAGACACACACATACATCCATACAGGTCCAGTCTACGTTATCAGTAATTAAACAGTGGTAAATCACTCCTATAGAGAAACTGCAGCAGAACAAGAGCAGGATAATCATTCTGTCTCTGTGTTTATTACTATAAGGTTTACCTAAGGTGTGATTTGATGCTGCAAAGGGGATAGAGATACCCCCCGATGCTTCTTCTTCTTTCCATTAATCTGCTAAGAACAACTGTTTCAGAGTGAAATAAATAAAACAGAAATTAACTGGATTAGCCCCTTGCTGATCGCTGACATCAGAATTCCTTACACAGGTCGCTTATGCAGCTTCTTCTTTCAATATGTTAAATTGCAGGTCTGCACCAGGGCTGCTGTCTGCAACATCCTGCAGTTAGAAAATCTTGCGATGGAGGAGTTTCTGAAGAAATTCCGAGCACAGTTTCATGGGTTTGCATGTGATGGTGGAGCTGCTGGGATGAGTAAGTAAACAGAAGCAGCCACAGTCTCAATTGAAAATATCAACAGTAACCTGATCGTCATTTGCTGAATCATTCACAAGTTAGTATGTCTGAAGAGGAAAGCATGCGACTGAGAATACTGCGCATTTGATTGCATTAAAAACACACCATGATATTCTCGTATCATATTTATGACTTAAAGTCATATTTATGACTTTAAGTCATAAATATAAATATATAGGACTACTCTGGGTCGGTTATGTGTGCACATATAACCAAACTCACCTGTGCAGCTGGAAGCCTTCATTATTAACATGCTTGTAGCCACTCTGGAGGCTCTTGAGATGAATCTGTGTAAGAGATACACAAGAGGGACAAATACAGAGTCAAGCAGCTGGGAACAGGAGGAGGAGGAGGCGATGAGATGAGGAAGATGAGAGGAGATCCCAGCATTTTGTGTGTGCGTGCACAAATATGAATGAATGTGTGCCAGATGTGTGATCATTGTGCTGAGATCAGGGACCCCTGAGGGATGCGGTTTGGCAGCATTTTGGTTCACTTAAATGTTTTCTTGAGAAGTTAGTAAAGTAAGCTTTGAAAAAATTCGGCCATCTGAGCTGGCTCAGCATTTTCCAGGCATTTGGATCAGAAGCACACAGAGAGAAAGAGAGAGAGACCAGGGCAGAGCAAATAAGTCGCAAAGGACATCATTGATGTAGCAATGGCACAGCTGTACAGATGTGCCAATCACATTGGAGATTAGAGCAGTAAAACTTTACTCCTCTACTAAAATTACTTTTAGCTCCATCCTCCAGTCCTCGCCAGCTGCTCTCCTCCCCTTGGCTCCATTCTTGAGTTTTAATAGTGCTTTATAATGAGGACAGGCCTGCCTCTACATAATTGAACATACTAATTCAATTACAAAGGAGCAACAATGTTTAAGTGGAGCATTTCTTCCTGATGAGCCAAGCGAGTCGCATCAGGGAACCAAGCATCTATCAGCGTCATCCCAATGTATTTGTGGATGTGTGTTTATGGGCAAACTTCAATTTTATTTGGCTATTATTGTTATTAATTCATTACTGCATAATGACCTATGCACGAAAGAATATATTGCATCTATTAAATAGCAAAGTGGGCTGTAAAGAAACCTGCACAAAGAAATATTTTTGCAGCTCGCACATGTATGACCACACTAAGACAAATCAGCGCACTCAAGTGGTTAGCTGATGCTTTGGTTCAAGGTGTTTAATATTCATTATATGTGTTGATATATAAGTTCCCCACTTAATAACTATGCAAGTGTCCTGTCCTTCTGAAGTGTTACTTACACAAACGTAGTACATAAATAGTGCATGTAAAACAGTGTAGGAACCACTGTCTTACTATATTATAGAACTAGGCTTATAAAAATATCTTGTTTGGCTGTTTGCTTAATTTCAGTGTGACAGGCAGTGTTGTTTTTTTCTCATTTCTCTGCCTCCCAGAAGGAACAAGCAGCTCATTAGGCAGAATCAAGGACTTTGACTAGTGATCAATGACTGTTTCAAGAAGCTTTTTCCTCCCCTTCTCTTTTTTTCCCACTTTGTCTTTTCCTCTCCGTTTACTCAGATGAAATAAGGTTCACTGAAAGCACAACTGCAGCTCAACTGAACCCAGACCTCCCTGAACTGTTTGTTTTGAGAGCCGGTGAAGTCACCTTTGCATTTCCAAATTCCCTGGAAAGACAGTAGGTTTTATGCTATAGAATCCACCAGTTTCACAGATAGAAATCCAATTAAACACTTTCTCTCTCTAGAGAAAGAGATACCAGAGAATTAAACAACATGATGTAGAGATAAGCAGAGTATAAATGAGTAGACGTGTGTGTGTGTGTGTGTGTGTGTGTGTGTGTGTGTGTGTGTGTGTGTGTG
>NW_024582489.1:240207-286678 GCF_018398535.1 Haplochromis burtoni | reverse complement strand
TGTGTGTGTGTGGTTTTGAGTAATAGAGGTGCTGGGAGACTGAATGAGGCGATCATTTCAATTTCCCCTTCGAGTTACTGATGGTACTGTCACAAGCCTGACCAGACAAACTGTTAGCCTACTTCAGCACACACACATATGCACACACGCATCCACGCACACACTTACAAGCACACAGGGAGGCACTAACATAGAGACACGTGTCACAAACATTAACACAAGCTGACACACAGAATTGAATCCTTATTTATTGTTTTACTGAAAAGAAGAAAGTACAACTAAAACTAATTAATCAGCATGCAAACTGAAAAGTTTAGTGCAAGAATAGTCGTGTTAAATGGGTCGTAACCTCACTCAAAACATAGAGAATGACACTAAACAGTAAAAACATGTGTTTGCCTTACACTGTAAATGTCCATAGAAACATACAGCTTCTCACACATTCATCAGTAATACTGAACAATACACACACACACACACACACACACACACACACACACACACACACACACACACACACACACAGTGCCTAATACGTTTATTACACCACAGTAATGCCACAGGTGGGTTAAATTACCAAAATTATTTTCTCTAACGGTACACTAGTATGTGCAAACTCTTAAATTGAAATGATATTTATCTATAATTATTTTTGTTAGGAATTCATTTTAAAATTTGTATTTTCTAAAAACATCTAAAAAGATAGTAAAACACATTATTAAGTTTTTATTAAGATGTCTAATTACCATTTTTTATTTGCATTCAATAATTTGTTGAATTTCATTTTTAGATTTAAAGTTTATTTCCGTACTTAGCATAACAATAGATCAACATTAAGTTATTTAAAAAGGTGTAGTTTATTTACGGTAAATTGCATTTAAGTATTTGTAGTACCTCATCCTTCACGTCATTTTTCTCATCACTGTTTTTTGATCCTTGCTTGTGCGTATGGGAGGTTGAAAAACAAAAACTGCAACGCAAACATCAGGAGTGCGTTATTCATCACTTAAACACAATCCTGAACTCAGGGGGACATTTACATTGACTTTAATACATGGTATTGATTTTAAGACCTGTAGCAGTAAACATTTTGCAGTTACTGTGTACCAAACCAAAAGCTCAATGTGCTATTATAAGAATTTATTAGATCCTGTTTGAGTATTTTCTCCTGCTATCCGTACCTGTATCTTTCCATTCTGATCTGCATGGAAAACCACCATCCCAGCTTTAGAGAAGGAATACCAAAAATGTACCGGAACATAAACCAGAGGTTTGCATAATTTAGTGGCAGAGTCGACAGAAAATCTATAGTCATTTTAGGCTTTGGCAGTGCCAAGCAGGCTTGTATTGATTGGTGTGAGTGTTTGTGTATATGTGAACCTGTGTATTGGTGGATTTATGGTAAAGTCAGGCACAGTAGAGAGAGGATGGAGTAGGGAGGCAGGGAGAGATGCTGATGCAGAAGAGACCTTGAACTCCCAGGAAATAACAACAGAGGAAATAGAGCTAAAGGCAGCCAAATACAGACCACAAGACCTGTTTCATTATCTTCCCTTCCTTCGCCTCCTCTCTCTATCCCCACTGCTTTCTTCCTTCATCAGTCTTTTCTCCTTAACTCAACTTTCCGAGAAAATAAATGAAAATAAAACAAGACAGGCACAGGGAGGCAATGAGAAGAGAAAGCACACAATTAGTGGAGATGATAAAGAGGAAAGTCAGCGATTTAATCACACTGTGAGAAATATACTGGCATTAGGAATAAGGACAGACAAAGCAGAGTGCAGTGGACTAGTAGTTGTTTTGGAGGTCTTTTTTGTCGTGTGTGTACGGATCTATGTAAATCAATCAATACATGAAAATACAGGTATACACTTCACCTGAAATGGTATTGAGAATTGGTCATAGGGCCATTAAGAATAAGCTTGACAGGACATGTCAAGACTGACGGATGGGCAGAAAGTGTCTAGGAAGGCCAAATGCATTCAATATGGACACCCTTTACTGGCAACTCTGAACTAAGAGTTTGAGCTCTTGCCCTTCAGATTGTAGCTATCATGACAGAACACTACTTACTCATAATCACCCAACCATCCATTCATCGTTTATCTTTCTTTTTCAGGCACTTATCCAACTTTGGGTTACAAAGGGCTGGAGCCTATCCCAGCTGTCACAGGCCAAGAGGTACTCAAGGGACTGGTTACCAGTCACTCACATGGCTACACATTTATTATATATTTGGCTTTAAAGCTTGGCCACAGCTACTTGCGGAGTGTGCATCCTGGCCATATGAAGGGGAAAGACTTATAATTAAACTCTTCTTAGTTCAATGGATGGTTTGTTTCCCAAATGCAAAGTTTGGTGTTTCAAACTAAATTGCACAGGCTGAAAGATGTTCAAACAGCTGATTCATGTTCTGTAATATCCAAAATTTCTGATTAACAACCTGGGAGTGTTTACATTTTTTTTTAAACAGGCAGTTTACCATAACCCTTCTTATTATATCATGGGCTCAAAACCAATTGTTAAAATGTGTTTTAAGGTGGTATTGACAGGCTGGTTTGTGGTAACTGATGCTACACATATTACATTGTTTTTTATACTTTTTATTGCTTTTATATAATTATTTTAGTGTTTTTTGTTTTGCTTTTACAATATTGTTTTGCTGTGTTACAGTTCTCTGTGGAGTTCCTGCCTTATTATCTTGTTAATACTTTAATACCTGGCTGCACATCACATTTTCTAAAATGGGACTATAAAGAATGGCTCTACCTGACATGAATTGAAACATAAAAATGACTATAGAAGGCTTTGTGGTGATGTTTGTGTTGTTTTGCACACTGGGAACAGAAGATTAATCAACCAGAAGTGCTGTATATTTAAGATAATTTACATATTTTGCTCTTTTATATTGGATGTTGCATAAACGTGCTCTCTCACTGTATGAAAGAAAACTAGACAGCCATGACTTTTCTCTTGAAATTATGTAGTTGGAAGTTGCTGAAGGTATTAAAGAAGAAGAAAATTGGTGAAAGGTTCTTTCTTGGCAAAGGAAAGAAGGGATGTGGAGGCGGAAGAACTGGGCTGTGTGCTGAGAAAGAATTAAGCTGGACCAAGGCCAACTAGCCAGAGCAGCACGGAGAAGAGAGAAATGGCTTTCCTGGGAAGTGGCCTTCATCTCTCCTGTACGAGTGTAAATCTGTCTCTTGTACCTTGACTGATCCATTAACACATACTAACACTTACACACGTGTCTTGCAAACTCAATCATCCAGGTGAGGAAATCCCAAAAAGTTGATTCTTCAGTCTCATAAAGACGAGATGGAGCATGAGATTGTCTTTCTGAGACTGAAGAAGTCACTTTAGATAAGTACCGAAATGCTTTTCACAACGAAAACGCTACGTCCAGATGAATAGAATCAATGTTTTGGGATTCACACACGTGATTTAACCAGGTAATCACGGTCAGTTTAAATGCTCAAATCATAGATCAAAATTAAGTAATTAATTAAGACAAAGCAGGATAAGCATATTCAATTAAATGAAATCACAACAGACAACACACATTTGTGTAGAATAAATAGAACAATGTGCTTCACTGCTGTCATAAAAAAGGAAAAACTCAGAGTGCTAGACAGTTTTGTACTATATTAATTATGACTGATAAAGTCATAAAACTGTTGGTTCAAGTGAAGCCAAGATTAAGTATATTACACAGGATAATTTGTCAAAAAAAAATATTGTCAAAGCTCGATGTATGTTTTTTGTTTTTGATGTGCTGCAGACTGTGTCCCTCTAATGGCTGTGTAGTAATGGTATAAAACAGTAATTGAAATATTAGTCCAGTGCTTGACTGAACACACATTCATATTAATTCAATCCCAGAAACTGATGTATGACTGTGTATCTATCAACAATATGTCAGCCACCAAGCAAACAAATAACGACATGCATAAATTATTTCCTGCTAAATCTAGCTGGAGGTTCCCCCAGCTTAATAACCTTGAGGCTAGGAGTTATTCCATTCACCTTTCAGCCAAAAAGCTGTCATGATGTGGTCTTCCACTGATGGTAACCTAACTAATTTAAATACTGTCATACCATCTGCGGTGTTACACAGACCCCTCCCTCTCTCTCTCTCTCTCTCACACACACACACACACTCACACACACAAACACACACACCACACACACACACACAAACACACACACACACACACACACACACAAACAGACACGCTAGCCAAAGAGCTTGGAGGCAGCTTCTATCAGTCAAACCTCCCTGGGGTTCTTTGGCCTAGCCAGCCAGCCGGCGCCATCTCTGCCATCAGGCTCACATCCTCACATCCTCATCGCTCTCTTCTGCCACAGGGACACAGAACCTGTCGGAACACCCTGCATTTGTGTGTGGGAGTGATAGCAAAACCTGAGAACAGGTGCTGTTATCTCTAGCTATTCCTGACAAGGCACTGTGTCTTATTGCTTCCATGTGTGTGTGTGTGTGTGTGTGTGTGTGTGTGTGTATGTGCAGATTTTTCCCAGTGTCCATTGGGATTCGGTGTCCAAACACTGGCAATGTCGTCCCCGAGTGACCCTGCAACTAGAGGTGGCCTATACTTTTTCTATGGCACTCTTTGTTGCACACACACACACACACAGACACAGAGCCCTTCATTCTGCCTTGGGAGTTAGGTTAATAACTGACGGTGTCAGAGACGGAGAGGACGGACTGCAAGAGGAGGAAATGGAGCAAGGAGACAACCTAAAGATGTAATACCATGGAGAAAAGGTGAAAAATCACATCACTGCCAGCGAACACAAACAGTAATAAATGAAGATGGAATGACGCTGTTAATAAGCAAGAGAGGTAAAGGGGGTAAAAGCTAAAATGATTTAGCTGAACCTAAAATGTCAAAGGAGTTCAGTTAAGGGGATAAGGGCCACACCGTGAGCAATGCCAGCTGCAGGAGGTGAGAAGAGTCGAGAGCAAAACATACACACATGCACAAAGACACAGGGACACAGACACACACAGAGGTCCCCAGTTGTCGAGGCAACAGACTGAGCATCTGTGTGTTGTCAGATTGGAGCAAGAACTGGTCCACTGTGGAAAAACACAATTCTGTGCATGCAGTGTATCTTTTTTCTTTGCACTTATCAAATTAGAAATTCAGACTCAGACCACAAGCTGTGGGGGGTTTGTCGCACCAGAATAACAATCAATTTATTTGCAAAAACTGCACTCATATGAGAGAATGTTGTTAGCAATGCAGGCATTCAGGCGCAAACCAATGAGGGGCAACACGACTTTCAGTGTAACAAAACACAGCACACCCAAGTTGAGTCATATGATATTACTGTGCCCTTTACATGTTGACATACTAATATAATAGCGTATAAAGATCCTTTAAGACTCCTTTGCATTAATCTCATGCCTTTTTTAATGGAGAAATGACAGTCTTACAAGGTCACAGCTCGTAACATTTCTGCATCACTTTCAACACTACAACATGAAGGTGTCCTGTGACAGACAGACTGATGAAATCAGCCAAGTTTGAAATGATCTTAATTGTCAGAAAGTTAGGCCTGAACTTTTAACCAGATATGAAAGATCAAAGTACAACAATGTATCCTTTGACACAGGCAGGGGACTCATTTTGTCTCACTGTGAAGCCACACACAGCCTGAGGAAATGTACACTGTCGCTTCCTTGTGTCCTTTTTTCCAAGCAGCATTTCCAATGTGTAGTTAACAGGCTCCCGGTGGGCCATAATCAGAGCGGTAAAGCCAGCCGTTAACATGCCAGAACAAACACACTGTAAAGCAGTTCCTCCTTTTACAGCACCAATCAATACTACCTGTCCTCCACAGCAGCTGAGCATAACACCACAGTACTAACGACTGCACTGTTGGATGAAGAGCAATATATATGCAAAGAGCTGAAGGTAAATGTATGCAACCATAAAGTTGTTTTTATTGGGCATTATGGTCAAATGGAAGGATCGGCATTGCTGCTTAATAGGATTGTAAAGGTAGTTGTGGAAAGAGTAGTAAAAGAGATGCAGAGTAAGGAATATGAGCTCCCTAAGGGCTTTTTAGTTCAGGTGATATGGTTCTATTCAGATCTTTATTTTGCATCTGAACAAGGCTGGAACACGTTATGTTAAAGACCACTAAAGTGCATTAAAATGATTAGGCATAGCACTTAAAGTAAAGGCTGCAAACTCTACCAAGCCATTGTGACTCTAACTCCATAACATGAAACTATAAAGATACTGGATCCAGACTGATAATGTAACTCGCTTTTATCTTTTGTTAAAACAGTTAAAGCCTGAAGAGTTAACTGTTCGGTTTTTATGTTTTAAATTTGTATAGTCCAAGCCAAAGCTGAGATACCAGGGTGATGTTACTGGAGTAATTTCACCAGGTCGCACTTAACTAACAAGACACCTCTTTAACTACAAAAGTGATTGAAACACAAAAAGTTGCTATTCTGAACTTCTAAAGGTGAGATAAATCAAGGGCCATCATGGCTGCTTAAGTCTACATGCTGTTTTTCTTGCAACTTTCTAAACACATAATCAAATAAATGACACATAAAGCCTGTTTTCTTTACAGCCTTTGTGCTCACACTACATGCACACAGTTCAGTACTTGCAAATACAGCTGCACACACATATACTTTACACAAAGCAAACAATTAACGCTGGGCTTTAGTTGTGAGTTAGAGCTGAGACTGTCCATTAGCAATGGTCCACTGCTGTTCAGGCTTAATGAAGTAGAAAGCCAAAAGCAAGAGAAATCCTGCAAACCTAATTAATGAGAGGAGGAAAGAGGTAGCGGAAGAGAGGAGGAAAGAACAGAGTAGAAAAGAGAAACCCAAAATTGCACTGTTAGAGGTGATGAAGCAAGAAGTAAAAGGGGCAGGGAACTAGCAAGTAGAGACTTTCCATTACTGTTTTTAATTGATCCATGTAAAGCTGCCATGTTAAATGTCTTTATCCCGTCTTAATTCCTTCAGTGTATTTACTAAATGCTTGCCTCTGCTCAAAGATATCATTATATCTTGTTCTTGAAAGGTCTTTTTAAACATCTTTGTGTCCATGACAGTAGCTTAACAGTAGCTTGCAGAAAGCCTGGCTCACTTTTCTTCAGCTCAGCAGGAAATTATTAAAGTCACGGTCCAGTTAGCTGCTGGTCACCCTCAGCCCTGTGGGCCTCGGCTTGAACCACCCACCTGTGCTGGGCCTCTTAAGAAGGCACGGTGCACAGTCGTACACACACACACACACACACACACACACACACACACACACACACACACACACACACACACACACACACACACACACACACACAAACGCAACTGTGCTCCTTACTGTGGAGTGAGCATTAGGCAATTAGCTTTGCTGGGCTCTATCTAAAGCTTGGCTTTGCTCTAAAAATCAGCAGTGGGAATGGCATACCAGGCTTATGAGGCAGGCAGGGAGTGTGGGTGTTCATTAAAACACCCAGCACCATTCACGGGGTGAAAAAAGGCCATAAAAGCAATTAATCTGCCCATAAACAAGCCATTCGCCTGTCCAACACACCCACGAACACACTCTCATGACAGTGGGAGCAGGGAGAGGGAGAGGTGAGGAGCTGTGCCGCTTGTTCCTCCCGGCTCTCTTTCTCATTATCTCTCTGTGTCTCATTCTGTTTCTCTGAACTACTCAGACAAATCCAGAGATCTTAAGAGTTTTTTTTAAATCTAAAAAAGTTTTTTCTAGTTAAATCCTGCAGAGCAAAGTTGTAGAGATGAGCCTCAGATAAGGTGGATAAAAAGTCTCACGTCACACTTGCTACAGATCACCAGACTGATACACTGACAGCACGGCCCAGATGTTTTCTTTTTAGAACTGTCTGTGATGTTCTCTCAGAGCTTTTTGAAAAGTTTAGGACCATTCATCTCTCTTTATCATGCATTTCATTACTTTGACTCTGTCCTTAAAGATGGATGCCCATCAATAACATCATGCAACTTAAATAAATCTAGTCTTCTGAAAATAATAATAATACTTTATATTCCAAAGCATTAAATTGCATATAGACTGGAATGATGCTGTGACCAGAGACTATAGAAAACAAATGATATTCTGCAACTTTAAGCTAATATGGGTCAAATAACCAATGGCGGCAGGAAGTGGGCGGAACCCAAGACAAACGTTCTCAATTTCCAGGCAACGACTGAAGTAACTACAGATGAGAGTGAAGAATACTGTTGATTGAGATATGAGCTGGCAGCAAACACGTTAGAGGGTCACCTAGGCAACCAGTGGAATGTCTGCAAACGACCAGCCGTCACATTTGAAGTGATGTGCAATTACTGTGTGCATCCTATAAGCTTCAAATGCTTTTTATTAGCCATTATCACACATTAAATAATTTAGTCATAATAAAACAAATGGCCTTGAACTAGACTGTAAAGGACGTTCTATGACACTGTGATGGTTTCTGGTGTCTTTTATGTGGTTGCCTGCTGGGGAGGTGGAAGCACGGAGAGGGAGAGGAAAAGGCTCGGTAAAGAAGCCCAGCTCTGTCCTGGACAGCCCCCTTGACTCCACTGAGAAGGTTGGTGTGAGGTAGGGCTGCCACAAACAATTATTTTGATAGTCAACTAGTCACCGATTATTTTTGCGATTAGTCGACTAATCTGATCATGCATCCATTGAACGTAAAACGTACAGCTTATTGCACCAGCGTGCATCTGCTCTTATATAACTATCATTAGCTTACAGCTTTAAGTGTTTAAGGTATGTGCTAACTAAAAATAAAGACAAGATGATAGTTTATTAAATTTAAATGAAATTTGCAGATTGTGATCTGTGAGTTTAATAAACTCAGCCGTCTGCTCCTTGCTATTTATAATATAACGGGACACCGGAGTATATTCTCCAGCATCTCACACTTCTGATAATCAGTTGTCTGCTTGACGTTTATTCAGCTGTGTAAAAACTATAACTTTAATCTCAGCCAAACCGATTTACTCAGGAACAAATAAAATACTGAAAAAAGCCAAACAATAACATTTTTAAGGTATCTAAGTGACTTATATATCATGTTTAACCTGAGTAGCGAAAGGCGGGCTTGAAAACGATTTGCCGGGAGTCCGGTGTTCTCACCGGCTCTAGTGAGCGTTGAACTCCGGCTAGCTAGCTAGCTAGCTTGAGCTAGTGGGTAACAGACGTCTCCGAAAACATCGGAGCGCTTTTGAAAATATGTGGTGTCTTGATAAACTGAGCAGAAATTTGAGGCTTACACAGCTACATTCTCACCTGAAAATATGTTAAACGTTTATTTTGTGACCCAGAAAGAATAATAAGAGTAATATTAAAACTAACTAGCTGCCGCCAGGGCAGGGCCGCGATTCTGGGACACAGTTTCTTGTTCTTCGGGGTTTAACGGCAGCTGGCATCCTTGTACGTGCAGTGCTGCCATCTTCTGTTTCAGTCCATTATTACACTCTTAAATCCTACTACTTATTCCTGCATCTTTTGGGATCTTACAAAGCTTCAAACGACACGTCGACTATTAAATTAGTCGTCGACGATTTTGATAGTCGACGTAATCATGACTAGTTGACTAATCGTGGCAGCCCTAGTGAGAGGAGGATGTTAGCCAAGCTAATATTCATTATGGACAACACCTCTGAGCAGCTTCTTTAACAGTAGACTGTTACAGGACTGAAGGCTATCATAGGTATTTCATTCCAACAGCATCCAAGCTGTACATACAGACACAGGATGAAAACTCTCTAAAAATATTGGTATATTATTATCATTCCCCCCTGCATTTATGTACATATAAAAAACTGTTAGTGTAATTTACTGTATATAGTAACCATCTGCACATAGTATAACATTTTGGCTTTTTAATTTACATCTCTAATTACATCCCTGATTTACCTTTCCTTCCTGTTACTTGTGCTGCTGGAACAAGCTGGAAAGTCTAAGTCCAAGTTGTCTGTATTTTTGTATCTTAACATAGTTTTTAATAATCCCCAGAGGTTCCCTCATTGTAGATTATTATTACAACACAATAAAAGCATCAGACTATCTAAAACAGATAAATGACTTTCACACTGCTGAATGTAAAAACTAAGGCACTATAAGAGCACTGGGACTCATGTTACAATGAGTATTGATGAAGCCCTTCCCCCCCCACCCTGCTGCTTCTTTCACTTCTGCAACAATACAAAAACATATCAGCTACAATAGTATATAATAAGCAGAGGATGTGAATGTGCATGTGCAAAGTTTTAATGTGTGCATTTATTGCCCGGGGATGTACAGATGATGAGAGATGATGAGTTGCATGCCTCCATCCTATTGAGTAATAATGAGAGTGCTGTGATTGCTTGAGCTAAGAATAGTAGGCTTTAATAGGGGGGGTTGTCTCTCTGCAATCCGCCCCTATGGCAACACTATAACTAGATTTATCACTACGAGCGAAGCTGTAACAACACGGGAAAAGGCGTACCGCACACAATTAAAAGAACTTGCAAACACACAGATGTCCAGAAATAGGTTAGGGGCATAAAGGCATGGAGAAAAGTGAAAAGACAGAAAAACACAATGATTTTGAAGGACAGGTGGACTCAGTAATATTTTTCCTTCAATAAAGGTCAGCTACAGTTTAGACAGCAAGCCAAAGCTTCCATACTCTTACTTTCTGAACAACCAATTATCTTTTATCCATATCCTCAGCTTTCCATCAAAAACTCACTCATTTTGTTGGCTTTCTATATGACATTCTGTCCTTCTTGCCATTATTTCAAATAACTATGACATTTTTGTCTGTGTTTTTTTTTTTAAACGCTGACTTCATTCCAGCATGTCTCACGCGCTGTTATTCTGCCCTGCAGTGCATATAAAAAAACACAAGCTGGCCAGGTAATGCAGGTTACTAAATACATTATTATGGCATAACGAAAAATAATTGGCAAATGAGCTGGACAACAGGTTAACCCCCTCCCTTTGTCAAAGCAATACAGCCAGAAAGAAAATATCCATATTGTCACTCGTAAAAACCATCTGCTTGTAACTCGCCTCAACAAGAGACAGAGGAATGTTTATGTTAAACACAAACACACATTCCCTTTCTTGGTGTGGCTCCCCTAATTTTATTTTGCTATGTTCCAATCTCATACCGAGTGGCCATCAACCAGAGTCAATCTTGTGGAAAATGAAAACTATCTGAATATTCCTGGGGAGCTCAGGGAGAGTTGTGTGCTCCCTGAGCACCATTTCACCTGCTGTGTTTACGGCTCCATGCTGAGCTATTGCATGACTTGTCTTTGCTCTCCAGATCACACAACGAGAATGAAGTTGAAATTAGTTCCGGAGATATATGTGTGTGAAAGTGCATGCGTTTCAATAGCAGAGTCATGGCCATATACACAGGAGCACGAGCAAACACACACATGCACACACACAGATGTACACAGAAGTTCAATTAGCGTCCAATCGTAGGGGACTCAGGTGAGGGATAAGTCATGTTTAGTGCACCTGTCTCTCCAGCAGGACCTCTGCTGGAATTAAAGCGTAGAGTTTGGGAGCTCTGCCACAAGAACATCAACTGGAGGTCATAAACACAGAGTGGAGACAAGCTGCAGTCTATCCTGCTCACAGGATGTCTCTAAGGGACAGAAGCAATAAATAAATCAGTGGATGCCCTACCCTCAAACAAACACACGGCATCAATATAAACTCAAGCATGCATGAATCCAATGTGTGAATAAAAACGAGACAGTGAACAAGTATCCCGACGCAGAAGAAGAATATAGCAAATGTCACCGAATTATAGATGTGTGTCTATGTGTAGCTGCAACCACCAGAGACTCTGAGAGACAGGTACATGGGTAACCGTCACCAGTACACAGCTGATGAATATTCACACTATTTTCAGAAGCATGATCTTTCCCACTGCATCCACTCGACGGATGCATAAACATGCACATTTACATTCTTGCATCCTAACCCGAGCCAACACATTTGGACGCACATGTGAATGCAAATAAAGAAAGAAAGAAAAAAACAGAGAAACTGAAAAATTTCCATTTCTGCCCACAAATCTATGTGTAGCTGTCAGCATGTGAGCTGACAACAGCTATGGAAATGCAGCCCGCTGGGGTGACCTTGACTTTAAGCACATACCGTACTCACACACTGTGGTCAACTCCACAGTAGCTACAGAAGTTACCCTCTATTCCGTTTCTCTTCTCCCTAAATGGCTGTCAATCTGTCCATCTTGCTCAGTTCATCTTTCCTCGTCTAACATGTCTAAACTTAAAGCAGAAATGTCAGTGTTGGCGGTAAATCATCCTTCTAAATTGCACATGTTTGTGTGTGTGCTTGTGTTAATGCCGTTTTAACGCAACTCTCCAGAATGCAGTGGAGAAAGGCAGCAACTTCCTCCCACCACTGAATAAAACATCCCATTTGGAGCCAGAAGCCATAAACCATAAATCACCACTTCTACCACAGGGCCCTTACCCAGAGAGAGAGGGAGAAGCAAGATGAGTACATGTGTACGAGCATGAAAAAGAAAGACACGCAGGTAATAATAAAATGAAGTCGTAGCATGAAGTGAAAGATAGTCGTGAATATAAAAAATATCATGATGAAAACTATTTTGCTGCACCAAACAGTTAGAAACATACCTAATAAAAAAACACAGAGGTAAGTTCTGTCATGTGAACTTCGACTGTTTGGTTACACTCTGAAACTTGCTATAAAGTGATAAAATGAACGTCCATTTATCCAGTTCAAAGTTGGAGAGCTTATCCTATATAGAGATCATAGGGCAAGAGGCAGGGACCACATGGAGAGATCGCCAGTTCATTATCTTGCTATACAAAATGTTGATTTAAACACATGAATGAGCTTTCTTGCCTACAGTATAAGAACCGTCCCTCTTTGTGTGCTTGCAAAACACGATCCCTACAAAACCACAGTGGCCAGGCAGATGTACAGGCTGTGGACTGGCCTTAGAGTGAAGCTATAGCCGGGAGAGAGTGAATTAGCTTTCACAGAAAAATGGAAATGAAGGAGAACGTGCAAAAGTAATAAAATCCACTGAGCACAAATTCACCAGTTAACATTTCTTAATGTGTTTTTTCAATCGGTGCAGTTTAGCTCTCTGTGCTGTGCTTAGATAATGGCTGTATTTAGCATACAGACATGAGACTGGTTTGGAAATTCCTTTTCTTACTATTACCAAGTAAGTCAATAAGCATATTATAGAAATCTCTATTTTCTCAAGAAACCCATTAAAACCTCCTATAAGTCATTTTCTTCATGCATGGTTTAGTTTAGTTTCGTGTTCAAAGAAAATACTACTGTAATTTGGGTACATATAAATCAGACACAAAGTAATAAGATCATCACTGGAACTACTACACGTTATGCATAAACTGCTTTCCAGAGGCAGTGATTTTCACTCATGCACATAACTGCCATCCCAGCTACTCATCGTTATGGATTAATACAACTGTGACATCTACTGAATGATTAGGGAGCCCAAACGACTCTCAGGATCTCAGAATCACATCAAAAGGCTTGACTGAGACAAGCGCTGCTCGCTTGGCAGGGCTAGACGTCTACTTTTTCTATTTTTCTTTGGCTTGTGTAAATGAAGGAACAAATACACAAAATTCTGAACAAAACAAACAAAGGGGTGAAAATGGGTGGAGGGAGTTATAATAATTATTGGCCAATAAGTTCATAAGTACCTAAAAAGTTCTTAAATGTGCATTTTTCTTTTGATTGTTCTTGAAGTACACATAGTACTATTTGTGCACACAATCACTTCTCGGCATATGTTTGCGCAGGAGAAGTTCAACTTTAATTACCCTTTCCTTTACTGAACGAGCAGAGGTGAAATGAACTTGACGGAAGAAAGAGGTGGGAGGGGAGGAGGAAGCAGTCAGACAGGGTAAGTAATGCTTTTTCCCTCAATGTGTTTTTCTCTTTTTCAGAGAGGGGTGATTTTAATTGAATACTGGGGAAAAGTAATCACATCAAGCACCAATCATTTCTGCATTAGGGGCAAACATAGGTTCCTCGAATAGGCTGACTGTTAGGGGAGGGTATCTGTCTATCTCATGCTAAAGATCAAATCGCATTCAGTCTCTTTCAGGCAGAGTGAAGGGAAGAGGAAGGGTTGAATTGTTTAACATCTAGTGGTGTCTGTTCATCTGTCTGTGTACCTGCAGCGGATCAAGGTGGCTCTTGTATATATCTGTGTCTTTCAGTCTGCACTATGTTGCACCAGCTGCAGTTGTCTAACCTTTTATAATAGCTTGCTGGTTATTTACAGCCAACACATGCTGCTGCATTTAGCTAGTGTGTTGTATATCAGGCTGCGTACATCTTTCTTTCTTTCACACACACACACACACACACACACACACACACACACACACACACACACACACACACACACACACGGACCAAATGTGCAAATAATAAATCTCACTTCCTAATTCCCATCCTCTTACAAACAAAGAAAATGAACTGAAGATGTTATAAATATACTGCTTTAAAAAAACACAAAAAACAACAGAGAATGCAGAAAAGGCGTGCAATGACTTTGCATGACAGCTACATCTAATTAGCCAATCACATGGCACCAACTTAACGCATTCAGGTTAAGGTCAAGATGACCTGGTGAAGTTCAAACCCAATTGTCTGAAAAGAAAAAAAATATGCAGAGATCAGCAGTTTTTTGAGTGAAAATACCTTGTTTGTGCCAGAGGTCAGAGACTGCTTCTGACCTCTGACAGGAAGGCAACAGTAACTCAAATAATCACGTGTTATGGCCAAGGTATATAGAAGAGCAGCTCTGAATGCACAACATGTGCACCTCAAAGCTACAGAAGAAGAAGATGTTGGTGGTCTGATGGGTACTGAAATCTGCGTTGCCATTCTGGTGGTAAATCTTGCCTTCTATCACTGGTTCAGGCTGCCAGTTGTGGTGTAATGGTGTGGGGGATATTTTCTTGGCACACTCTGGTCCTCTTAGTTTCAAATGAGCATGATTTAAACACAACACCCTACCTCAGTATCACTGCTGACCAAGTCCATCCCTTTATGACTACAGTGGACCCATCTTGTAATGGCTGCTTCCAGCAGGAAAACACACCAAACTGCATATCATCTCTTTTTTGAACATGGCAATGAGTTCACTGTACTCAAATGCCCTGCAAAGCCAACAGCTCTAACCAACAAAGCACCTTTGGGATGTGATGTAACAGAAGATTTCCATTATGGATTTTCAGCTGACAAATCTGCAGCAACTATATGATGCTGTCATGTCAATATCGACCAAAGTCTCTGAATAATGTTTCCAGCACCTTGCTTAATCATTGCCACAAAGACTTAAGGCAGTTCTGAAGGAAAAAGAAGTTCCAGCCTAGCACTAGCAAGGTGTAACTAATAAAGTGAGTGTATGATACGTGTAGTCTGTAATACTGAATGCATGTGCACATTAGCAATGTGAATGTGGCACTCGGACATAAACCCAAAGAGAATTACCAGCCAGCTCTCATAATGCACCATAGATGCTTTATCTCTGTGGTGCATTATCATCTCATGGCTTTGTGTTACAGACTTGCTCACCATATGACCAAATAAAGGACCAAATTCAGGAGGTGGCATTAATTCAACTGAATCTGTTTTGCAACTACGAAAAACAGCTTTAAAAACTGAACCTAAGAGGCGTTGAATGAGTAAATGTAAATTGGGAATTGCATAACAGAAGGGTCAGTGTTTTATAGCAAGAAACACTTTGTAGATTGCATCTGTTTTAGTGAAAGATCACATAAACAAGCGCACACATACACACACACACAGATGGGAAAAAAATGTACATTATGGACATGTTGCAGGGGTAATGGACTTGGTAATTGCTTAGCAACAGGCAATGGCACCACCACCTGTCTACTAAGGTACCCACTGAAGGTCAGTGTGTGTGTGTTTGTGTGGGCATGAACATTTGTCGGAGGGCACCTTAGTGCAGCACACAAACAACCACGCACAACGACTGCCCCATTGCTTTTTCCAGTCTTGCAAAGTCACTCCTGGGTTGAGCTCTCCTGTTCGAAGTCAAATGTGTCAGAATCATTTTGAGATAAAATTTCGAACAATGATGTTGCAATTTGGAAACCTCATACAGGTATAAAGATGAGTGAGACAGACGTGCTTATGACTGCAATCTCTGTGAGACTGCGTGTGGCTGTCAAACTGTGGGTGGTCTGTGTGCCGCATGTGTGAGTTTGGGGAAAAGCATCATTGTGTGTTTGTGTTTATCTCCGATAGACCCGCTTGGACATGGTGTGTCTTTCAAGTCACAAGATAGGAAGATGGGGGTGATCTCTGGGCCCTGAGGGGGAAGGCGTGTGACAATTCTCTGCTTTCATGTGCTGTGTTTTCAGGCCGTCTTCTCTTTATCTCGCCCTTTAGTCACCCACCTCCATTCTCCTCCTCGCTCTGTCACTAACTCACACTCGTGAGTTACATCACACGACACGCACGCTGACACACCCTCTATATCACAGTCTGACTTATCTCTTCTCATGTTCGATGAGGTGTGCGCGTGTAAGAAAAAGAAACCTTGAATGCTTGCTTGATTTTGAGTTTGACGATGGATTCCCACTTCTGTGCACACCACGATTATGTGTATTACCTGAAAACAGGCATATATTTGTGCACCCTTTTATGAATATACTAGCAACTAACAGTTAAGACACTGCTCTCCCGCTGGACACATATTTTCTCCAGCAAATGAAAAAGGAGCGCGACTGTCACCAGTGTTTTACTGTAAAGAGACAAGCATGAGGTCCAAATCAGATAAGAGACTAGATCACACTCGTAGAGAATAATGCATGCATTTCATATTCACAGCTTCCATATGTTTCTTGGGCATTTCATGAATACCCTACACGATGACAGGATTTCTCAGGGTTGTAAGTGTCAGCCATTGTTTAGCAAACAGCGTATCTGAAAAGTACACTTTGCTACGCTCATGTTGTGCTGTGAGGGATGGTATAGTGATAAAAATATATTTGACAGCATACTGTGTGATGGCACATACAGAGAGAATTACATGAAGACTTGCAACAGTAAAACTGCATATAAATATGCATCATTTTTTGTCTTATTCTTATTCATCTTTTCGTTATCAGTTTCTCTTTGAGTGAAATTTGTCTGTCACGATTTCCAAGTCTTTGAGTTTTTCTGATTTTAAAGTTCAAAGACATTCAGTTTACTGTGATGTGTAACAGAGAAAAGGACCAAAAACTTAAGAGAATGTATCATGATAAATTACTCAAAACTGTTTCAGACAAACTTTGAGTTGTAAAAAATCTGCCTCGTCTCGCTCATATATTGAACCACGACTCTTACACTGATAGCAATACCAAACCATGTCTCATATTAAAAGAACAAACTGTGAACCAAACCAAAGCTGAGGGGAATGCTTTTTTCTGTGGATTTTCTGCAAATTGTGTCGCTGGGCAGGAATACACTGATGTGCGGCACTGCACCACACCTGTGCAGGGCTGCTTTTTATTGGAAAAGAGGAAAATGGGTAGTTACTCACGGCTCATATGCATCCATTTGTCTGGTCTCTGTACCATTCATACATATGGATGACCAGATTTGTCTGTGTCTTTTTTTGTCTCATTCAATTACAGCGCCTTTCCCCCCCACCTTGTCTGTCTCTCCTTATTCTTCTTCAAAACTTCTCTCCTCCATGCAAAGGCACATTTCATTTTTCTTTATTGTTTGCCTTTTGGTGAGGTGACACACGACACATTGTGGAGTCTAGCCACCCTGGGGGAATGCTAATAGAGGAGAACTGTGAGTCTGTGAGGCAGGGAGCCCGAAAGAGACTGAAGCGGTGCAGAGAGACAGAGACGGGGTGAGACAAAGACGGGGAAGTGTAAAAGAGAGATAGTCATCAAAAGAAATAAAATGAAAGGCAGTCTGAGAGAGACAGAGAGAGAGCAAAGTGTGATGAAAATCTAAATTACAGAAAGAGGGAGAAAATGTACAGGCAGCAACAGACCATAGAAAGAGGTTAAGAAAAAGAAGAACTGATAGGAAAGGGTCAGACAGATGAAGCCGAAGTGAATCGAGAAAGCATGTCAAGAAGAGATGGTGAGGACAGCAAAGTGGGAGGAAAAGCATATAGGTGGAATGGAGGAGTAGAAATGAAAAGTGTTGTGTTTCATCAAAATGAGAGGGCAAGGCAGGCGAGGAGGAGGAGGCCTGGGCAGATGGGGCAGTGAGAATGAAAGACTTTTGTTTAGTATTTAAGTTCCATAAACAATGAAACCAGCAGAATGAAGCGTTCCATCTTTGCCTCCACCCACACAAGGTCAAGGTCACACATGTGAGAATTTACTCCAGAGACATGGCTCATTTCTGGTAACAAGACAGGAGATAGTCCTAATTTTAATGCAGTGCTAATTAGTGTCTTCTACAATTTGACCTTTCCCTTTATTTGTATTTATTTGTGTTTCCAAATGTTTGGATGCATCCGTGTGTGCGTTAAACTTGGGTACAACATGTAGCACTCCAGCAGGTCCTAACCTGGCTTTCATTTAAATCGCTCAGTCTCACGGCCCCCTGCTGCCTCACACCAGTTGTCCTTTTCTCTAACATCAGTAACTATAGCAACACTCAAAAGAAGACCAAGATAAGTGAACAGCTAGGCGAGATATACAGGATGAAGAAGGAGGGTATCTGGAGAGATAAGGGGCTGAAAACAATGGTGGAACAATTAAAGGAAAGAAAAGAGAGAGGGAGAGGAATCTGGCAACGCGAGGTCAACATGCTGTTTTTATATTGAATTTTATATTGAATACCACCAACAGTCCCATCACATTAAAGTGCTCAACTTCCCAACAGAAAAAAATAAAATGGTAAATGGCCTGTATTTATATAGCGCTTTACTAGTCCCTAAGAACCCCAAAGCGCTTTACATATCCAGTCATCCACCCATTCACACACTGGTGATGGCAGCTACATTGTAGCCACAACCACCCTGGGGCGCACTGACAGAGGCGAGGCTGCCGGACACTGGCGCCACCGGGCCCTCTGACCACCACCAGTAGGCAAGGGGTGAAGTGTCTTGCCCAAGGACACAACGACCGAGACTGTTCAAGCCGGGGCTCGAACCGGCAACCTTCCGATTACAAGGCGAACTCCCAACTCTTGAGCCACGATCGCCCATAAGGCAATCAGTTGCCAACTCGTCACAGAATAAACATTTCCCTAGTAATCGAAACCACTCTGTATGACTGATGTCTTAGTCTTAGTTAGCTCACTTGACAGAATTTTAGGCAGATTTAAGATGTTTCCCTGAAATGATACTGTCCATTATAAGAGCAAATACAATACTTTTAAGTTTACCACAGTGCCACCTTCTGGCCTTAAAACGGAAACAACACTGGCCACGGAATTTCCCCCCCAAAAACATTCATGGTAAAGGTCGTAGTGTGATTGCAGCTATTGCAAATGTAATTTTAGCTTTGCTGAAATCTAGTTGAAGCCAAGATATTTGATGTCTAGTGAGCTGTCAAGTCAATAGTCAACAGTCAACGGATTAGTTCTTTATATGGAAATGTTTTTGAGTTCTTTATATTGAAGTAAATGGTGAAAAAGTTGTGCTAAATTCTTCTTTTTTTCAAAATCTTTTGTTCTTTTTAGCAGTTTTAACAACAAAACCAAAAATCAAACCTTGTTTGAATTTGAGAAATTTACTGTAGACTAACCACAAGTCTTCGAGAATTACAACTTATTTTTCAGAACATATTTTGCAACAACTGGCTGTCAGAAATAGCCTCTCCCACTTCACATCACTTTGGGATTTGAAGATGTTGCCCAATAGTGCATTTGAAGAAGACCGGCTCCGCCTTTTGGGCATACTTTCAATTGACGAGTTGTGGCTGCACTGCAGTCAATAGTCTTGCAACACACTTCAAGCTTTACTTGGCAAAGCAGCAAACAACCCCGATGGCAATAAGCTGTGAGGAGAGTGGCAGTAAAATGGATTTCTGTGTTGATTTAAATTTCTCTGAGAACAAGTGTATCAAAAGGTGGCACAGATGAAATCTACATTTGTTTATACGCGGCTGTATTGATGTCAAGCGTTCAGTACACATAGTAAATATTGGGTTTCGGTAATGTTGGAAAAGTGCACCACAGCGTGATTACTGACCCTTGCTTTTGACCGTTTCATCACTCCATCCATCTTACCTACATCAACCTAGGCCTCATTCCTGCTAGGTTTTCATTTATCCCTTAGAATAAATCCTGTGTCATGGTGCCTCATAAACAGGTCAAGTTTCATCCAACCAGAACTCCAACACACTTACACCTGTACACAAACATCATAATTAAAGGAGGTGCAATTTGATAAATCAAACATGTAATCCTTGTTTCGAGAAACACTTTGTGTGTCATTCGATTTGTGTCTTTTGTCAGGTGGATGCGATTGAGCAGAGATGGTGGGGCTAGTATTGCTCTTTATGGAGCATGCTATGTTTTTTCTCTAAGGGTGACATTCAATTGATCTGCACTTTCTAGATCCTGCACTGTTTACAGCCAGTAAACAACCTCATTAATCAGATTGGGGTAAAACAAACCCTGTAAGCATTTACGGGCTCTTCACGAGCGCTCACATTTTCTCTTTTCTTGCTTTTATAGCTCCAACTTCCCCATCATCACTCCCCTTCTGTCTCATCTACTCTATCTAAAAAAGCTAATCTCCTTAAAGCAGCCATCTCTCTCTCTTCCCTCCTCATCCCTCTCTCTTTGTTTCTCCCATCCTTTCCTTCTTCCCATGGATTGCCCTCTGCCCATCACCAGACCTCTCTGTCTTCGCACATGTCCGCCAGCCCTCGTCCCCTCATTTCTCTTCCCCCACATCTCCACCCATCACTCTTTTCACCCCAAACAGCTCTGCTTCTGTTTCCCTCCATCCCCCCTGATGGATAGCTTTATTTGCTGTCTGCACCCTTCTTATGCTTCAGATCTCACTAGCCTCGTTTCAAGGTCAAGTATATATGGAATAGATAATTTTTCAATCCTGCATAATAATAATATAACATGGATGAAGTAGTCAGTCACCACCCACCTCTATGGTCAATGCTGATCTTGATTAAATAGATAGATAGGTTGGAAGGCGGAACTATGTTAAGGTTAAACAAATCATTAATTTACTTTAAGCATAAAGACACACAGAGCTAACGGGCACTTTCATTAACAGAAGTGACGAATGTGGACATTGTAGAAACACATATAGAAAGGTGATTAAAAAGTGTGTGCTTTTCTTAGAACACTTAAGATATATATGAAAAAGAATTAGAAAATTAGGAGGAGAGATGGGTGATTGGTGAGAGAACGGATGGGGGAACAGATAGGATGAAAGATGAAGGACCAGCTGAAGGTAAAGTGTTACACAATGTACTGACTGAAATTGAGACAGGTGGCAGGCTGGACTGCTGGTGATTGACTGATGTTCAGGGCAGAAGCAGATTAAAGCAGAGCCAAGAGGCCAGCTTAGACAATACACAGAGGGAAGGTTAGAGGTGGTGGTAGTGAGGGAGATAAAACAAAGATAGAGAAGGAAATGAAGAAGGTGAAGCAAAGAGGTGATCTGAGATGAGGGGGGAGGGGTGGTGGTGTAAGATGTTACAGCAATCAGTCACATGGAAAATGCTTAGAAACGATTAGGTTCTCAGTTTGTGACAGTTGTTATCTGTCACCGATTAGAGATCAATTTAATATACTGGATTCTGTCTAAGAGAATAACAAATAATTATATTATTATTAGTTATCCACAAGAAACAAACAATTTGTTGCAATAAATGGGAACTTCAGTTTACTGTGATGCTTAATGTTCCAAGCCAGTTATTATTAGCTATTATTATTATTAATAATATCAGAAAAAAACTGTAGAATAATTCATGCTGAAAACATTACCTCGTACAATTATTGTTGATGTGGAAACGCTCAGTGTTCCAGCCACAAAAATCAGTTTATCTTATAGGACCTGGATAAAAAAGACAAGACCCTGTGATATTCTGTCTGTTTTCCTTTTAGTTAGCTTGGTGAAGACATCCATCTGTTTTGTTATGATGCAATGACAGATCTCTCCTCCCACTTAATGCCCTTTGCAATCAAAACGTATTTTGACGTTAGCTGAGAAAGCACGGGTGTCGTGAATGCCGATAATAATAGCTCATTAAAGTATTGACAATTACCTGAATGACACTAATCGCCCATTAAAGTTTATTATTTATACATATATTTTTCTACCACTCCCCGTCCTCTCCTTGGTCTTTGCATGTACTTTATCAAACTGTCATGTTCTCTAGAAACTTTGGCACATGCACTTTTCTTTTCAAAACAGGTGTTTGGTGTTCTGGACGTGTGTCAGTGATGTATGTAGTTAGGTAGTATTTAAAATCTATAATAAAAAGCAGTAGTGAATATTGCTGCGATCACAGCAACCTGCTACCAACCAAAGCAATGGTAAGAAGGTTTTTCAGTACAGCACCGTACATTTTTATCTAACAACTGCATGCATATTTTTTCATATTTCATATATTTTTCTCCATAACAATCTGCCAGGGGTCACTGACCACTCTGTAGAGCCAGGTTAACTGGGCCTAAGTCTGAAAAATCTATTTCTTTCCTTGATTGGGTAATTTTGGGGCGATTGTGGCTCAAGAGTTGGGAGTTCGCCTTGTAATTGGAAGGTTGCTGGTTCGAGCCCCGGCTTGGACAGTCTCGGTCATTGTGTCCTTGGGCAAGATACGTCACCCGTTGCCTACTGGTGGTGGTCGTGGAGCCAGTGTCCGGCAGCCTCGCCTCTGTCAGTGCACCCCAGGGTGGCTGTGGCTACAATGTAGCTTGCCATCACAAATGGGTGGAGGACTGGATGAGTAAAGCGCTTTGGGGTACTTAGAGACTAGTAAAGCGCCATTTACCATTTCAGGCAGGTTTTTAGGTGAAAACTACATGACTTCCTTGTGTGAGGCTTTTTTGATGTAATTTTTTTTCTTTTTATTGAGTTCTGCTATTATTTTGTGCTGTGTTTTGTTACATCACTTTTTGGATTTTCTGCACATCTAGGTTCTTTTTTTCTCTTTTACGCAGGTAAAGCATTGAGAGGAAAAGGATAATGGGAACAATGGTTAAAGGCACAGAGAGAAGAAAGAGAGATGAAAACAATACTGTGCTGAAAAATAGTGAAGAGAGGAAGAAGCAAAAGAACCAAACAGAAAGAATAACAGGCAGACGTCGTTCACGCCAAAGGAATGTAGAAGCAGATGGAGCAGAATAAAGAAACTGTAAGACAAGGACCAGAGGGGAAGTACAAAGAGAGACCAGGAAAGAAAGGAGTATAATATAAGGGCAGTATCATGAAAAGGGAAAGGGATACAAAGAGGTATCACAGTAGGAAAAGGGAGTCAATGGGAAGGCCTGCAAGATGTATGAAAAGAGGTGAAATGAAGAATGATGGGCATTGAGTTGGTTGCAAGAAAGGTTTATGGAGAACAGAGGGAGGGTGAATAAGGCAATGGAGGGCAAGTGGAATGAGCAAAGCCAGAAAAGGATAGATGGAAAGAGAAGGGATGAGCTGGCTGCATTGAGAGGGGATGTTCAATGGGCCACAACGCAGCTGCTGACAAGCCCATCTTATTCGCAGTATGGCATCTTTCCACTCAACAACTCGCAGGTGGAGGGATATACAGATGCTCACATATTCCTACACTGTCCATGCTCATGCACTAACAGAGCCCATGCCATGTTTCAGTGCCTGTCTGTGTTACAGATGAAATGAGAGCTCAGTGCTCTGGATAACAACCCTCAGTGAGAATACACTGGCCAAAAGAGCTCAATATGATGATGGAACACCCCCACCCTAAAAAATACAAAACAACAACAAAAAAAAAAACCCTAACAAAAAGCAAATGTAAGCAAACTTCTGATGTGTACCCCTTTCTGTTAAAACTGTAGTAGGCAACAAGTGTTTGATTAAGCAAAAAACCTAAAGTAACTTCAGCATATTGGAAGGCAATTTTTCTGATAAGAAGGACAAATATCTATTTTCAAATTTTGTGGGTTTTTTCCCATTTCTGTTAAGATTTCCTGCTTTGATCTGACGGCATCTGAAGTGCATACAGTTGCCAAACCAGATGGGTACACACAGAATTTCATTTCATTTCATTTATTTATTTCACACTTGGTACAACAGATCAAACAAACCAACCACACTTTCTATCAATAAAGCACTACAACCATGTGTGAAAAGGAGCAGGAAGAAGAAAATATTCTTATTAAACCCTGCCCCCTATCTACAATCCAACTTATATTACAAGTGGGCACCAAAAATCAGGGAACAAACTAATATTAACATTTATCTCCGGTCCTAACCCAAACCAAACAACAAATTTACAATCAGAATATACCACTCCACATAGTAACAAGGAGAAAAATAAAATTAAAATAAATAAAACAAAAAATTATAATGGATCCTTTTTCAATGAACTCCAATTTCATTCCATTCTTCATATTGAGTTATCGTTTTAAGCATGTAACACTTTTTAAAACAATGTAAATTTATACAATTCTTTAAATTATAATGAAGAGAGTTCCACAGTCGTATACCCCTAACCGTTGGACTCATTAATCTTTGTGTAGTCCTAGCTAACTGATGCTTAAAATAAAATTTCCTTCTGCTATCTTCTCCCCCTGAACACATTAAAAATACTCTTTGTAACTTAAAGGGCAAAATATTATTTTTAGCCTTAAACATAATTAATAGTGTCCGTAATTTCACTAAATCTCCTAATTTTAATAATTTTGATTTTATAAATAATTTATTTGTATGTTCTCTATATTTAACATTATGAATCATTCGTATCACTTTCTTCTGTAATAAGTTTAGAGGTTTTATAGTATTCTCATATGTATTCCCCCAAACTTCAACACAGTAACTAAAATATGAGAAAAACAATGAAAAATATAAAATGCGCATTGTTTTATAATCTAATAAATCTCTTACATTTCCCAAAATATAAATGCTTTTAACCATCTTCTTTCTAATATACTCAATATGTGATTTCCACGTCAAACTTTCATCTACTATTACACCCAAAAAACAAAATTCAGTAACTCTTTCAATCAATTCTCCATCAATGGACATAATGACTTCATTCTCCTTTAGACGATTGCCAAATATCATGAATTGCATTTTTGTCAGATTCAAAGATAATTTATTTACATCAAACCATTTTTTTAATCTTAACATCTCAGAAGTCATAATTTCCACCAAATCTTTCAAATTCTCTCCAGAGGAATAAAAATTTGTGTCAAAATTTTCTACAATTGCTACTATTTCTTTTATGGTAATATCAGCTAAGAATATGGAATTAACCATTCTATTATCTCCTTTCCAGGCTTCCTCATATTCTGGATCATCATTTTTCCCAATTAAATTTGCTAAAGTAGGTCCAACATTTACAAAAAAGGAATTGAATTTGTTTATTACTTCAGTCTTGTCTTCGACAACTTGATTATTCTTAATAAAATAATTAGGCCGATCTAAGGGTGCATGTTCTTGTTACCCAATACCTCCTTAAAAATATTCCAAATGCCCTTAACATTGTTCTTGTTTTCCTGAAAAAGTTTATTATAGTAGTCTTTCTTGGCTTTCCTCAATATTAATACCAACTTATTTTTATAAACTTTATATTTCATTTCCGCATTCTTAGTTCTCTGTGTTTAATTTAAAAATGCTCCGTAAGCAACGTTGACCTCATTAACATAAACCTCCTTCCAGTCCACTTCCATGAGATCTTGTCTAAACTTGTTAATTGCCTCGTTATTTCTTAACCTTCTATGACTCACGAAACCAACTTCTTCCTTTCTTTTCATATTTAAATCAAAAGTAAAAAAGACTGGTAGATGATCACTTATATCATTTATGATGAGACCACTCATAATATTACTCTCCAAACTATTAATTAAAATATGATCAATTAGTGTTTCTGATTTATCGGTTATTCTACTCGGCTTTATAATTAAAGGATAAAATCCTTTACCAAATAACAATTCAAAAAAATCTGACGCAGCCTTATCATTTGCCTCTTTACAAAGATCAATATAGTAATCACCACACAAACATAAAGTCTTATTTCCCTTAGCCTTACTCAATAAGTCTTCTACTGCTTCTGTAAATAACTCAATCTGTGACCCCGGTTTCCTATATATGCACGTTACAATTATATTACTTCTTCTTTCTATATCCAATTCCGCTGTCACACACTCCATTAAATCGTCTATAGCCACAGACATACATTCAACTTTTTTACATTTCAAATCACAATTAACAAAAAGTGCCACCCCTCCTGCCTTCTTCTTAGTTCTATTTACAAAGTATAAATCGTACCCTTCAATACAGAAATGACAACCCCTATTCTCATGTTTCAGACAGAGCAATTATTTGAAACCTGCCTCTCAAACTATACAGAAAATCTTCAATCGAAGCAAAACTTCTATAAAGACTTCTTAATATGAATTAATGAAAATATGTTGGCTATATCAAACTTATCCCTGAATTGCTCCTCTGTAAAATAATCACATGTGACATTAATTGTATTAAGCACATTCCTTTCAGGGTCAATACCTACTTCAAAATCATATGATTTATAATCTGGTCGTCAAGCATATGCATAATTATTCTAAGATAACTATTGACCTCAAAAAGAAAGGGATCCTTAACAATCGCACATTTATTTATGACATACAGGGAGTGCAGAATTATTAGGCAAGTTGTATTTTTGAGGAATAATTTTATTATTGAACAACAACCATGTTCTCAATGAACCCAAAAAACTCATTAATATCAAAGCTGAATGTTTTTGGAAGTAGTTTTTAGTTTGTTTTTAGTTTTAGCTATTTTAGGGGGATATCTGTGTGTGCAGGTGACTATTACTGTGCATAATTATTAGGCAACTTAACAAAAAACAAATATATACCCATTTCAATTATTTATTTTTACCAGTGAAACCAATATAACATCTCCACATTCACAAATATACATTTCTGACATTCAAAAACAAAACAAAAACAAATCAGCGACCAATATAGCCACCTTTCTTTGCAAGGACACTCAAAAGCCTGCCATCCATGGATTCTGTCAGTGTTTTGATCTGTTCACCATCAACATTGCGTGCAGCAGCAACCACAGCCTCCCAGACACTGTTCAGAGAGGTGTACTGTTTTCCCTCCTTGTAAATCTCACATTTGATGATGGACCACAGGTTCTCAATGGGGTTCAGATCAGGTGAACAAGGAGGCCATGTCATTAGTTTTTCTTCTTTTATACCCTTTCTTGCCAGCCACGCTGTGGAGTACTTGGACGCGTGTGATGGAGCATTGTCCTGCATGAAAATCATGTTTTTCTTGAAGGATGCAGACTTCTTCCTGTACCACTGCTTGAAGAAGGTGTCTTCCAGAAACTGGCAGTAGGACTGGGAGTTGAGCTTGACTCCATCCTCAACCCGAAAAGGCCCCACAAGCTCATCTTTGATGATACCAGCCCAAACCAGTACTCCACCTCCACCTTGCTGGCGTCTGAGTCGGACTGGAGCTCTCTGCCCTTTACCAATCCAGCCACGGGCCCATCCATCTGGCCCATCAAGACTCACTCTCATTTCATCAGTCCATAAAACCTTAGAAAAACCAGTCTTGAGATATTTCTTGGCCCAGTCTTGACGTTTCAGCTTGTGTGTCTTGTTCAGTGGTGGTCGTCTTTCAGCCTTTCTTACCTTGGCCATGTCTCTGAGTATTGCACACCTTGTGCTTTTGGGCACTCCAGTGATGTTGCAGCTCTGAAATATGGCCAAACTGGTGGCAAGTGGCATCTTGGCAGCTGCACGCTTGACTTTTCTCAGTTCATGGGCAGTTATTTTGCGCCTTGGTTTTTCCACACGCTTCTTGCGACGCTGTTGACTATTTTGAATGAAACGCTTGATTGTTCGATGATCACGCTTCAGAAGCTTTGCAATTTTGAGACTGCTGCATCCCTCTGCAAGATATCTCACTATTTTTGACTTTTCTGAGCCTGTCAAGTCCTTCTTTTGACCCATTTTGCCAAAGGAAAGGACGTTGCCTAATAATTATGCACACCTGATATAGGGTGTTGATGTCATTAGACCACACCCCTTCTCATTACAGAGATGCACATCACCTAATATGCTTAATTGGTAGTAGGCTTTCGAGCCTATACAGCTTGGAGTAAGACAACATGCATGAAGAGGATGATGTGGACAAAATACTCATTTGCCTAATAATTCTGCACTCCCTGTATTTTAAAGTCCGTTGATCTTGTTTTCTTCCATGTACAATTTACAATTTCCCTTTGTCCTTTTCCACCCGAAGTAGCATTTGTTCTTGTAAAGGATGAAATAATTGTTTTTAGGCTCATAGCCATAATTGGTCGTAACCGTTTGCCTATCTTGATAATATTATCACATATAAGTGTCCAATTCCTCAAGATCCTTAATCATTATAACCTTGGCTTCTTCTGGCGTCCCATTCAGTTTAATCATCACTTCACAGTTCCTGGTCCAGGTTGCTTGAATCTTTTTCTCCTTCCGTAAAATGCGAGCTTGTCTAGCAATATCTGCATTTCTTTTTGTAAGATGTTCATTCAAATATACTCCACTTCCTTTCAAAAGGCTGGACCGTCTCAACAAATCAACTTTGTGTTTACGGTTTACAAATCTCACTGCAATTGCTGGAAGAGCATTAGTGTGCCTTCTAGGAAGGGTATAACATGCAGATATATTATTACTATGCAGGGGAAGTTTTTTATTCGAAAAGAATTCCACAACCTGCCGTTCCAACGACTGTAGCTCCTCCATCGGGGGCGCGTCTTCTCCTCTTTTTGCACCAGTCCCAGACTCGGTGACTTTCACATAAGTCCTGTTTAGTTTCCAGACCCGTAATAATCACTTCCTCGAGTCGAGCCTGCTGTTCTAGATCGTCCACCTTCCTTTCCAAAAACTGGATTGTCTTATCTTTCTCCTTAATCAGGTTTTTTAGTTCTTTGATTTGGTCCATCATCGACATTAATATTCCTTGTTGCTTATTTACTTTTTCAATTTCCGACGTCAACGAGTTTTAACACCAAACATCACTGCACCACCGCGAGGACGCCAATCCGGCTGTGATCATGCCCGCCATCTTCAATTAATCCAGCATGTCTAGAATAATACAACAACCAATAAATAAAGTCCAAAAACAGGTGGGCTACAGTATTACCTGTTTAAAAAGATATCAACAGATTGGAGTATCACACTCTTTTTTCCTGTCTGTACAGTGTCAATCGAGTTTCTCAATGTCTTCACCCTGGTAGGAGTTTTTAAAAAAGGTTCATTTTTAGTGACCTAAAACTTGAATGAAAGGCCAAAATACATGAATCACCACGTAGCGATGGAGAAGGCATTAAATGAAAGAGTGGCACTCGGGGGATAAGAGGACAGCTGAGCTTATAGCGCTGAGAGAGTTTAAAAAGGAGAAGTCACACAGCTGGCAAAGTGGAAGGAGATGCATTAAGTTCTTTTTCAGAGCAGTTTTATACCAGATGTATTATTTTACTGGGCAGTCAAGTTACATGTTAACTTGGTATAGAATCTTTTAATCTTTTACATATGGCATGCACTCTCTCTGTCACGCCTGTGGGTATTTCCAAATGAGGTCTCAAGGTTTAAGTTAAACTAGGCTGACCAATCAGATGTCTTTAAAAGAGCTCCAATGTGTCTGTGTGTGCGTTGTTGCTTTATTTTGACAATCCCTGAATTTTGAACAAATAATAAATGTCTCTGTGACTGCTAGTCTGATATGCATAACAAGGATTATGAGTTCAATGCGATTGCAGTTGTTGAATTCAATAATTTGCTTCAAAGCTAATCTGATGGTAGAAAATACAAGAAAACACTAATTCCTCTATATATAGTATTGAGTAATTAACAGAAAAAATGTGATTTGATGGAGCAGAAAAAAGAGTGTTGTTCTGTTAGGGTAATGAACAGTGAGCAGGGTACATCACAGAGTATGTGAGTGTGTTTGCAAATGCTGAAAACACTTTCTGTGCTATGCTTTACAACATCTGTATTATGATCTGACATTCGTTTTATATGCTGCTGCCCTTTATGCATGAGGCAGGATAATAAGAGTATAAGTTACCTGCCTGTTTTTTTTGTAAATAGCAGTCAGATCAAACAGCAGGTAATACTGAAACCTTACAGTGAGAACTTTAATATTTAGAAGTGCTTGTTGCCTCATTAAGATTTATGGATAGACGTGTACGCAAATCAACATCTAGAATTTATTACTAAGAACTGAATCAGGATTGGAGTAAGAGAGGAGAAATTTCCACCCATGCCTGCCATGGCCCTTTCACTTAGAATTTAGAGCAGCCCATCTGACCTCAGCTACCACACTTCATTATGATTATGGGCAGCACAACCTGCAGTGTGTATGTGTTGCCTGTAAATAATATGATCTGGTGATACTGCTACATTATGATGTCTCCAATATGTTGCAGCATTGTGTAGGAGAATTCTGAAAAAACACTTGGGAAAATCCTTAAAAGGTTAATGAACTTGGATCGGGGATGTATCTTTGGCTGCGCTGGTGAATGGGTTATTATTCAAAATGGACATGATTCCCAAACTGTATCTGCGTCATTGTGTTCGCGATGAAGGACACGCACACACTTGCGTGTTCATTTGTGCTCTGTGAATATCTTTATTGTTTCCTGTTAGGTAGCAGACAGGTTACTTGGCTACCATGTCTCAGCCTGTGCTCCTGACTGATAAGCTCCATCGCTTATCTCAGTAAATGTATGAATGTGTGTGAGAGAGTGTGAAAGTTGGACAGCTTTGCAGCCATTTTCTGAGAACTATTTGAATCTAATGTTTGCTCTCCAAACGGACAAACGTCGCCATGCCGTGGGAGGAAATGTGATGTGTGCATGTGCATGTGTGTGTCTAATTGCCTGGCTGTCTTTGTGAGGATCAGGTTGCGCTGTAGACTTTTGGAGAGTGAGCACATTTTGGCCACTCTCCTAAATTCCACAGAGCTGATTGAGAACTAAGGCTTTGTTTTAAATTCATGGTATTATATGTAAATGGGATTTCTTAATCAAGCTTCAAATTTAAAAGGGTTGCACTTGTATACAACCTACATGACGCACCATAATATTAAGTTCCCAGAAGAGTTTGCTAAGTTTAAGTATATGTTTGTGCATGGGGAAATGTTGGTGTCCGTGATAATTATTAGTACACAATGTTGCTATGTAACTGTAAGCTACATGTGAATGAACAGTTCAAGCTGGGTGAAATGATGAATCATGATGAAAGGATGACTAAATGATGTGTTGTAAAAATGTGGAAGACATCTTGTATTCACACTCTTACTTGTTTAAATAAACAAATTGGGTTTTACTGATTTAACGACACTTGTAGAGTGTCATAAAATGTATTTTTCTCTCTTCTAAAAACTGTTACAGAGACACTCTGTATCTGAAAGATGATCAGGTGCCAGACACATCCCATCTGCATTTAATATATTTCTGACAGATCTCATGAACAACTCTGAGGCCTGATATTTGTTGATCTAATAACTAATTCTAGGCAGTTAATGGGAAGGTTTCCCAGCTCTTTATCAGTGCAGGAGAGATGGGCTAATGCGGATGGAAATTGCCTCATGCAATTACACCACAGTAAGGATTGTTATCAGTGTAATATTAGTCTATTAGTCATGCAGCTGCATGCTACAGTTAATAAGGTAGCGACTGAGACAGTTCAATGATGGCCAATAGGACAACTGTCATATAGATGTGGGATAGCATGCTGCAAAGCTAATTTTTCTGCCATCACCTCAATAAAAAAAGTAGCTTCATTATTTAAATGATGGATATTGCTGCCTCCAACTTTGCTCAATCATTTTGCTATCTTCACTGTGAAGCACACAGCCACACAAACAGAAGAGCCACTGGTGGCAGCTCTAATCCTGTAAAAGTAGCAGCAGGACGGAGAAAGGCTTGTGACGGGACTGCTGGATAGTGAAAGCTTGCCTACAGGGATGCCTCAGCTTTTGGATACACTCCGCTGGTTGAAAATCATGCAGCTACACACTAAATGTGCACGCAGCTATGCTGGAAAACAGACATGCATACCTGTACACGCCACACACACACATGCACATAGCTATGGGGCTTCAATATTCTCTGCTTGCTGTCCCACCTGGATGCTCATGCAGCCCGAGGAGCACGGAAAAGAAAGGCAGCGAGCAGTGAAAAGCATTTCACCTCACTGTGGGAGTGGGTGACAGGGCTCAGCTATCACACACTGGGTCCCTATCACGTACATACACAAACAAACACACACAGGAGAAACAGAAGGATAAAAAACAAAAACAAAAAAAACTATTTGTATTGAAAAGTAATAATAAAGGATATCTCTCGCAAAATTATTTCAGTTCTTACTTAAAATTAGCATTTTTTTTTACAACTATTTTAAAATTATGAAAAAGATCTGGGAATTTTAATTCTGGACACATGCGCAATAATATATTTTCTATGACTCTCACAATCTCACAGTTTCTGCACCACACATTGCACATTAACCACCGCACATAATTACCTACATGCCACCTTTGCTCTACCGAGCTATTTAAACATTCTGAATAAACATCACCAAAACATTATCTTCATACATGAGTTGAAGCATTGCACCGTCTCCATCAATTTGACTGCTTGGAAATGTTATTTCAGTTGAATCACCACTGAAATATGGGTAACCCATATTGATCACAATGACAGTCTCTAAGAAAACAATCCTCCTGAACTGGAAACAGAGGAAGAAAAAATTCAATATCTCAGTGGCAACGCTTACTATCCGAATGCATCTGCAAAGAAAGATAAATGGCACTAAAAAACAATAACCTAGATGATTTTAATAGCTACTGGAATTCATTTATCAATACCACTTGCTTCTTTGTGTAATATAAACATAGGAATAACCATGCATACACACAAGGAAAATACCTTTATTCAGTGAGTAGCCTCTTTCTACTATTACTGCCAGTGACATGAGCCCCCTCCCCCACCACACCTCCCCAGTGTGTAATTGGATGACCTCTTAACCCAGCCATATTTTCTGATTTCCAAAAGAAGTGAATAGATGCCTAATAATACAGGTTCATATCCTGTCACAATGCCACAAGCTTCTTTTGACACAAGAAGGTGCATGCCTCTTTCCGCAATGATCTGGCTGAAGTTACAACAAACATGTACATTTGATTTTGGGGTAAACTGTTCTTTTTAACTGTCTATATATATGCTTACACAGCTTTAACTACCTGCTTCCGATCACAGTTCAACAGGCACAATGAAAAGTGAGAAACTGAAGACAGGCTAAAGTAATTGTACGATTGGGCTCAAAATGTGTGGTCAGAGACGACAAGTGTCCAATAGAAGACTGTGGCTTATTAATAAAACCAAGGAAGGTATGACCAAGAAAATGTCGGGAATTGAAAAACTAAAAATCACTACAAATTATGGACACCGGGGGGAAACCGTATTTTAATAAAGCACCTAATGAATGCCGCACAGTCACAAATGGTAAATGGACTGGTTCTTATATAGCGCTTTTCTACTCATCTGAGCACTCAAAGTGCTTTACACAACTTGTGCATTCACCCAAACACATTTTTCTAAGTGCTTTATAGCTAACATTCACACACAGATGGATGCATCGGAGAGCAATTTGGGGTTAGTATCTTGCCCAAGGTTATTTGGCATGCAGACTAGGGGAAGCCAGGAATCGAACCACCAACCTTCAGTAGATGACCTGCTCTACCACCTGAGCTACAGCCACCCCAGTTTGTGCAGGAAACATGTCGATGCCATTCAATGCTGTTTTATTTTTATGTCAGCCCTGTAGGGGATGAGAACATTAACTAAATTTGACTCTTTTTCTCACTGCAAAGGAAACTGTTTCCCAGGTAACCACGGGACAGGAATGGAGAAGAGATAAGGAGAGAACAGGAAGTGAAATGAGCACAGCTGTAGAAGCAGAAATAAAAAAAAGGTAATCAGTAATAACTCAATAGGTAATATCCAGAGATACAAAATAGAATACCAAACATGGGTTAAGTTAATACCACATGCTAACTTTATGTCTCTTGCACAAAGCTTGGTCGGCCTTATTTCAGTGCAAGTATATGATCATATTCTACAGAACAATCACTCTGTTCTTTCTATCTGTAAGGTGATGAAAGCCGTGTTCCTGTTTGAAGCCTTGAGGAGTCCAGATTTCACCCTTTCTTCCTTTCACACCTCTTCTAATGCTTTCTTTCACTGTCTCACTCCGTCTCAGACTAAAGGAAAGAAGAAAGGCATGATGGGCGGGTTAGGAGTGTGGCTAAAGCGTTCTTTCCTTTGTGCTTTCATCCCATTTCTTCTCTGCACTGCCCCAAATGCATTTTTCACAAGTTACAGAAACCTCCTTCACAGCTATTCACAAAAGAAACTAGTTTTGTGTGTGTCTGACTTAGTCAGGCAAAGTTTATGATGCAGAGATGGAGAAGGAGGATGTGTTTGGGTACCACATAATAACATTCATCAGCCCAATTAAAAGTTGAGCCTGATATTTTATACAAATCTGACATAACATTAAAACTTGTCCTCATCCCTCCCCCAGATGTTCATATACATCCCATGTGTCATTCCTTCCTCTCTCGATCCACTCCCCTTATCGCCGCTTGCAAGGCCCTGTCTTATCTCTACTTGCATTACACCCAATAAAATCCAATAAAACTTCCATAATGGTATTTAAATTAAAAGAAAATTGATGTTCATGTTGGTCCCACAACTTGATAACACTTAAACAGGGTGTTAAAAGGAGTAAACACTCTTCTCAGAACCTCCTAGGATTGGCCGTAATACCTGTCAAGCCTAGCTCCTGACTTGTGGGGCTCACATGGCTCACTCAACAGTGGACAAAGCCATCATTTAGCTGCAGTCACCAAAAGTAGCCCAAACAATGCTTAAATGCATCTGCATGTGAGCTGCACCAGATGTGTGGCATAACACAGACACAAAATTACAAAAACAAAATATATAGTTTTCCCTCTACGCAATATAACATTCCACAAGGAAAGTCATCGTGTCATTTGGGGTTTTATGTGGAGCAGTGAAAGGTTGCTAGATATATATCTCAAAGTAAAATTAAGGAGGGAATGAATTATATTTACAACTTCATCTTTTTCAGGTTTTTGATCATCTTTGGTGTAGTGTTTTGGAAAAGGGCCAGTACTGTAAATAGAAGGTTGTGTACCTGGTTGCGCTCTGTTATATCAGGTTGTTCTGCAACTATCCAGAGTGCCTTTAAGTTGGGGAGGATAAGAGGCACTAACACCTGCAGCTTGTTTGGCTCTTTAACCGCCCAAGAACATCTACATAAAACTCCAATTGCACACACTCATAAAAACTCACACAGCAGCAATATATCAGCCCCTCTAAACTAGACTGATGAGAAATGGAAAGGTGGGCATATTTCAAAAGAGCACTCTGAAATAGACTGCATCAAACTTCGCCCCCCAGCAGTTTTTGGCTTCTTGTAATTAGAAGGCAGCATTAATGCTATATTAACGAGCATCAGCATGCCCGCATACACACAAACAGAAAGAGAGAGACAGACAGACAGCGCGAATGAGAGAGAGGGCGTGAGACAGTGGAATTAAATCATGACGTCAAATTTATGTCCTGGCCGTATTTACTGCTTTAATAAGAGTTGGGTAAGCAAAGAGAACTGCTGGAGGGCACATAGCCTATGTCAGCAGATATTCATACACACACACACCCACACACACGGATCTATGCGCTCAGCGATACGAACACGTCCTAGTCGACGTGACCCGTTTTACATATCAGTCTCTTTAACCAACCGCCTTTAAACTGTCAGTGTTTATGCACCTGCCATATTTACACATTCGTAGCACAAGTAACACATGAAAGAGGTGCGAATGTGTCATGCAGTGAATGAGAACGGTAAGAGATCGAGAGATTCAAAAGGAAAGAACGTGTACGGGAGTCAGTGCAAGTGAGAAAATTGGACAAATCTAATTAAAAGCTCCCCAGACACAAGCTGCCTGCTGATTTACTACCCGATGAACCCATTCTGACTATCTCCATTGTAAACAAAGCCTTAACAACGTCGCTCTGATCTACCCTTTCTACTGTGATTGTACGTTCACACCTGCTTGCACACGAGAACTGTAATGCACATAAAAACCTGTTGAAGCTTTTGTCCCATACTGCTGTGCATACAACTCATCGTCAGTAGTGAAATGGTTCAATTAGTGGTGTTAGAGAGCCAGAGGGAGCAGCTGGCCACCCCGGCAGCTTGCGGGGCTCAGGGCTCAGGGGCAGGCTGTGATATCTGACTGCTCGGTCGAGGAGGGAGGATGGAGGATGAAGCGGGGTGAGATGAAAGTCCACTGATAAAAGCAATGCACACAGAGCTGAGGTTGGTATAGAATCTCAATTAGCCAACAATACAATCCTGTAGAAAAAGGGAGGGGACCGTGCTGAATTCACATGTGTTTTGTAGATGTTAAACGCCATATCTGCAGTAGATCGACAGCTTTACCATCTGCAGCAGTACAATGGATAAGCTCTAGATGATGAACTGTAATTGTTTTACCACTGTGTTCTGCACCACATGTCTAAAAATACTAACACACACAGGCACACAAAGAAAAGACGACCAGTAAACAGGCACCTTTTTTTGTACAACTCAAATTAATAGAAACACAGTGATACTCTGAAAGATTACCTCCAACACCAGCAACTCATTTAGGCTACGTCCACACTAGCCCGGATAGATTCGAAAACGTTGTTTTCGTCTGAAAATGCTCCGCGTCCACACTAGCGTTTTCAGTCGTTTTCACAGAGTTGTGCGTCCACATTGAAAAGGCCGAAAACGCTTACGTTCCAGTCCTGTGCATGCGTGAATCGCAAGAAGATTCGACCTGCCTCAGTTAGTCTGTCACTTATTTACCTTCCGGTTCTTTAAAACGTAACAGCAAAATGTTGAGGAAAACCACCGAGTTTTTTAAATGGACTAACAATGAGATGGAGTTGTTGCTGCGAGTAACACAAAAGTACAAAGTTGCAAAAGCGAGTTAGAGTTAAAGAATTTGGAGCATGTAAAGACTGATATTAATCTTTAATAGGGCTGTCAAAATTGAGAGGATACAAAATAACTGCTGTATAATGCCCTCCGCTATCTTAGTTTAATTGGTCACATGACTGCATCATATGACATGTGACGTGCATCATAATTTTAGAAAGTCTGCATTTTTGCTGTCCACACTGCAACACGAAAGCACTGTTTTCAAATGTATGCGTTTTCAAGAGCGTTTTGAAAACGCAGCGTTTTCCATGAGCGAAAACGAAAATGAGCGTCTCAGTGTGGACGGGAGGCCAAAACGGAGAGAAAACGATGGACGTAGCCTTACAAAGTGCCTCTAAGTCCTAGAAGAGCTCACGTCAAATAATCAAAATCTACATCTGGCAGACCCTCACCTTCTCCCTGCTGTGAGAAGATCCATTCCCAGCTGCTAATGAGCAAAGCAGGCCCTTTTCAAACGTGTTAACTTTGTAACTGTTTGAAGACACTATCACTGTGAAAAATTAAATTACAGCATTCAGCAGTGCAAACAATATGTCACCACATGAGAGGTTCGTCTCTTCTGCTTCCTTGTAATTTTTTTCAAGTAAAAATTAAATATGTTGTCTGTTCCTTCAAGAAAATATCAGCTTGTCAGAAAGTGATGATTTGCTGCTTTTATGTTTGCTATATCATGGTGACATAGCTGCCATTCTTTTCTATAAGCTTTCATTATAGATATCTACAATTAAGTTACAGATGTATAGAATTGTTGGTGCTGATTCTGACAAGTTGCACTGAGTGACAAATGGGCCTATTAATAATGTTTCTGACGACGTGGTGGTGCAGTGGATAGCGCTGTGTCCTCACAGCAAGAAGGTTCGAGGTTTGAATCCATTCTAGTTCCCTTCTAATCGAATAACCAGAAGAAAACAGAGGACATCCCCTCAGTTCGATTTATATTCTCATTTCTAGACATCTTGAAACATATTTTAAGTAGTCATACTGATGTAGTTTATTACCAACAAGAAACCACTGCCACTGCCTATGCTACTAAACACCATTTGTATGTGCTGACAAACAAGTCAGCTAACAAATAGGGCTCATCATAGTGTGTAGAGACGCTTGAAATCCCTCAATGAATCACAATCCAACAGACACACCAACATGAAAAGCATGAATTGGCCTTTAAGTGTGAAAAATGATTTTTGATCCACTAACAGCATTTGACAAAAACCATTAAACCAAGATGTCAGATTCACGTTACCCAGTTAAAAAGCTGACAATTCAACACTTCTATCTCCAACAACAGAGGAATTTCTGCTGATCAAGATCATGAAAAGCTACTGCAAAGATTACTTTTGTCAAACATGAATTTTTTAGTTTTTCCTGAAAGAACTTTGAATGAAACTGTAGCAGCTTTTAGCTAGCTACATCAAAACTACACCCTGAAGATAACTGTCTGTGCATATGCATGACGTTAACGCTGGTAAAAAAAAAGAAAAAGAAAAAAGATGACACTACGGACAGGTGAACTCAATTACACTGGTTATTTCATTACGTGTGCTTGGAAATTTGTGGTCCTGGCATTCATGTGGATATTACTTTGACATGTATCACCCAGCTGAATGGGCTAAGCACCTACAGTAACTGAAGCTTTCACCATTAGCAAACAAGCTACAGTAATTCCATGGAGCATCAAAGAAACATAATTTGCGCACATACACACTGAAAACATGAAGTCAGATCATTGAGAGAGCGCGGTGCTTCAGCAAAGCCAATTCTTCAGCAGCAATTTGGATTCACATCAAAATCAAATGAGTTCTCCTTTTGTCCACGCTCCATCTCTTTACCAAATGACACCAATGAAAATATACTTCTCTCTAGGCTCTTGCCTTGCAGGAGAAAAACCCATTTCCCATTCTGAGAGCATACTCCATATCCATGGAGATAAATGTCAGCCAGCGACCCTCCGTCCCACTGGGCAGGCTGGACAAAAAGTTGGAGAGGAACTGAAAAGGTGAAGAGGGAAATCTGACCTCTGGGTAGCCTCCCTCTGGGAGCCACACAGACAGACTGCCTGGACAGAGGAATGAGAGTGAGACGGGGAGAAAAAGAAATGGATGGGGGGGCTGATAAGCCATTTCCCCTTGACATTCAGGGAAGTCCAGGTGCCTGGCATGTGAACAGATTAGGGAACAAGAGAATGCTCCAAGAGAGAGATATCACACACAATTATAATGTTTACTGGATCTCATTTTATGCCTCTCTCTCCCTCCCTCACTCTCTCGCTCTGTTTTGGGTGAACACATGACACATGAGCAGGCAAGGTTAGAGCTCTACCTCATGTTGAAGTCTGTTGATGATAGAGATATATCCAGAGGCATGCACAGCACAATCACTGCCATCCATCTAAGAAGAGGCAATGCTTTCATTTGTGCTTGTATGTGTAGTACAAGCAAACACAAATCAAGCCATTCTTGGAAAAGCACAGCAGGTGTGTGTGTGTGTGCATGCTCATAGTTCCCATCAACTCTCAAGCAACTCTGCTGCCTTTCATTGACCTTCCTTTTTGTCTCTCTGTGAATCAATAGCCTCTGACCAAGCTCAGTCAAAGTCTGAACAGAGAAAATTAAACCAGAGAAGGATGGAAAGACAGCCCGGCAAAAGGTTGTACAGAAGTGCTAGAACTTCTGATCCGCCCACCTAGACCCCAGTAAGAGCTGAACAGAAACCACAGTGAGACAGAGACAGGCTCAAGAGACAGGAAGGCTGATAGATAGAAAGACAGACACTCCTAATCTCTTTTTTGTGCGTCAGAGCTTTGTTTATGCCACAGTATCTAAGAAATCAGATAGTATCCCATTAGTCACAGTGGGCATCTGTTTGCGGTTTGTGGTTGAAATGAAAGATGCGACTCACTGAACATAGTCTGAATATCATTTCAGCTACAATATTCTTTTTATGAAACTCACAATCGCAGGCATAATTTAAGGTAATCCTGCCATTTAGAATGAATTTGTTTGACAACAGGAGAGAAGTATAAATGCCAACTTTCCAGGAAAGTGTTATTACTTATTATTACTAAGTAAAACAGATAATAGAGTGGAACAGCATATAGTCTAACATTTGATTTACCGCTAATAAATGTCACTGGAATAGCTCTGCAGTTTTTAGGTCTAATTTTGTTAGTTCATTATATTCTATGCAATATTCCGTTTTTCTGAAATAATCCGAACAGAGTGTACAAAAAGAAAGTTTTCTGTTTACCCAATTCATGTTTTAAATGAATCTGATTGCCATCTAATATAGCAATAACAGAGAAATAGAGAAAAATAGAAAAAAAGACGATGAAAAGCAGACTTGAATTCATTTGGATATAAGTACGAGTGTCCAACTTTCTGACTGGTAGTGTAGCTTTAAAGTGTGGGTGTAATGTTGTCCATGGATGTTATGAGTGATTCTTTAAGCTGGGATTCAATGTTTTTTTATATATGGTTCTTGGATGGAGCTAATGTGTTTAGATGAAGTGCAAAGCAACTAGCAAGCACACAAGGCACATGTTTGTTATGGCAAAGAGATCGAGCCCGGATAAATGGGGAGTGTAGTGTCAGGAAAACTAACATGCAGATCATCAGTAAGATTTCTATACTGGATGACTGCTGATGGAAATGTTTCTCCTCCTCTATCTCTGATAGCTAAAGACAGAGGAAGAGGTGAGGTGTTTTCAGAGGCCAGTAAGCGAGAATGAAAGGCTGTAGTGTGGAGGTGAGAGTAAGGACTTTAAATGTAGAGACTATGGGAAAGGGAGAGAGGGCTGATGTGACAAAAGAGGATGCAAGGGAAGAAGACTTCAAAAGTATCAGAAACAAGTGACTCCAGACAGACCACTGCAAACAGCTGAAGCAGTTATTTACATTATATTCAAATAAAATGACTTCAGCTTCTCTGCTGACTTTAGGATGCTCTAAATTTTTGAACCCTTATTTAGTGCTCTCTAATTGTAGGAAATGTAGGAAAAACTCATATAGAGAGAAAAAGAGTCAGAGAGAGATCACACTTGATCCAGTCTTGCATTGTACAGGAGAATTATAGCTCTGTGCAGTGGGAATGCACAGCTGTGCTGAGCTTGTTGCCTCACTCACAGGTTCTGGGCTACATCTTGCTGGTCTGCTGAGGTCTTTCTGAGTGCAATTTGCATGTTCTCCCTGTGGCTCTGCAGATTTCCTGAAGGAGCTCCAACTTCCTCCCACAGCTCAAAGACATGCATCTTAGGTTAATTGGCTATGGTTAATAGTTGACCATCAAGCTGCTCTGTTACCCTCCATGGGTTAAAACGGATATAGCTAATAGATGGCTGTACGAATGTTTGTGAGTATGTGCTTAGTTCCAATCCACTACAGGCTAGCCAGCAGGGAAGTCTCTGGCTCCGAGGGTGTTACTTTTCTATACACAGGGCAACATACATTAAAGATGAGACCTTCTCATACCCATTGTTAGCAGAGAGGCTGCTTACACATTTACAAAAATGCAGGAAAACAGCAAAACACCCTGGCATGCAGAGGCTTTGGCTCATCTCAGGGTGTAAAAAGCAAAAGGAGCAGCAACCCAGGGAGAGACAGAAGCAGAGGAAGAGAGGAGAGAAAAACTTAATTTAGAAAGCAAACAAGCTGTTCACAGCTTCCTCATCTATAATGCAGAGGAGTAAGCCCCAGTGTTTCAGCAGCAAACAGCAGCAGCAGGATGTACAGATGTCAGCTTGTATCCTGTGTGAATACCTGTAACTCAAAAAGTCTGCAGCATTCGTGCATTCAGATACGAGTTTTGTGCTTGTGTGCAAACCTGCAAGTATGTGCAAGTAAATTTTCGTTGTGTTCAGTGCATGTGAATGTTTCTCATGTTTATACAGAATATATTGGGGGGGGGGGCAATCAATGCCTCAGTTCACCCATTTTCCTGCTTACATACGAATACTATGAAAGTCAGGATTTGCAGGCAGGATGTAATGTAGCTTCAAACACTGGGAGGGATCACAAGGAACATCACACACTATGTCACAAAAAAAAAAAAAGCCTGTTTTCCAACTCTCATTCTGGCAGGAAGATTACTGAGGGAAACGAGCTTTGGGAGTGAATGAAAGAAGGTAAAAAAGAGAATACAGGTGAGAGAGGGAAAAACTACACACACACACGCACACACACGCACACACACGCACACACAGGAATTCAAAAGTTACAGAAAAGAGGGAAATCAGTATCTGTATTAGAAGTGAGGCTTGAGAACTGATAGATGCTGGAAAACCCATCATTCACACAGAGGCAAGAAATGTGTAGTAAAACTTTTGTCCAAAAAAAAAAAAAAAGATTACTCCCGACGATATCGCTTTGTCTGGGCCAGAACGGCATTAACTGTTCCCAGTGTTCACAGTTCTCACCAGAATAGGCTGCTGTGCCAGTCGACTGTGTGCTCAGAGAACCGTCTGGGAGATGAGATGCTAAATATAACCATTACATAGCCTCTACACATGCTACTACAGGCACCAGCCCTGCTGTCACTGATACAGCCAACCTACTTCTAACAGGCTGCTGAATTATCTTGATTTCGCTCAAGTGCATTTGGCTACACAGTGAGGTGTAACAGTAAAATGAATCGTGCTATTTTAATGGTGTGTTTTGATATTTATATCCTTGAATGCTTTTAAATGACTTTTATGATTTCTTGAATGAAGACATTCAAGGTTTTTGTATGAATTAAATAAAAAGGTATAACATATAATAATGTGTTATTAATTCCTTTACATATGGCTGTCGGCACCTTTCTTGTATGAATGAGCAATGTGATCCCTTTGCGATGGTAATCAGGCAATAGACGCTCAGCCATATTCATTTTCAGCATGGCACAATTCAGAGCTACATGTAGCAGCGATACAAATAAGCAGGCACAAATATATGACTGTCTTATGCTTTGTTTAGCTTGCAAAGAACAGGATAACTCTGGGGCATGCCTTAAACAACAATTATATGACGTTAATAACATTTTATCTCAACCCAACCCAAAAGAGAGCTCTCTTGTAGCCTGTAGGCGATGGGAAGGGTCAGCACTCGCATATACGGCAGTACCTTTAAGCAAAAATATGAAAGTGAAAACATTTTCAAGAGTCTGCATGCCTTTTGAATTGTGTATAAACGAAGCACTGAGGAACAAGGATGTAAAGGTGACCTCAGTCTGAATGACAAAAGGCTGTCACTTTAACCGATTCACAAAACTAGCTATGTTGAGCCATGTGTGAGAAAGGCTTTAGTGAGCTTTAGAGGTTTCAGCAGGTAGACTTTCTGGCAGAGCCAGGGTAGCAGCTTCCAGTCTTTGTGGTAAAATAAGCAAGTGAAAAAAATATTTCCTCCCCGAAAAAACTACTGCTTTGATGATCTGTGCAGACTGCTACTATTTATAGAACCAGTTTTGTATCTTTTATGTCTCTGTGGCTTTCAGAGCTTATCTCGAAGCATCATTCTCATTTAAGGTGGTGAAGCATTGGTTGGCTTCTGCTTCGGTGTGCAATGTTTGTCCTCTTTGTGTCAGACAGAGCGGAAAATACAGAGGTGACATTAAAGACATCTAAGAGATAGATACTGGATGCTTTATTGTACCACAAACAAAAAAGACACTCTTCATTGAAGGTTAACGAGGAGTTAATAAATGCTTGGGTTTGTGCAGGCGGGGGAGCGCTGAATTTCAGACTCTATTTCAACACATGAAATCACCGATCTGCTTCCCTCACACTATCTGAGCTGTATGGCCTGAAATAAAAAATGTCTGGCTGCCCGAGTACACGTGTGCTCCATTTATCAGTATTCTGACCTTGTCCAGCATTGCCACTGCTGAAGGTGCACAAGGCACCAGAAATTATTTAATAAGGTCTCATACTTTTTGGCTGAAATCTGGAGAGAGAAAAGAAAAATGACAGAGTAAAATATAAAAGAGAGTATAAGAGCAAAAGAAATGAAAGTTACAAAAGTCACAATGTGAAATAGAGCTGGAAAAGCACACAAAAAGAAACATCATCTCATGCTCTTCACATAACAGTTTTGCAAATCTTTAATCATTTTCAATAGCCTTGGGCTACTCATGCATTAAATTTGTTATTTCATTTTGGAAGTGCAGATGTCACTTTTACAAAAAAATAATGTGTTGTTTTGCACTAAAATGCAGTTTTTGAGTAAAAGAAACAAAAAAACAATGAAGCTAAAAGATAATGACTATTTATATGAGTGTATGAGTATAATAAGAAGTAACAGTGCTTTTAAATGCAGCTAGCTGTCATTCTTCTGTCTTCCTTTTACTTTACACTGATTTACTATAAAGTCATTTTCATCATCAGCAGGAATGAATAAACACTGACTTAGTTAAAGGAGTAAACAATATAATGGGGGTGGGGGGGTGGGGGGGTGGGGGGGTCAAATAAAACTCCTCCAGAGGATACGCCGGATACTCAAAATGCAATCTCAAGACTGCTACATGGTATAAGGGTAACAACTTAACCAATTTAAAGAGTTCTTTGTGGCCAGAAATTGAAATTTTTTTTTATCTTTGAAACATTTTTCTCCCTGAAAACTGCATAAAAATCAATTTATCACCAAAGGTTTTTATCTCTTCATCCCTCAGACAACCTCTTATGCATGCAAGCTAGCTTCTCACTGAATATGTATAATGATGTATCATCCTAATTTTTATGCTACAAAATGAGGTAACACTGCATGAAATTAACTTACTCTCACTTTCTCTCTCTCTCTCTCTCTCTCTCTCTCTCTCTCACACACACTCACACACACGCACTCACACACACACACACTGAAAAAACACTAAAAAGTACCAAAACCTTGTATAGAGCACATCTACAAGATAAACCAGCTCGAGGTGAAGTTAAAGTGCTAAAGTAATTAAAATAAAGCAACTGTGACTTATTAAAACACAAAACAAGCCTGAAGAAGCTAGAAGATGACAAAGAGCAAATCATTAAAGAAAATCAGAGAGAGCCCTAAATATAAAAAAGCTTTGGAGCATTACAAAAAAAAAAAAAACGATCAGAGCTTTAAGACTAAACTTGAAGTAGGGGGAATAAAACTGTAGTTTTAAACTACAAGGGCAGTCAAAGTTAATACGTATAAAAATGAGTTAGTACCAGTAACATCTTACATCATGTGGGAGACTACTGAGTCTGCCAAATGTATGGTTATGTGTATGTAGAGGTTGAAGGTCAGTTTTAGAGGCACTCTGTAAATTCTGCCAGTTCTTTATTGTTGTGTTAATAATATGACAAGTCTGTTTTTAACATTAAATGCTTAACAATGTCTGAAGCCACACTGATCACCAGCACCAAAGTTAATTTTCTTAAACTATATACTTTTAAAGTTTTCTGTTTGCTGAAGTGCTACATAGGTTAACACATAAAGCTTAATTCTGTATAACTTCTATTAACCACACAAATGTTAAGTAACTTGGTCCACTGTATTAACTTTCTGTAAAACAATAACACATCTATGCTGCTTTTCACTCAACGTGTGCAGCTGTCTGGTAAAATGCAACATTTATATTGTGTAAGATTTATTTTGTCTATATTGCAAAGTGTCCATACTTTTTTTTTAAATTCAAGCTTACGTTGTTAAATAAACACAAAATCTTAGGCCCACATTTCCTGTGCAGCTCCTAACACTACATTACATATGCAGTTGTACTAGCCGGAGGGGATTCATCTATTGCCTGCAAGGCACCAAAAAACACAGCAGTCCTGCATTTTAATGGCATGTGTTGCCAACAAATGTATGAGCATATTTGTGGTTCTGCCACTGTTGCTTATAATCAAAGTTTTGCAAATATTGAATAAAAAATGAATAAAAAATGCGCCCACACAGATTTTCCTGTGTTGCAGTGGCTCAGGTCCCACATGAAAACAAATTCAGAGAGAACCTGTAAGAAGATGATCTGTATCTGCACACACACACACACACACACACACACACACACACACACACACACACACACACACACACACACACACACAGTTTTGTAGAAGACTCTGCTCTCTGGGGCAGTTGGTCAGCTCGCTCTGTCTGCTCACATCCAAACTCACAAGCACACATACACTCTCCTACTTTTCTTGCCCTCGCG
>NW_024582489.1:133712-240187 GCF_018398535.1 Haplochromis burtoni | reverse complement strand
CACACACACACACACACACACACACACACACACACACACGCCTTTCTTGCTATACACAACAGATCCTGAGAAAAGTGAGCGCTCGGGGTGTGACTGATTATATATATATGTATATATATGTTTATAATAGGCCTGCTCTGTATGTCAAAATATACATTACATAATTATGACAAACTCTGGGTTAATAACAATGAAACCACACAGGTTGTAGCTGGCTAGAAAAAAAGGAAATGAAGCGTTATATTTTATATGGCCATGATACATGTGCAATAATAGGCTCCTTATTAAATAAAAGAAAATGGAAAAATATGAAATGAAAATAAAGTTTAACTTTAAAAAATACATATATAATTAAAAAACAAGGATCTTTTGTACATCGGAGACATGAGGTTTCACTCACTCTGCAGCTCAGTTAGAGCAGATGCCATTGTCTCTCTTCTGTCAGTGTTTGTTTACTGTCTTTCTGCCACTTACATTATTGTCTTAGTATCGTGGGTTTGATACTAATTCTGCTCATCTCTCTGTTCACTGTTGACAAGAAACAGCATCTGCTAAATGACAGCAGGAGGAGAAACATGAGCTCATTCTCGCAGTAAATGTTAAAACTGTAAACAGTAAACCTCTCTTCCTCTCTCCACACATACCACACCATGACGATCACACAGACTGAACAGTAACTCATGAATAGTCATTGGCCACACACACAGCTGTAGACCCAGAGTGTCTCGTTTTTGCTATCGCCAAACAAGCTTTGTGAAACTGCTCCACAAAGAGGATACCTGGTTCTGCTTCGAGAAATCGATAACATACTTACAACCACCGGTGGCAATCATCCAGTCAAAGAACCCAAAATGTCAAGGATCTTTCTCCCAAGCCATTAAAAAAAAATCCATGTTGTTATTTCACAGTGTGATTCATTTTCTGCTGGTTTGGGGTCACCAAAGCAGTGGACATGTCCCTAGCCACCTCCTCTAGATCAGTCTGCAAAGGGATACAAAGACTTGCTCTATGTTGTTTTAGGTTTGCCTGAGGATTTCATCTCTGTTGGACAGGCCTGAAATGCTGACACAGTGACTGTGATCAGATATGGAAGGAGTTATTTGCAGAGGTCTAGAAACTGTCACTGACTGTACAATCAAATGACTATCAATGACTATGGAACTCACACTGCACAGAAACTCTGGCAGGTTTTATCTACTGATGAAGAGCCTTTATTTATGTCATCTATGTCCTCACAAATGCTGGCTGGAAAGATGGTAATGTTACTTTGTATATTTCTAATATAAATGGAAAGCCAGAAAAAGGTAATGAAATGAAGTCTAACACACTCACAACGAGCAGACGACATCTGTCCTGAAACTCAGTTTCATATCACGGCTTTTCTCATGTTGAACCACAACATGTAAAAACTGAGTAAGATTAGAACAAGCTATCAGCTTACACTAGTCAACGTTTTTTTCCCCCATAATAAATAAAATCATCATTCAAAATGTGCATTTTGTATTTGCTTGGGTTATCTTCGTCTAATATTGAAAGTTTAATGACTTAAAAACCGTAAGTGTGCAAAAAAACCAAATATATCATGGAGAGGGAAAATGATTTTTCATGGCGCTGTACTGTCAAAATGTTAAATAAGTATATGTCTCACAAGTAATATTTGTCATTTTCTTTCACACTATGCTGTTAAAATAACGTGACTTGCACCACCAAAAGGCAGATAACCTTTGCATTTCCTGTTCTGGTGCACTACACTACCAAATAAAATAAGTTTGCTTGTGGAGATATCCACAGACATAAATCACAAGTCACAACATGCCACCTTGACACAACATCTTGACCTCCCTGGTTGGGCTTTCTGGGCTCTAAATAATTTCAGTCCAGTTTTTATGTGAACTGAAATAGCTCTGCTGTGCTTTCCATTAAATATGATGTATATGTGTTTCATATTAACTCTTATCTCTCCGTGTATCTATATATCTCTTTTAAACTGTTACACAATGAAGAAAGATTAAATATTATCATATGAATTGACCATAAACAAATGAAAAAAGTTAACAATTCAGAATTAAAACTCAACTATTTAACAAACACAGTTGTTAAAATAAAAACTTTGATCAAATCAAATCAAAATGTATTTATATAGCACATATTAAAACAACAGTGTTGACCATAGTGCTTCACAGTCAATAAAAACATGAGACAGTTAAAACAAACAATAAAAGAGGACAACAAACAATAGGTAACAACGCAACAAGCTAAAACAGCCAACTAGACAGAATCAAAAGCCAAAGTAAAAAAATAAGTTTTAAGACGTAATTTAAAAGACTGGATAGACTCGGCAGTGCGAATATGAACGGGGAGGTTATTCCAGAGTCTGGGTGCCACGGATGCAAAGGCCCGGTCGCCTCTCGACTTCATTCGAGTCCTAGGTTGTGCTAGGAGCCTGTGGTTGGACGATCTAAGTGCTCTGTTGGGATTGTATGAATGGAGTAAATCAGAAAGATAACTGGGCGCTAAATTATTCAAAATATTAAAAGTGAACAAAAGAATTTTAAAATCTATACGATATTTAACAGGGAGCCAATGTAATTTGGCTAAAATTGGAGTTATGTGTTCATGAATTCTCGTACCTGTTAAAAGACGCGCAGCTGCATTTTGAATTAACTGGAGCCGGCAAAGAGAGGAGTGTTGGAGGCCCGAGTAGAGGGAGTTACAGTAGTCCAATCTGGATGTAATAAATGCGTGGATAAGCTTTTCAAGGTCCTTTAAAGGAAGGAACGGCTTTGCTTTGGAAATCTGACGCAACTAGTAAAAGCTGTTTTTTACCACAGTGGACACCTGTTTCTCGAGTTTAAAAGAGCCATCCAGGAACACGCCGAGGTTTCTTTCAGTGGACGAAAGATGGCTAGCGAGAGGGCCTAAGGCATCAGCTAACTGGTCTAGCGGAGTGTGACTACCAAAGACTATGATTTCGGTCTTATTCTCGTTCAATGTAAGAAAATTATGTGATAACCAAATTTTAACTTCATGCAAACATCGGATTTCAAAGGTAAATAAATCTCGATATCATCGGCATAGCAGTGAAAGGAGATGTTGTATTTACTAAAAATTAATCCCAAGGGCAACATGTACAAAGAGAAAAGAGCAGGAAATCTTGGAAATGGTAGCCAATCATCTATTTTAACTGTCATATTTGAGCACCTCAAAATCTTTAAAAAAAATAGCTCACCTCTCTTCCTCTCAAGCAGATAATGTCTGAAAAATTGTTGACCAGCGTAATAAGAGATCTTTTGAAAGCAGAAAATCGGACTGCTGAACTGCTCAAGCTTACAGTCAGCCAATTAACATTTCAGACATACCACAAATCCATCTCATCCATCTTTAATTCCTTCATTTGGGGCAGCGCTTCATTCCCAAACCAAAAAGGGCAGTCTGTCACCTGACTTGGAAATCATCTCATGTCAGATTTTAAGTAGCTTATACTAGTATTGCCTTGACCATAATACAGCATTTAAAAAAAAAATCATTTTAACAAATAAATATTGTTAAAGAAATGCTCAAGAAATATGATTATTTCAGAAGATCATATATAAAAGAAGTAATTGGCACTATTTAAAGAATCAGAATGACTCTCCTTTCTCTTATTTCAAAGGATAGTGGGTTAGTGAGCAAAATGCAGATGGAAAAATAAAAGCAAAAGACGAAGCAGCTGGAAGAAGTCACAAGAAGAAGAGAATAAACAAGCAAAACCTCAAGGAGGGCGAAAGCTAAGGACAGACAAAAAAGGGAACGAGAGCGGAAAGATATTTGGTAGCTTGTGCAAAGTATTGGAAAAAGTACATAAGCAAGCTAGTCTGGCTCGGGACAGACAATTTTAATTTCACAAAACATCCCCACTATTTGTATCTTGCAAACAAATTACATAATGCAGATGAATCAGCATGAAACTGGCACAGACAGTTAACAATTAAGTAGCATTAAGAAGCAGCATTAGGAAACACAACAAAGAACAGGATGGATTAAAGGATAAATGCAAATGGATAAATGAGAGAAAAGCTTCAACTTGAAACCCAACAAAGGGTCCGTTAGGTAATATGAGATTTACCACAGCATTAGAAGACAAAAAAATATGGAGGCACTGATTTATACAAACTGGAGCTAAGTGAGGGTTACATAAGCTTGTAGCAAAGACTGAAAGTTCTCACCTTTCTAACTATATTTTTTCCAATATGCTTGCAATCTTGATTGACAGGCTGGAGGGCTGCAGGAAGTCATTTGCATAAGTAAATAAGGACATTCTGAGCAAGTTCACTGTTACCATGGTGACGCTAGAAGACTGTGAGGACACATTTGGCCCATGTTTAAACTGCTACAGAGGAAACTAGACAGGTGCTCTGTATGTGAGTGCACATTAAACACGTGCACATACACATGTATGTATGGATCCGGTCCACACATACACACAGCTCTATTCAGTACAGTTAGTATGAATGCATATGCAAACACAAGCGTCTTCACAGAAGCTTCAAAGATTTAATAAACTATTATAGACAAATGCAAAACTTCAAAGCAGAGTCTCTTTGCTGAGAAGATTTCTGACCTAACAATAGCATGCTTACAGCCCGACAACATTAAAGCACTTTATATTCATCAACTCGTACACATGGTCTGCATAAGAAAAAGGTGTTTGATCCAGAGGAATCTTAGATCTTTGACTTCTTTAATGTGCTGCTTTATTTATTTATTTGTGATGCAGTGAAAACTATTGGTGCATAATGTATGCATCAAATAAAAGGGCAACACCTTGCCCCTTCATTCCTAACTCTCTGATCAAAAAACACAAGAAAGGGCAGACTGAGCTGTCAGAAACTCACACAGAGGACATCGCCTGAGCGTACCTGAGCGAGCTTCACACACCCAGCCACATTTTTATGATATTATTCGTGTGTTGTCACAAGTGTCAATGTTCCAATACCGGATGAATGAGTAACTGTTAACTGTGCAGAAGCTACCATAGATCTCACATTTTTCAGTATGTTATCTTGTCTCGAAAACACTGACACAGAATCAACTGAGCCCTGAAGCAAGAAAGTGGAGAATGAGAAGCTTTTGAGGAGTTCTTCAAAAAAAATCTCCTGCAATTTAAGTTTAACGCTAGCAATACAGAAATAAAATTACACATTTTACATTTATACCTAAACCAATTGTGTTTAGGTATAAAGCAGGGAGCATGATGGATATGTTCTATGATTACAACATATCCATCATGCCGTGCTGACACAAGACTACGCTGGTTGCCGCTCATTTGTATACTTCTTTTGAAAGGTGCACCTTGACAAATACGCCAAAAGTCAATGAAAGTACACAGATTGTGTAAAGACAACCATTACAAAATTGCCAGAGACCATGTCTCCCTAAATGGCCAGAGAGCATTTCATTAAGAGTCACTTTTATTGAACTCCCGCTTAAACTGCTAAAACGCTGTCGGAGGAAGGATGAGCAGCTTGCCACTCTGTTAGCGCACATACTAATGAGGCAAACAGCAGCTAGCTGCCACAGCCCGGACTTTATGATATCAGGGAGGTAACTCTAGTTTAACAGTCATTGACTGGCACATCATTCCTTTCTGCTTGACTTTCTTGGTCGATGAAATAAGGACTGTGGGTAATCTGTAGTGAACTCAAATAACAGAGATTATTATTGAAAGCAGAAAATCAATCTTTAAAGAATCAGTTTTGTGACAAACTCCAGAACATGGGTGGATAAGTGTTTGTAAAAGCTCCTTTTTTCCTGAGAACGTTTTGTCTCACTTTTAGATATGCACCCATTTGATTTTTACCCCAGACTCCCTCTCCTCTGTAAGGACAACTGTCTGCACTTCTCCTCAGCCGTTCTCACTGTGCAGTGTATTGCAAACACAGCAGGAGTGCTGTCAGAAGAAGATTATAATGCATCTGATCGGGTCAATGGACAGTAATGATAGATGGCTCCTGAACAGAGGGGAGTGGAACACGTAAATGGTGGGTTAAGGGAGACTGAGAGAAAGAGAAGTGGTAGTGAAAGGTTAGTTAGAGGCTGCACTATTTGTGCAGGTCAGAAAGGAGATCAAACCCCAGCTCTTCCCCTCCCATTTGCTGTCCCCGCTGCCCTTTACACTACTCTTCTCTCCTCAGGGGATCTCGTTATGGAAGACTCATTGGCCTTGAGAACTGAGCCTAGGCAAGGCAAGGCAAGGCAAGTTTATTTGTATAGCACAATTCAACAACAAGGTGATTCAAAGTGCTTTACAGAAACAAAAACAAATAAAAAGCATGATTTAAAATTGATTAAAACAATCAAACAAACAAACTAACTAATTAACAAACAAACAAACAAACAAACAAAACAGTATATAAAATCAAAACAGATAAAATCAGTAGTTAAAATGTTAGTTTTGAAATTTAAGCTTAAAAGTGTGGATTTGGTGCTTTATTCAAATGCAGCTGAGAATAGGTGAGTCTTCAACCTGGATTTAAATAAACTGAGTGTTTCAGCTGATCTGAGGCTTTCTGGGAGTTTGTTCCAGATATAAGGAGCATAAAAGCTGAATGCAGCTTCTCCGTGTCTGGTTCTGACTCTGGGAACTGATAAAAGACCGGATCCAGATGACCTGAGGGATCTGGAAGGTTCATACTGGGTCAGGAGGTCACTGATGTATTTTGGTCCTAAACCATTCAGAGCTTTATAGACCAGCATCAGAACTTTAAAGTCTATCCTCTGACGGACAGGCAGCCAGTGTAAAGACCTCAGAGCTGGACTGATGTGGTCCACTTTTTTGGTCTTAGTGAGGACTCGAGCAGCAGAGTTCTGAATGAGCTGTAGTTGTCTGACTGATTTTTTAGGTAGACCTGTAAAGATGCTGTTACAGTAATCAAGCCTACTAAAGATGAATGCATGGACTAGTTTTTCCAGGTCCTGTTGAGACATCAGATCTTTTATCCTTGAAATATTCTTGAGGTGATAGTAAGCTGACTTTGTTATTGTCTTAATGTGTTTTTCTAAGTTTAGGTCTGCATCCATCACTACACCCAAATTTCTCGCCTGGTTTGTGGTTTTTAGATGTATAGATTGAAGTTCTCTGGTGACCTGTAATCGTTTTTCTTTGGCGCCAAAGACTATTACCTCAGTTTTGTTTTTGTTTAGCTGGAGAAAATTGTGGCACAACCAGTCATTAATTTCCTCAATGCATTTACCAAGAGCCTGTACAGGGCCTCGGTCTCCTGGTGACATTGTGATATATATTTGTGTGTCATCTGCATAGCTGTGGTAGTTTATTTTGTTGTTCTTTATAATCTGTGCCAGTGGGAGCATGTAAATGTTAAACAGAAGGGGTCCCAAGATGGAACCTTGGGGAACTCCACATGTGATACTTGTCTGCTCAGATGTGAAGTTACCTATTGATACAAAGTATTTCCTGTTTTCTAAGTATGTTTTGAACCAGTTTAGTACAGTTCCTGAAAGACCTGTCCAGTTCTCCAGTCGTTTGAGTAATATGTTGTGGTCAACTGTGTCAAATGCTGCACTGAGATCCAGTAAAACTAGGACTGACATTTTTCCACTGTCTGTATTCAGACATATGTCATTAAACACTTTGGTCAGAGCGGTTTCAGTGCTGTGGTTCTGTCTAAAACCTGACTGGAAGGCATCATAGCAGTTATTCTGTTTTAAGAAGTAATTGAGCTGTTGAGAAACTGCTTTTTCAATGATCTTACTTAAAAATGGGAGATTTGAGATCGGCCTGTAGTTGTTCATTTGTGTCTTGTCAAGATTGTCCTTTTTCAGTATAGGTTTATTACAGCAGTTTTTAGTGGTTCTGGAAACACACCTGATATTAAAGAAAAGTTGACGATCTGTAACAGGTCTGACTCCAAAGTCTTTGAGACCTTTTTGAAAAAACTTGTTGGCAGGACATCTAAACAGCAAGAGGAGGAGTTCAGTTGACCTAAGATGTCCTCCAGGTCTTTGCTGTTAATAGGGTGAAACTGTTTCATGGTGTTTAAACAGTTTTTCGGTGGACACAGTACATATCCTGGATCTGCTGTTGATGTACCAATTGCTTGTCTAATCTTTTGGATTTTTTCTGTGAAGAATTTGGCAAAGTCATTGCAGGCCATGGTTGAATGAAGTTCAGCTGCCACTGACACAGGAGGGTTTGTTAGCCTGTCAACTGTAGAAAATAAGACCCGAGCATTATGGCTGTTTTTAGTGATGATGTCAGAGAAGTAGGACCTCCTTGCACTCCTCAGTTGTAAATTATAATTGTGAAGTTTCTCTTTATAGATGTCATAATGAACCTGGAGGTTTGTTTTTCTCCATCTGCGCTCAGCTTTCCTACACTCTCTTTTTTCATTTTTCACCAGTGTGGAGTTTCTCCATGGAGACTTTTTCCTTCCAGAGATAACCTTCACCTTAATGGGAGCAATAGTGTCCATTACATTTAACATGTTAGCATTGAAGCTATTGACGAGCTCATTGACTGACCCTCTGGACAGGTCAGGTGTTAATGGGAAGACCTGGTTAAAATTGCACTACTGTGTTCAGTTATACACCGTTTTGTGATCACTGTTGTTGATATATTTATGTGGGCTGAGATTTTACTTTCAAAGAAAACACAGTAATGATCAGACAGGCCCACATCAGACACAGTAACCTTTGAAATGCTCAGGCCCTTGGAGATCAGTAGGTCAAGAGTGTGTCCTCTATTATGTGTGGCCTCTGTTACATGCTGAGTCAGCCCAAAGTTGCCCAGAGTGTTACTCAGGTCTTTAGTCCCTTTGTCCTGAGGGTTGTCCACATGGATGTTAAAATCCCCAACAATAATTACACAGTCGAAATCAACACAGATCACAGACAGCAGTTCACTGAGGTCATTAAAAAAGTCTGTGCAGTATTTGGGAGGCCTGTAAACATTAAGAAACACAACTTTGGATGGGGCCTTCAGCTGTAAAGCCACATATTCAAAAGACTGAAAACTTCCAGGAGATAGCTGCTTACATTGAAATGATTCATTAAATAAGACAGCGACCCCCCCTCCTCTCCTATCAGCGTATGTGATAGGCTAAAGAGTGGGACAAAAGAGGGGGACAAAACATCATGCTTAAGAGAAAGAGCGTAAGCAAGAGTGATGATGGGGAAAAAAACTGGGACCTGCAATAGAGGGGGGGAAAGAGCAATCGGAGAAAAGGTGTGAGTGCAAAGAGAAGTGTGCTGAAATGAACAGTAGAGCATATAGCCTTAGGTACCAGATTGTTATTACTGCTGCAGATGGTTTGGAGATGCTTTCAGCAGATTTATGTTGTGCTATAGTATATATATATGTGCGTGTGTATGTGTGTGTGCCACATCTCTGTCTGTGCGTGACTACATGTGAGCACGCATGCCACTATATGCTTGTTTAGTTTAAGTAATGTCAGCTAAATGGCATGTTTTCTAGATAAATAACCAATTAGAAGCTTGTGGGGCGTTTGCAGTGAGCTACAGCATCTAATCAAATCGCTATACACCAGCTGTAAACCATTGCTCTCATCTAAATGCTGCACACAGCCTGCTTTAAATATCCAATCAAGCGATTCGAGACCATGTGCTCACAAAAAAAGGAAATGCAAAAATAAAAAGTGAGGACTCCCTTTTCCCTCACGATACTTAGCGTTTTTCTCCTACTTCTGGATCGACATCCATTTTGCTGTCTGTCTCTTGTTCATTTGTCATCTTTTTCCTCATTTGTGTAACAGCTTTCATTGATTTGTTTTGGAAGGGCTTTAATGTGCCACTGAAGACTGTTGCTGTGTTTATATGTGTGTACACAAGCTGATGTGAGCGTGTAATTACGAGTACTTTTCCAGGTCCACGGATGTAAGAGTTAACATCTACCTCGTATGAAGACATAGAAACAGCAACAAAGAAGGAATCAGACATTTTGACTGACATACCTGTGACCGTGCATACACTTGATCTCATACCCACGCAAATGTAGAGTCATAAAGGCTTCAAAGGCACAGTTATTATCGTCATAATCACTCCAAAATCTGCCGCATCTTATCTACCTTCTAACTCCTAATCCTTTCAGATTTTCAGTCATCCATCATTCTCTTTCTGCCTTTGGAGAAATTAGCCTTCTCTTCTCCTCATTTTATCTCACTGTCACATAGCCAAGATGAATTTTTAAGATAGCTTCCCGCTGGGCATTCACAAAATCAGTGGCTATTTCACAGCTTCACTTATAAGCTTAGTCTTGTGCATGCTGTGCAACCCACATTGTTTATAAGTATGCATAGTTTCTAGACTTAAGGCAAACATTGACGACAAATCATTTTTATTCAAGAACTAAAAACATTTCTTGCATTTAAAATTATGTTAGCTTGTCCGATTACTTTTGAACCTCAGAAAATGGAGGATGATGTATAAATATGGCTGTAATTAAAAAGGAAAGTCAGCACTTCAATCACATGCAGACTGCTTGATTTAAGAAGCACTGTGGTGGTGTACAGATGCAAGCTACAAAATTCTGAACAAATTATGCACCTAACTGTAGATGAAGCACATTCATTTTAGTCCATCTCTGTGTGTATTTCAGGGCTGAACATTCTTCTTGAGTTTATATTTTGCACAAGCAATCACATTTTCTTCCCTAACGGATACAAATGCAAGAGTTAGTGTCTCTCAGGAAGCCAGCTGAGCCTGGGCCTGTTTTGACAGTAAATAAGCTAATAGGCAAATGTCATGGCTATTAAATGAGTTAAACCCGATCGATGTCAACTCTGGAGCAGAGGTGTATAAATTCAATTCAAATGAGACACCAACTGACACCAATAAAACATTTGTTAGAATTTGTCAGGAGAAACACCAAGGGATGTGTGTGCGCGCGTGTGTGTATGCACGGCAGGGGGAGGGCATAGGGTGCATTTGTGAATGTGAATGTGTAACTGTGCATGGAAAGGCAGGGAGGGAAAGCAAGGGATGACATAGAGTGAGGGTGGGGAAAAGGGATTAAGTAGGGTAGAGGTGGAGGCATAGATGAAGACGTCACTTTGCTTTGGATTCTTGGCGGTGAGAGATGAGAGAGTGATCTCCCACGCAGGCTACAGAAATGCTTACAGTGACACTTTCCCTCCACCTGGGCTGAACAAAAGGAAGGGGAAAAGTGCAAACATGTCACAGAGCCAGGAGGAGATCAATGTCCACAAACACAGTTAGCAGACAAGCTGAATGCAGCTAAGCATAGAGGATGTTATGTAATTTATCTTTTTTTTAATACAGTCAGCTCTGTGCTTTTTATTCTTTTTCATCCTTCTCCTCACAGTCCTATTCGCCTCTTAACTATACATCACTTAAATCATTTCATCAGGCAGCCCACCAGCTGTATCTTTTTCTCTGCAATGACAGCAACCGAGCTGAAGCGTTTTATCTCCATTCTCATCTCAACACTTGGCTTTGATCTTCGGTTTGTGCGACTGAACGAACCTCACCAAACCATCCCAGAGGGCCACACTCTGCTGTGAATCATGGGGATCTACTCGTGCAATCAAGTCAGCACATATAGATTCTCAAATGTAAATGTACACATAAACTTTTTAAAGCATATTTGAAATGCAGAACAAACTGTACAAGGTACCTAATACTAGTCTACAATTATGGTCAAATAAAGCGGGAGCACAGAGACATAATTTGTTTCCAGCTTGCAGATAATGATCTGTTATATATCACTGAATTAGCATCTCTGCTTTCACTACTCCACACGACCTCATCAGCATTCAAAAGTGAAGCTAATCAATTCCCAGGTAAGCTCTCAAATTTGCCCAGATATGTCTACATACAGAATGTTAGTTTAGCCCGAAGGCTGGTAGAAACATGACTTGTAATAGTGTGGTTTTGCCTTCAGCATGTTAAGCACTTTGGTGGACACCAGTGTTTTAAGTACTGTTTCTGGAAGTTAAATGACGATTGATAACTGCATGCTTAATATGGAGTACACTCAGGCCAGCTCAACAAAAAAAAGGTTTGTTGTTCTGAACCTGACAATTCATGTGGTCAAGGAAGTCAGTGGAGTTGACCAGGAAGTAGAAAACCAGAGACTGAGATTTTTTAACTTTGAATAAAATATATATATAAATGTGTGTGTGTGTGTGTGTGGTGCCCCCAAGGGGAATCATCTGGAGAAAAAAAGATGTGTTTCATGACAAACAGCTGACTATCCTTGGCAGGAAAGGTTCATTTACTGATCCTCAAATGTCCATGTTTTAATTAATACAAGTGTATGGGCTAAGTGGAGGTGAAGTCATCATTACATGACGCATGGGCTATGTGTAGCAACCAGTCAGTTGTGAGCCTGTGTGCCAATCAGAAGTTTTAAAAAAGAAGAAACATAAAATGGAAATATTCAACTGTAGTAGAAGTACTTGAAATTTGTTGTATCTGGATAAACCCCTTGAGATGTAACATCTTGTTTCAAGGAGGTCGAGAGAGCTGAGGGTCTGGGAGGTACTGGGAAGGTGAGCTTGAATCTAGGAGGTTTTCCAATGTTGGAAGAAGTAAAGAAGGAAAAACCACAGTGCTGCAGTGTCTCCTCTATGTATGTGTGTTCATGCATATTTCATGGAACTATGATATTGAAGTATGTTTGAACCTCCCCCTCCCCTACAGGCCAGCAGCAAGGTCCTTCAAGCCCACATGAGCCAACATGAAGAACCACACAAACATACATTCACAAACGCACACACATAGCATGGCACCCTGGCCTTATGCTGATGAATGTATGTCCTTCAGCGACCACAAGAGCCACAGCAGAGTAATACAGTCTGAATGAGGACAGACGAAGCAAGAGAGAAAAAGATGCAGAGAGAGTGGTGACAAGGCAGAGAGGGGAAGAAAAAAAATGGAGTTAAGAGTGTAGTGTGCTGTGGGCGGAGGTGCAAGAGGAGGCAAGGCAAGGCGGTACAGAGGGCAAAGGTTCAGCACAGCTTGTCCAGCATTACTCCACCAAAATAGAGCTTCAAACTGAAAAAGGTAAGGCAGATTGGGGAGTGAGTGACTCACAGTAAACACTCTCAGCAAGTGTTTAATCTCAAAAGATTTTCTTTGGTAAACTTTACACCATTCAATTTGAAGTAGTGGAGGAAAAGACTGACTAAGCGTTACTTAACAACAGTACACCAGCAGCCCCAGCGTGCATAGGTGTGGGCTGCTTGGTGATATTACAAGTATTTCAATTGTTCAGTCGATGTGAAATAACATTAACAGCCACAATTAAGGTAAAAGTATTTAACTCGATTCAACGTCCCTCTAATTGTATAACAATTTATTATAATATAGGACTAAAGTGTTAGCAGCATAATACAGTCCATCGTTTTCATGAGTCCAGCATATTTTAACATAAAATTTGCAAATAAAAAAATATATTTATTTATTAAATATATTGCAATAGTGAAGAGTAACATACTTGATTTTTCAAGAAGAGAGGGGATTCTTTGTCATCCTGGTTTTTAAGTTACAGCAAGTTTCTAATTAGTGAGACACTTTGCTGCTGTTTAATGAACAACAAACTCTTTCAACCAGAACAAACAACCTAATAAACAAAGCACATGCACACACTCACTGAGTCTCACCAGGATACTAGCCCATCTGTTTGCTAAGGGATTCTTGCTTCCTCTAACACTGCTTAAAAAGAGAGTGGGAAACAAATGCAACCCACACATACTAGTGAGTACGGAGACATGACATCATTTTTTTCCCTGTGCTGAATCTCTGCAAAGAACGTGGGCAGGAGTGCGCGGGTAGCTTGTGTGTGTGTGTGGCTCAGTGTGATTACTAAACTGTGAGAGCCGACACAGACTGGGGAATCAGCGCAGCAGACTAATGTGCGCGCCTCTGCGTCCACATGTGTCACTTAGAAGTTGAGGCGATCTAAAAGCATCTTTTTTTTCATCTCTGCAATCATCTCCTTATCTCTGCATCTGCTTCTGACTGTCTTTGTTCTTTTCTCCTTTCTCCTTCTTTTCTCGCTGTTTATCAGCTGCTGCTTATGCAGTTATTTTTTTTCTCTGGCTTTTGTTTGGCTGCCATGCCCTGTGAGCATTGTTTAATGCTCCCCCACATTCCCTGAGGAGATTGGGGGGAGTGTGGGGGTAAGATGGGGGAGGACAAGGGCATAGGCACTTCATTAATCAATCAACCAGCTTTGAAAATTTACCTAATTAACGGCTAATTACAGATCTGGGCACAGTGCCAGCTGGCATCCCATCCACCTACACCCCTGCAGTCCCCCAAATGACACTAGAGGTAAACATCCCTCCCTCGCTCCCTCTTTTTTACTCTTGTCTTTGTTAGCCTACCCATCCATGCATCCTCTCCCCCCATTTGTTATTCATTCTCTACTGTAACAACAGATCACCGCTGATCACTCACTCAAGACATCTCTGAGCACTTGGCTCATTCTCATGTCACACCATATGGCTGTCTGATTTTGTTTTCGCAGTCTCACCGGTGAAATATTGGTGGTCATCACAGGTTCCTGGAGGCTCTCTGAAGGCACAGTCTCTCTCCAATGATCATTGGTTCGGTTCTTGTCTTGTGCTTGCCAGCTCTCTCTACGGGACATACTGGCACGCCAGGCACGCTGGATCCTGGTGACATAAGTCAGCAAAATGTATTTATTGAGACATCTTGCATTTTTTTTTAAAAAAGGGTGTTAAATTTTGGAGTTCCTCGTGAAAGGAAATGGTTTTGCTGAAACTTTTTAGAAGCCATGTTAAGTATTTGCTTCAAGGATGTTTGATGAACGATTGTTGGAGTGATAGCTGCTGAGCATAAAATACACAATGTTGTGCTGCCATAACCAAAGGCAAGCAAGTGTTGTTTTTTCTTACTCACTTTAAAAATAAGAAAAATAATGTAAAAAAGACAACAACATTCATTGGACACTTCATTAGATATATGGCTAGTGCAGAGTTGGACACCAATCTGTCTTAAACATTTTCTTGACTCTTTCATGGCATAGATTCACAAAGGAGCTGGAAACATCCCCCATTTTGGTCCATACTGACATGATAGTGTTCAGTTGCTACAAACTTGTCAGCTTTACATCCATGGTTTGTATCTCCCATTCTACCACATCCAAAAAGTCCTCTACTGGATTGAGATCTGGTGACTGTGGAGGCAATTTGAGTACAGTAAACTTAATGTCATATCCCACGCTATTACACCAGGACTACCCACCTGAATTGTTTCTTTCATGTGTTACATAAATTAAGACTCTACTATCTCATTGATGCAGCAGAAAGAGTCAGTCCAGAGAACGTTTTTCCAGTCGTCTATTGTCCAATTTTTGTGAGCTAGTGTGAATTGTAGCCACAGCTTCCTGTTCTTAGCCAACAGGAGTGTCACCCGGTGTGGTCTTCTGCTGCCCATCTGCTTCAAGGTTGGATATGCTGTGCATTCACAAATGCTCTTCTGATACCTTGTTTGTAAAAATTTCTTATTTTTGTTACTGTAGCATTACTGTAAGATCAACAGTCTGTCTATTCTCCTTTAACATCAACAGATATTCACTATTTTCTCTTTGTCTGACCATAAACCTGAGATAAATGTGAAGTAGTTTAAAATTTTCTGAATCAAATCAAATCACATTATTACCTTTTCTGATACATGGTTTGTACTTCAGGAGGTCAACCAACCTCGAAATACCTTTGTTGGTATCACGTGATTGGCAGTAATTCAGTTTACTTAACAAAGTGGCTGGAGAGCATAGAAATACCTAAGAAGGCGTAAAGAAGTAAGTCTAACAATTACCCATTAAAGAAATGTAACACAGCTCATTCTTTATTCTCCGATCACTTAATTTTTATCAAATTTAACAGCTTTGGTGCAGAGCTTTAAGCACATCTGCAGTACTGCTGGGCTTGTTCTCAGTAGTGATAGCATACAATAATGAATTTGCAGTATATGTGTGAGTATATATACTGTCTGTCTGGCATAGTTGTAAGACTGAGCCAAAACAGGTTTCTTGCTTCTTCTTTTTTTAATTTGCTATCATTATGAATAAAGGTTAACTTAAATTTGAATGCTCACCAAAAAATCAAGCAAACAAAAAGCACAAACACAGTGAACACTGTTTCTTCATAAAACTGAAGGAATATTGCCAAGATGCAAGATATTAAGTAAACAAGTGCATCACACCAGATTTCTGTCTCTCTTTCTTTAACTCATCTTCTTATTTAGCTCTTTGAATTTCCAAGACAACTTCTCCTTCTTGACCATTCTCAAACATCTTTCTCCTCAGTTTCTTGCTTAACTTTGTCTATGTTTTCCTTTTACCTTGTCCTCTCCCAGCCTATGTTTCCAACCTACAGACAGCTTTCTCTCCATCTTTCACTTTCCGCTCACTTTCATCCCAGTAGTCACCTCAACAGCAGACTCCAGGATGGAGTGTAGGATCAATTACCCGATGGAGAAACACATTCACCTCCAGTGGAGCAGAGAGACAGCTGAGGCAAATGGAACAAATTGAATTAAACCACATCTTCTAGCTCCAAGCCACTACCTTTTCTTCTTCCTTCGCTTCTCCTTTTTCTTCTCCCTTTGCTTTTTCAGTCTCTCCATTTCCGTGTATTCCTGTTTCATTGACTTTTCTCTGAGTTCATCCAAACACTTTTTCCTTATCTGTCAACATTTTTTTATCCTATAGAGAAATTGTTTTTTTTTCTATCCTTGGCTTCCAATGAAGTGAGAGCCTGAAGCCAGAGCTGTTCTTCCCTGTCGCACCTACAAGTGTGTAACTGCGTAGATGAAAGCTGACAAGAGTTAATGCTTTCAAAGTGACCCTTGACCCCACAAGTCCATGACCCCAAAGAACAGAATGAATTGAAAGGAACTGAACATGGATGACATTCAAAATGAAAGCCTTTCATATTGTAAGAATCTATTGTTATGACTGGGTATTGTACAAATAATCATAATGATACATAAAGCAGACAAAAGTGATACTCACACAGCAGCCTTTATCTCTAGGTGCTGTTGTTGATCACGGCGGTGAAGGCTATTGTCGTCCTCCATCTCACTCCTACGTGGACAACTTCTACAACGATAACAGTGCAGATAAAGAATAATTGTGAGGTTGGAAATATAAATACTGGCATCAACACAGAACATGGTGTATGCAAATCATCTAAAAAATGATGAGTTGTTACTGCAGGGGTTACTGCAGATACTAGGCCAATTTGCTAGTGAAACCCCAATTTCAAAAACATACATAAAAGCAAACAATGTTTTGCAAATGTCATAAATCCACATTTAAAGAAAAATATCCCACTTTGATGGAAATGCCTCAAAAAGCTGGCATGAGGGCAAACAAAGGTTGGAAAATTAAGTGGTAATGTAACTAATTAGGCTAACTCGTAACAGGTAAGTAATTTGACCCATAGTTTCTCAAAACTAAAGATGGCAGATGCTCACTAATCTGCAAAAACATGCATGCACAAATTGTTGAATTGTTTTAGAATAATGTTCGGCATTTGCAATGATTGAATATCTCATCATCTGCATTATATGATATTATTAAAACATTCCAAAAATCTGGAGAAATCTCTATGTGCAAGAGGCACAGCCTAAAGTCAATATTGGAATGTCAATGAGCTTCAGGTTCTTCAGGCAGATCTGTATTAAAAACAGATGATTCTGTCATGGAAGTCATGACAGAATTCCAACATAGGAACATTTAAAGAAGAATACATGTGTACGTACAGAAGAAGAACCAGCTTGTTATCAGCAATCAGTTCAAATGCCTGCATCTCTGATGGTATGGGGGGCACACGTGCCTATGAAAGTCGCAGCTTGCATATGTGGAAAGGTACCATCAATGCTAAAAGGTACATGGTACATTCTTTTAAATCTGTGTTCAATTTTGAATAAAATATGGCTTTATAAGATTTGCAGATTCATGCATTCATTTTTTTATTTACATCTTACACAGCTGCCTAATTTTTTTGGAATTGTGAAATAAAGTGCTGTTATGGCAAAATGGTTCTGATAGCTTTAAAATCCAACATTGCATTTTCCTATTGTGGAGAATGCCGTGTGCTTTGGGGGTTTTTGCTCATTTAAGAACAGGCAGATTTCTGTACAGGGTCTCACCTTTCTATCTTTTGAACAGCTTGGCCTCCGCTGTGGTTGCAGTAGCGATGACACCTTTTCACTTCTTCCTGGCAGTTGAAAAACATCAATATGTCAGCATGGTCTATAATTCTCAGTGTTAATGGAATACGCATATGACAGTGGAAAAGCTGTATGATAATAAATCTGCAGTATATCTATCTGTATGTGTAATTAATAACACCTACACACATACTGCCTGGCATAGCTACATAACTGAGTCAAATCAGGTGATTTATAATTTGTTGTTGCTATCAGTCCCTTCTAACCTCAAATAAGGGCACATATTTGAGTCACTTGATTAACACAGATTTGTAAATTGGAATAATGCTGATGCATAGCAGCATATGTCGTATGCAGGTGCCAACTAGCCGGGTATCCGCTAAGAAGAGCCACTCTCCTAAACAGTAGGTCATAGCAGGTCTCAGCACAATCTTGTAAACATTTCCTTTCACTCTTGCTGCTTTTATTCTGTTAAAAAACAACCCTGGCAGCTCTTCTCCACCTCTTCTTCACTTGTCTCTTTCACTGTCTGTTGCTTTGAATGGTCTGCCACAGACATTTAAACTCACCCACCTTCACTACCTCTACTCCTTGCATCTTTACTACTCTGCCTGTCTCCCTTTCATTCTCACATATGTATTTTGTCTTGCTTCTACTGACTTCATTCCTCTTCTCTCCAGGTCATACCTCCACCTCTCCAGGCTCTCCTTATCTGCTCCCCACTCTCACTAGACACGGCAGTGTTGTCTGCAAATATCATCTGTCAACATGTCCATCGCTGCCACAAACAAGAAGGGCTTCAGCACTCATCACTGAGCTTACACCCACCCCCACCTTGAACTTTCACTGACACTTCTACTGTACACCTCACTGATGTCTCGCTGTACTGCACCACACTTTGCCACTCTTGATTTTCTCATTTAGTATCACAGTTCCTTTCTTAGTACCTTATCATAAGCCTTCGCTAGATACACAAAGACACAAAAAAAAACCCTCTCACCTTCTCTATCAAAATTCTTAAAGCAAAAGTTGCATCTATAGTACTCTCACGGCATGAAGCCATACTGCTGCTCACTGATCATCACCCCTGTCCTTAACCTTCCCTTCAACCACTTATTCCCACGGTTTCATGGTATGACTCATCAACTTTATCTCTCTGTAGTTATTACTAGGCTTGTCACGATACTGCAATTGCAAAGTCGATACCGACTTTGCCAGGACTCCATACAAATTTGAAACAGGTATTAGATTAAGATCAAGTTTAAAGGTGTTGGTTTGGAGGTTTTATCCAGTTCACAAATTATTTAGATAATTTCATTGCAGACCCTGAAGATAAAATATATTTTAGAACATACTAATAAACTAAGGGTTCAACAAACAGCACAATACCTAACATCTAAATAATGTAATTATTGTAGAAGAGCATTATGGAAAAGTTACAAATACATTATGGATAAAGGGTGCTTTTACTTATACTTAAAATAGTAATAATAATAATAATAATAATAATAATAATAATAATAATAATAATAATAAAATAAGTTGTGAAAAACAGAGCACTCACTTTTAAATCTGACCACACAGTTTGCTACATCAAAATAGGTGACACATTTTAATAAATTACTGTAAAAATCGAAAAGTTACATTTTATCATCTTGCCTGCGGCTGCCTGCTGCTCTCTCTCTGCAGCTCTTTGCATCCTCAGCGCTACTCATCAGTCCTGAAACCGCTGCTCTGCTCCAGACTTTCACCTTTCATTTGCTCTGTTTAGGTCTTGAAACTTTGGACTCTATGCTAAGTTCAGCTATGGTTCCCTCACTGCTAAGTGATAATTGCTAAGTGGCTAATGTTACTGTGTGTGCCAGACAGGTTAACATTTATGATAACTGTCTAAAACATCAGTGTTGTTGAAACAGGAGGTTTACTGACGACTGAAATTCTTCCTAAAGTGTCGTTCAGTGTCATAAACGTTAACTTCTTTAGTTGTTAGTGAGGAGAGGAGCTCTTTGCCTCACTGTGTCAGCTACAGGAAGTAAAGACAGCACTGTTTCTATCAGTGTTGTTGCAAATACGTATGCATTTCCTCACTCTCCAGGATTGTGTTAAACATTCTGGTTAAAATGTCCGTTGACCTCTCTTCTAGACACCATCACACATCCACAGGTATGTCTTCTGGAACACCAGTCCTTCCATCTCTTCATAGCTGTCCTCACTTCCTCCTTACAAATCTTCTGCACTTCCTGCACTAACCTTTCTCTATTTGTCCCCCTCTTTCATTTTCTTCATTAATCAGCTTCTCAAAGTACTCCTTCCTTGTTTTCAACACTCTTCCTTCGTTTGTTAGTTCCCATCTCTATCTGTAACCACCCTAACATCCTTTCCAGCCATCTCGCCAATCAATACAAGTTTTCCTTCCTTAGTGTTCAACCTCATACACATTTCACTATAAGCTTTTTCCTTTGTTACCTCTCCCAGCCTATCAGACTTTATCTTTTCTAACCTTTTCCTTTGAATACTTTCCTCAATTCCTTGTCTTCTTTCCTCTGTAAAGAATCAAATACCTTTTTGGCAGTGTCCTTTACGGCTTCATCTGTATTTTTCCAGTCATCTGGAAACTACCCAGAGCCTTTCTCTTGCAAACACAATACATCTACCTTCCTCCTCGCCATCATATCAGTCAACTCTCTCCCTTTACCTGTCATGGTTCCTACATTTAAAATCCCTAGTCTCATCTCCATATTCCAGCCTCTTCTTTTCGTTTCGTTTCTCTTGTTCTGGCTCAGAACACACTTTCAGCCTCGCTTCTTCCTTTGTCTTTGGCCAACAGGACCACAGTTTGCATCCTGATAGTTAACAGCACTGGAGGCAGTTGTTGTTAAACCAGACCATGACCAATTTGGTATGGAAAGCTCATTCTTGATGATTTGATTGATTTCGATTTTATGCCGAATGCTCTGATGAAAACGTCTTATATCTGGGCATGGGACTGGCAATACGTCTGGAAAAATGGTGATTTTTGTAGGCTGAACTAATTCACACGCCTTAAATACATTTATCTAGTTATTCATCCAACTTTACATTTTTGTTCTCATCTTTAAATACAATAAACCTTACTTCATAAATTAATGTGCCAAATGATGTAACATAATATTCATACTCTAAATTGTAAAATGTAGAAATATCAACATTGAGTATAAAAATAAACCTGGCTAAATCAAGGAAATTAAAATGATACAACTCTTTTATAAGGCGTTATAGGTGCATAAACACTACTAATGGATCATTGCTTGATAGTGGTTGCTAGGCAACATGATTACATATGTAAGAACCTTTAGGGGCCTTTTAGATACCTGTGTGAAAAGTTTGGTTGCACAACTGATTGTGTGGGAGTAGTTTGCAGACAAACCAACAAATATTTTTTCTATTACACTAAAATACACATAAAATGTATAAACGATCACCTGTGGCAGTGTGAACTTCATATGTCAGTGTTTCTCATACAACTCATTCTGTTGAGTTTAAAAGACAAAATGTACTTTTGAAAGGTCTGGGAAAACCTGTGTTTCCAAATTTAATTCTTTCTAGACGACAATATGCCCATTGAGATGACAAGAAACTATTTAAAGTATGTAGTCTTGGCATTGTCCAGTTACAGAACTACCCCAGTTTGAACATCACCACACAAACTTATACTATACTTGTTGGGGAAAGAAAAAGACTACTTTGGAACATATTCTCAGGCCAGACATCCTAAAGTTCATAATTTCAACTGCAGCCTTTTGCATTCAATACATACAAAATCAAATCTTTTGAGCAAAATTTTGTGTCACAGCACATTCATTTTCTGTATGTTTTGCACATTTCGGTACATGTAGTACAGGCATTGTGTGCTGTTACTGTAATAGTTTGACTCTTCTAAATGTTTATGCATATCTACCAACCAAAGCCAATTATGGATTAAGTGTTCAAGATGCCAGGCAAAGGGCCAGTAAGGATTTAAAATATAAGTGTGTCAACAAGTGTTATGCCGTATCAAATGAAGACTCCATCCAGATGCTCTAGCCAACATAAGAATCCATGACTAATGGCAATGGCAGTGTTAAATGGAATGAATGTGTTAGCATATTTTATACAATATTTGTTAATATAAAAATTTTGATATGCTAAAATATATGGATACTACTGAGATGAGAAATAATTACTCTTCATGATACTGATTATGATAAAGATCAGCTGACAAATCACAGCTTAAAGAGACAATTATTAGTTACTAATATTTACTGAAGCTATGTTTTTTTGTTGTTGTTGTTTTTTCAGCTACTATTTATTCACCACCAACTGTAATCTCTTGGGTTTCTGAACGAGATAAAATGCTCTACAATTACATAAGAAATATCAAGGGAGGGATATTGCTTGCAGTCTATAGGGCAATCGATTAAATCAACACCTGAATACATGGTTGCATAGAAACGGGGATATTAGTGAAACCTGCTGCTCCTGTGCATGTAAACAAGTTTATCACATTATTTTTGATAGCAAAATAAGAGCAATCAATAGACTTGGATGCAAGGTAAAGTGAAGCATTAAGTTGCTGAAAAATGGGAGATGGATGGAAAAGTGGGATAAAGGGGAGAGAAAACAACAGCACATAGCAGAAAGTCTGCTTCCCTTTAATTGATGAGTTATTAAAATCATTATTTCTCAGCGTCCTAGTTCTATCACAAAGATCGATGGCAGGCACCACTGAACGGCCACACTAAAACACTTGCACACGTACACAAAACACTTGTGGGAGATGGTCGGGCCTTTGTGCCCTTCAGTCTAGCATTGTCTCTCCACAGGATAAAGCCCCCCTCCACAAGCCCGTGGACACAAACACTGCACTAGAACAGTTAATGCACCTGCATACGTGCACAGCAGCATGTATACAAGCACGTATACACCTCAGTCTGATCTCAGAGGATTTCATTACAGTGTGTTGATGCGCCGAAACATCTGCATTACACTATTGACTCTTTAGCTGTCGCTCGACTTGCCGATCAGCCCAAGGAAATACCCAATCAAGAGGGCTGTACCACTGGAGGTGCTCATTAATTGTGACATTGGAAATCAATTTACATGCGCAGTGCATGAGAGGAGTAATATGGAAGTCAACATTTACTCTTTCGTCTGAATCCCCAAGTACAAAAAAAGCATTCAGAGAGATGATAGTGTTACTGAGGTGTTTCTGTGATTACGTAATTTGAAATCTTGTTTTCTCTTAGTATTATAGCTATGCAGTAAAAGAGTGGCAATAACTGTGCTTATATAGAAAGCTTTATATGAGGTGAGAAAGGGGTACGAGAAAACTAGGAGAGAGAAAGAAGAAAAGACAAACAAATCCAAATGAAAGTGTCGTGTGAAAATAGTTACATGTTGATTATATTATAACATGTAGAGACCTTTAACTGGCAGGTGCAGCTGAATGTATACATTCTCATAAATCCTAGGCTGCTGTACTTACACAGCTATCAATATCTGGCTGGAGTAGATCGAGTAAAGCTAGAAGAAGCAAATCAGGTACAGCAACACAAAAAAGTAGATGAAGGGCTGTAATTAAAAAGTAAAAAAAAAAAACCCTCATACATACCTATTTATTTGAAAGACACCCACAGATTTAATATCTATAAATCAAAAGAAATGACTCTAATGGAATAGCCATTACACAGCATTTACACTAAGGCTGAACAGGCACATATTTTAACTATCTGTTCCTCTTTTGATCTGCCGTCTTTTGCTGCTGCAAGGTAATTCTGCTCGACACGTGATGACAGATCTCAAAACTGTTAGTTTTGTCAATTTTCTGCTGACCAGCTGTTTTGGTTGGGCGGCAGATTCGTCTCCTTCACACTGATGCACTCAGAATATACTTTATTCGATATGAGCCTTCAAAACTGCCTGTGTTGAGCATATGGCACTGCGGTGAAGAATGCAGAACATTCAAGAAGCTGAAAATGGTGAGGTACAATGAGGGAAGCAAGAGCCTATCAATTAAGAAGAAGTGAGCACAGGGTTATTCAAAAAAAAAAAATGCAATAGAAGAAGAAGATATGAAGTGGGTGGGGTGTGATGAAAAGAGATGAAGGAGGTGAGAGAAATTGATCACACACCCCATCAAAATGCAAAATGGAGCACTTGGGAGTATTCCCCAGCCGGTACTATTAACCAGCAGAGAGCTGCTCCGGTTAACATATGGTGAGGAAAGTTCTGAGTGCATATAGACAAGGCCATCATCGGTAAGGGGGCTTCTTTCAGTGATCAAAGACTGTAAGCTCACACTTTGAGACCTGACCAGCCTTCAGGGACATTTTAAAGAGATGAGATGGAAATCACCACAGAACTGGCAGATAATTGTGTGTTTTACCGTGAGGTGGGGAGAGGTGTTTTTTTTTATTTACCTGTGGCACTAAATTCCAGTGTGAATACGAACACTGGGGTTGGCAAAGAACACATCTGTCCGTCAGCGTGCAAGCTCATGCTGCTCGTCCACATCATTACAACTCAATCGCGGGGCGTTTGAGTGAGCTAGCACAAACAGCACTCAGCGCTGCTCTGTCCCACTCAGGGAGATACAGTAATGCACTTCTGAAATATGACACCCTTCCCTGGCACCACACTCGTACTGTGTACAACCCTCTGCATAACAGAATGCTGCAGCTGTGCCTAAAATGCAAGACTCTGTTGTTGCCCTGTACTGCGATACAGGATCTGAATGAAATCCATGGATATTCAGCTCCCGTTGAATATATTCATTAAAAAGACTGCACACTGGGACATTTTTTTCTTGATTTTTATTGAATTATAAGTTTCATGCATGATACTGGTAACAGATTTCAAAATTCCAACTGTGAGTGGTGCATCAAATATTCCACCTTTTATATTTTATACTTAACCCCATTAGATGTGACCCCATTGGCATGCTGCTTAAATAATCTCTCTGTAAAATGATTAGCAACACGGACCCATAGCCATAAAATTCAGCTTTTCCATTGATTACGGGGTAATAGCTAGATAGATTAATGCGCTTCTCACGGGGTTCCCACCAAGTGGAGCAGCCTCAGTAACCCACATTTGTATCCTCACTCATATATATCTAATGCCAATTACTGATTGGTCCTTCACCGAGCTTCTTCACGTCCTCCTCAGCAGTCTTGCATGAATCCATCCTGACGTGGCATGTCACAGAGCTGAGCTAGATCAATTTAGAAATGTCATTTTTGGGAAAGTGATGATGAAATTCAGCTGTCAGGTCGCGCAGTAGAAAAACATCAGGATAAAATCTGAAGTCAAAATGAGCAAGTGTTGGAGGATGTGAAATAAAAAAAAAAAAGGGGGGGGGGGGGCACCACCACCATATTGCAGAGTAAGTGAAAAATGTATGATGGAACTCTGCTTTCAGATCTCATAGGCTCAATATCCCCAGCCACCGATAATGCGCAACACTACATCACCGACATTAAATATTCAGGGGCTCGCTACACCTAGGTGAACTTGTGCACCTATACACTCACCTCGAGCACACAATGGAAACAGTCTGTTAAAGATGACTCGAGCAGAACAGAATTTACATTAGCAAGTCAACTGCAACAACTGCTCCTTTCAAACCAGATGTCAGAGCTATTAAACCCTATACATGAGCTCAGGACTCATTGCAATGAGAAACACATGCCAGCCCCATTCAGCTGAGCAGTTCAACTATGGCATGACTATTTCTTTCTGAAAATGAAGTCATTTATAATGAAGGGCGCTATATGTAGTATTAATGAGACCTTTTTTAGTTGCGGCCACAACGATAATCTTTGAGTGGCCCCGAGCCAACATAAAAAAAGCAATTTCCTAAACCAAACTGAACTCAGTCAGTTTTACCATTTTAAATGGTGAATAGGGGAAGCAGAATTCAAAGCACTTAGAGAGCAAGGGAGAAAAACGGCTTTAATATAGTTTTGGAAAAGATTTTCCATTGTGCATAATGTTGGTGCTTTTCTAATGTCTTTCCAAAGTGCAACATAAGTCCAAAAGCGGATAATGAAAGACATTTTTAATAAATGTTTGCAACATACACCGTCTTCTCTCCTCTCTTAGAAGTGTGTGGTGCCCAGCAGTGAAAGCGTCAACTTAGCGCTCCAAAAAAGAATGACAAAGTGAATGACATCATTACTGAACTGTTCCCTCACCGAAAAAAAAACAAACAGTCTGTCATCCATCCACAGACATGACATTCCCAGCACCAGACAATTATATATAATCTATTTTACAGTAATGACAACAATACTAACAGGCTGCATCTTACCTGGTTATTGATGCACAGAGCAAGGTGCTTCCTCTCCCGAGCCAGACTCCCGCTGCGCAGTCTCACCTCCTCTCCTTGGTGAACATTTCTGGAAGGACATCACTCAAGTTAGAGTGCAAAACTCTCAAAAATATGAAATATGTCAGAATCTCTCGACATGCGAGGAGCCTGTACTCTGTGTCCAGCTGCAGAGAGTACCGATACGTAGGGTTTTAAAATCACTCATCAGTGCTTGAAGCAGCCGTTACCGGAGCTTCCCGTTTAACCGAAATAACAAACACTGCTGCTTTACATTTGGGACTAAGGCGAGTCGCTGCGTGGGTTACTAACCTGTACGTGCCGCTCCTCAGCATGACGAGCTCTCCACCCGCAGTCAGACAGAGATGCAGTGAACACTTAGAGTCGGGAGCAGCCGGTGAGCGACCACACTTGGAAAATTTTCGCAGCCAATGGGATGCTGAGGGTGTGCGCGTGCCCCCCGCCTCTGCTTTTCAATACAGCGCCCCCCCCCCCCGCTGCGCCGCGCGTGTTTACACTCGGCGTCACTTAACTTGGCGATCGACTTTATTCTGCGCGGTTGTGTGTGTGTGTGTGTGTGTGTGTGTGTGTGTGTGTGTGTGTGGTGTTGTGTATGTGTGTTTTGTTGTCGCGCGCGCGCGCGCGAGGGGGGAGGTTGCTGGGAATTGCTCACGGTGTGCCAATCTATTTGCTCTTAGCAACTAACTTCCAGGGTGTGGGTTGGACTCAAGTTAAATAAACAGCACGATTGATATTTTATATCACGCCACCCTACACAGACTCAGGTGAGAACCGAAGAGGTGAGGTATAAAGATGCCTAAATACTAAAAGGCCTCCTTTAAGGGTCGTTTTGCTGTAGGGCCTATCAAACCATCAGATTTGGCATTTTGGATGGAGGACTTCCAAATCTGCCCGCTGTCCACCTACTATAAAAGGATCCTTATCCCGGTGTCCTACAGCCTAGTCTTTTTGCTTGGCCTGAGTTTAAACGGCGTCCTGCTGTGGTGCGTTATCTGTCGGACGCGCCGCTGGAGCAACACGGTGATCTACCTGACCAACCTCGCAGTCGCGGACCTCCTCTTCGTGTTGGCCCTTCCTCCACTTATCATCAGCGATGCTATGGGAAACTTCTGGCCCTTCGGCAACATCTTCTGCAAAACTGTTAGATTTGTCTTTCTGGTCAACCTCCACTGTAGCATAATGTTTGTCACCTGCGTCAGCGTTCACCGGTTCATCGGGGTGTGCTATCCCATCGCTGCTGTGCGCCTCAGGACCAGAAAGTTCGCCATCCTTGCGTCAGGGTCCATTTGGATTCTAGCCAATGCCGAGATTTCACCGACATTTGTGTTTGCGCACACGGGTGTGATCAACAACATGACTGTTTGCTTTGAAATGACCGGCCCGACGCAATTTGATATGTTCTTTCCATATGGGCTGTTCTTGGTTATAGCGGGCTTTTTGATCCCATTCTTGGTCGTGGTCACCTGTTACTGCTCCATGATAAAGGTGCTGTACTGCGGGGCCGCGGACTGCATTTCTAATACCAGGAAACAGCGTGTGCGCAAAAAGTGCTTGTATACCCTTTTAACTGTGTGCCTCATGTTTGCCGTTTGTTTTGTGCCGTATCATATTGTCCGCACTGTCTACATGTTTGTCAGAGTCTACATGCCAGGAAACTGTCATCTGCTGAACCTGGCCATGATCACGTTTAAAGTCTGGAAACCGGTTGTCGTGCTAAACTGCTGCGTAAATCCTCTCATCTACTTCTGTAGTTCTCATCCAAAGCGTCTGAAGTTCAGAGCCTGGCTCTGGAGGAGGAATAAAAGAGTGGAGCCCACTGTGTGTCTGGTCAGCAAGAGGTGTGAAGGGTATAATCCATGAAGGGATGTGATCGGTAGACAACAGTGATTTAAATTATCCTACAAAGCATTCTCTGTGTTTTATACTTCATTTTATTGATTTAAATTAAAAAATGCATTTGTCATAACTAAACAATATACAAAATTTCACCAAATGTGCAATTATTATGCAAATACTAAGGTCATCTTGCAATTAACTTGCAAAACTGGAGCAACACCACAATCAACAGACTGCTCAATAGAAAGCAGCAACACTGTGGTCATAGGTGACATTAAACATTTGTGGGAACTGGTGCCCTCTGTCGTATGTAGAGAATCATATTTCTAAAAGAGAAGAAATATTCAGTTCAAAAATGGAAAATAAGACAGGTCTAAAATATTCCAAACAGTGACATTAAGTAGCCATAAAACAGACACACCAGCGAACACTCGGAACAGTAAGTCAAGTGAAGATTAAAAATAACCTGGAGGTAAAAAGTGCTTCAAATTTCCATTGAAAATAGGACATTTTTTTAAAGCATCGTCTATTTTAGCATATACTTGTCTCGAGGCACAGAGTGACAGTGTTGGAGCAGCAGACAGCTGAATGAAGGGCATCATTTCAGAACACTCCTGTAAGCAAGTGATGACAGATGGCTGGAGAAGTGGTCTGGGATCTGAGCGAAGAGAAGACAGGACAGATTAAATGAAGAAGAAAAACCCCCACAGTGGAAGTTAAAACAGCGAAGAAGCAAAGCCTACAAACAGAACAATAATAGAAAAAACATAATGTTCTATCACTGTAAAGATAAGAGGCTGAACGGATTAATAAATGGCTCTCTTTGAATATGAATTGCATAAAGTATGTGTGTGTTTGTATACCTGTGCGCCCAGCCTGGAGAGATAGCGGTTGCGTAAGCCAAAAGCAGACATGGGTGCCAGTCTAGCCAGCTCACCCTGTGTCGGCTTACTTGGCTGCCTTTCTTTCCTGCAGGAAAAAATAAAATAACATAGACACTCTGAACATCTCTGCAGCCAACACTAACATGAACACAATTATGCAAATATTACAATAGGATTAGTCACCCAGTCTGCTGCAGAAGACAGAGAAAAGGACACAAAAGTATTACAGAACTACTTCAATAAAAAAAAAAAAAAAGGATGCTTTAAAAAAATGTTTAATTGAATGTCATTGTTCATGGCATCAAATGTGATCTTTTCAATAACTTTGAATTTTTCTGTACCATTTCACAGTCATCTTGTACACAGTTCAATGTCAGTTAAAGTTTAATACAAATTTTCTCTGTTAAACAATTGCAGTGAGTTCCCGACACCACAGAGCAAACAAGCTGACCGAGCAGCCATTTCTGAGTATAGTCATTTAAATGTGTAACTACCTTTTTTTTTTTTTCCCTTTTTGTACTATTAATTGTACTGGCTGTCTTTATGTATGTATGAAATTCTTGTTAAGACTCGAATAAGGGTTCATTTGCCCAACTGAGGTAGTGAATGTTAATCATCCACAGTGCGTGACCCTGCCATTAACACAAAATCCTCCTCCCACATTACTGGAATGGTCAGTGTTAAGCTGAATATGTTGTTACACCATTAAGATAAAGCAAATATCAATTTGGGGAAGTGCTTAGAAAGAATTAATTACCTGAGCTTGATAAAAGAGCAATAAAGACAATCGATAAAACACAATTCTTGCGTGGAACTGATCTGACTCTTTAAATAAATAAAGGTCACATTAATGGAAGAGTTTATAAAAGTTGAGACTGTGAATATCATTACATGGGTAAGCTCTGCTCTTTTTGAGATAACCTGCCACACAAAGGTCAATGAAACATATTAGAACTGACTATGAGCCCATTGTGCCCAAGCACAGTCCAAAAAGGCTGATTTTGGTTAGTAATTGTGACAAATGGTGTGTACATAAATGAACTGCAGAGCTTTCTGCAATCAGGCTAATAACAGTTGTGCAGAAATGTTGGAGTTTTTTTTGTAAAAACAAGAAAACAAAAAAAACAAAACCCCAAACATTTTAAATCAGTTACCCCATTTTACATGTTAAAAAGCTAAATTAACAATAAATAGTACATGATAAAATCAAAGGACCCCTTCCCTCTGTGCTGTAAGTACAAATGTCATCTTTTGATAATTCAAATATTTTTCAAGCATGCTGAACTTTGACACACACAAAAAGTCAGTAGTGAGTGAATCCAAGTAGAAATAAAGTAACTTTGACACGTTGGAGAGTAACTGTGGATTAAGTAGGATATGTCGTTTGTCAAGTGTCCTGTAAAATCGCATTTAGACATTTATGCAAGGTTATACAACAGTCCCAATTCCAGACAGTCAGTTCTGGTGTGAAGAACCACAGATGACATCACTGGGCGGAGTCAGAACCGCAGTCCTGCCCCATGGTAGCAGATTGAAAGCTCAGGGGTGGACACTGCAGCCTGCTGGCTCTGAAGCCCAGGACCATGTGTGTTCGCTCATCATCATCATCATCATCATCATCATCTGGAAAATATCAATTAAAGCATGAACCAGGAGATATTAATCAGTCTGCACAAGTCATAACACACACATAAAAATAGAGATTAGTCAGGTTCTACATGAGTACAGAAAACACGTGTGACTTTCATCGTTCTTTCTAATTGTAACTGTGAACTGAAAGTAGAAGTATTGGTTTCATTCAGTGATGCGAGTGCAAAATAAACCAACCACAGCTAACATGCACGTGTCAGTACAAATGAATATGAAAGCCGAAGCACATAACCCAGCCAGCTAATATAGAAAATGACTTCCTGAAGTTAAAGAAGACTCGCTTCAAAACATGTTTGCCTGTGTGTGTGTGTGTGTGTGTGTGTGTGTGTGTATTAAAAAAAAAACTTTTGAACTATAACCTAATAAAGGATTTTTACCTTTAAAATTTCTCTTTGTTGCAGAACCAACAACAAAGTCTGTGTCAGTCCGCTTCATTTTTATATGTGTAATACATGTATAATATATAATACATACAAAATACGTGTTGTACAGGTTTCTTGCGTTTTAAGCGTGGATAATAAGAAAACATAACATTATTGATACACTGTATTATATCCCTAGCAAGTCCATAACCCTGTTTTCTGTAACAACCACTCTGAACAAATTAAAGTTTAATCGACCAAAACTTTTGGTATGTTTTATAACCTCTATACATTATTAACTATTATTTGTAGTTAAAACTATTAGTTGTGTCTATATTGGAAGTTTCTGTCTACCTACAATGTGTTTATGTCACTTGACTGCATGAGAGAAGTGTTCAATACGTTTCTGAGATGCTTGTCTAATTGATGCGCAAGTGGGTGGAAAAGACGGTGTGTGGAAGGTCAAAGCTACTCACTCTGCATCTGAACTGGCTTCTTTACTGAGTTTGGCTCTGGCTGCGGCTGACAGGTTCAAATCTCCTCCTGGAGCAAGAGAAGGAAATAGGCAGATTAAGCAGTGAGTGAATCTGATGGTAAGGAAAAGAGTGTGAGAGTAAAGTGAAAAGATGTCATATGAGAAGGCTTATGAAGAAAATCGGAGACAATAAAGAAACACAAAACAGAGAGGAGTGAAAATGTGGGACAATTCAACACTCCAGTCTTTTCTCACCTTTAATGTAATCCACAAAGTACAGCAACACTGCAGCTATCAGTCCAACTACAAGAAAGTGGAAGGAAAACCAATGCAAAAAAAGACATAACCAACAATGGCACTCACAAGTGTCTAACAAGACTTTGAAAAAAAAAAAAAAGGGAAACAAAAAGACATAAAAGTACTGACCACAAATGCAGGCGCAAAAAAACACTTCCAGAACCAGGTACCCTTTGCTGTCGAGGATCGCCCCTGCCGCTATGGAAATGATAGCGAGTCCCAAGTTCTGAATGGACTGCATACTAATGTGCAAAGACAGAGAACACACATCAGTGTCCATATAGCAATATTTATATGTTAATGGGTGGCCCAAACAAGCAGAATATGTATAATTTAAGTCTTAATGATAAAAAAAGGCACATACAAGCCATAGGCTGTCCCGAGTTGATGTTCAGGCACGACAAAAGCCACCATGGGCCAAAGTGCACAGGCCAATAAGGAGTATGACACGCCAAGCAGGGACTGGAAATCAAGCAAATGCACAGAATCTCACTTTACAATTTCTCAGTTGGCTGAAACCAAAGAAGTTAACTGGACACGAGATAAAACAATTCTCCAACTGAAAAAAAGTTTTAGTTCATCCACACGAACTCAATTTTCAAGACATACTATAACTGTTTATGAATGTGCAAAATGTTTAAGTGCAGTGTAAAAGGTTTCCAGGGAAGTTACCATTGCAATCCATGGGTTCCAGAAAGTGAAGGCCAGCATCATGTGAGCGGCAAGTGTTGCTGCCACTGCAAGCAATACCCAATACACGTTCCTCCCAGTCTTATCAACCATGAAGCCCAAAACTGGAGATGCAGGGGCTGATATGATGTACACAATACTAGGAAAGATAGACAACGGACAATGAATGATTCACGTTAAAACATTATATAATGAATATCCTTATATTAAATGAAGAACACGCTATTTTAGGAAATTCACCCGCCACAAAAACTGCAGAATATAAAGAGTGCTAATATCTTAAGGCAGCTTGGTCTCAGTTGCCCAACAGGCAACACCTAAGCTGAGTTACCTGTTGACAGCTCTGGCTTGAGCTGGGGAGAAGCTGAATTTTTCAATGAAGAACACCCTGCGAATGAAAAGACAAGATGATACGTTCACAGTACAAAGCACTGCTTAGCTTTTTGGCTGTTATGACAACAAAAGGAGAGATTGAATTTTCATAGCAGCCATCCGCTCAGTTAGCGCTGACCCATTGTGGCAAATCCATGTCAGTTGCTACGTGATCTGAGAACCCCTTTCAGTGAAGGAAATTCATTTTGTAATGGCTGCAATTGTGTCCTTTCACTTCAAAGCTATTTGTCAAAAACTCCCTTTGTAGTTTAATCACAACAAAACATTGTGAGGTTGAACAACTACCTTGATGAAGGTTCTTTATTTAATTCTTATCAGGCATTTTAACCATAACAGTGCATTATTTAGAGTGGGAGTTCTTTCTTCACTCAAAGCTAAATGGTTATGGGCGCATCACAGGATATGTTGACTTTAGGAAAGACTAAATCAGGTCACTTTTAACATTAAATGAATAACATATAAAATACACCACTAACAAACAAAGATAATGCACTTGGATGTTGGGATCTGTGTGCTGCTTCCTGTATTTCATGAGAAACAGGGGATGCACAGAGCAGACAGCGTTCTGCAGACAGTAAATATACTATAAAAGGAATATAAGGACCACTGGAGGAAACATGGTGTTAGAGGAAGAGTGCAGACGTATGGAGTACTCACTGTCCCAGTCCAATAAAGGGGAAAACTGCCACGTAGTAGCCTACACAAACGATGAAGATAAGCCACAGGGCTGCAGGGAAATGCTTCACATCCGTGATCTTGATCACTTCGGCTAACATGCAACACAAAAAACAAATCTGTCTGAGAACACCATTTGCTTTGACCAACTCTAAAAGAATAAATGCTTCTTTAACACATGTAAACCTTTTTCCTTATTGACAAATGCTACAGCATGCCAAATTTAAACATTTTCTTCCCCGCCGAGTAGTAGTTTTCATCCATGATTCTGCAGACTAAACCATTTGAATACAAAAATGCCATCAGTTCATTATTTTATCATATTTGATGTGCGTGATTTTTTTTTTAATAATTACTTCATGAGTTAGGCAGGATACACATGGATGCATTTCAGGCTTCAGCACTCTCACTTCTCATTTCCCTTTTAATAAGGTGACATCATGCGATGCCAACTCAACTTGCTAATGTTGCTTCTGCTGAAAGTTTTAGAGAAATTAAACTGTTGACAAGCCAGCAAATGGGTTAACTAATGAAACCACACAATGCAACCATTGCAACCAAAAAAAAAAAAGGTTTTGAGAGGTCAGAGAGACATTTGACAACTAACTTCTGGTAATTTCAACCTAAAGACCAAGTGGATATTCTTGACATTTTAAATGTAAATAAATTCAAGAGGTTATTTTTGTCATGTGACTAGGGTTAGAACCACAAAATCACCTCTGGCTATAACTGCCACCAACACAACAACAACAAAAAGTCCAACACAACAGAGAAAGTAGAGTCAAACCAGATAGTTGGTTTTAAAGCTCAACAAAACAAAAACTAAATCTGACTTTGCACACGGGGGCAATCTGCAACGACTGTGGAAGAACTTCTAGTATTCATTCACTGATGTGAGTGAAAGAGGGAAAACACAAAATTGAGGGAGAAAGTATGGGAAGATGTTACCTGTTCCTTCTTGTTCCTTGTTGAGGATCCTCTCGGCTCTTTTGTCAAGGAATCCCAAAACCAAGGCACAGACTAGGGAAAACACGCACGTTATGGCAGCTAAGGGGAGAAAAAGAAATGGAGAATCAGAATAATTTTATTGCCACTAAACATGTTCAGTGAAATTAGAAGCAGCAGGAAACAACACAAAACTGCAAGTTGTGCAAAAGTGGAAACGTCTGCATGTCAGAGGATAACATTACAAGAACTGGCACTTCTTCTGTTCCTTGTGATTCGTCTGGAACAGCCGGCAGCACTTTTAGTTCTCTATATCACTTCTCTCTGTTGGTTTGTGCTAGCTGTGTTACTTGAACTTAGAAGTAAAAAAGAAAGGGTGTAGCATTTCTACCAAACAAGGAAATAAAGGGGGTGTAACTGGAGTCTGAGAGTGTAAAACTCACCTGACAAGTCAGGTTCAGTGAAGTGCAACTGTAAAACATTTACCTATCAAGAGTGATGCACCCAGCACGGTGTGTCCAGGCGAGCCAACAGCATCTGTAACTCTGTTATAAATCCAGCCCATTATGTTCATGTTCACCGTGCTGCCCTTGGGATGAGCAGAGAAGTCAGTGGCATGCATTTTGTACAGCTTACCTCATTGAAAATATCAAAACAAACAAAAATACAAGTATTTCAAAGCCTGTATAAATGCACTTTTTCATTTGGAGCGTTCTTACCACGCGAGCCATGCTCAGCTGAAGGCCAAATACTAGATTGAGCTCCTTGCCTTTGAACCAGTTCACTGCATATGTGTTTTGGGCTACTGCCAAAGACTCTCCTCCAATACTACCCAAGAAAAGACAACATAGAAGGGATCATGTAAGCAACAAGACTGAAAACCTGAGTCCTAGAATCAGACTTTAATGTCTCTTGACGGATAAATATATGTGACTGAATAACACCACACTGACTTTGTTTTAGCGACTTGATGTGTGTTCGGGTTCGCTAAGAATCCCCCATATATGGTATTTCTGACTATATCATTCATATTCTGTAAGCTGATATGAATCAGTGTCATAAGAAACTGCATGTTTTTTATTACTATTTCAAACAAGAAAAGGACCAATGTTTGTTTGTTTTTTAAGTTTTTACATGCTAGTAAAATAAAAAGGTTTAACTAGAAGACAGTTTGTTTTGGTTTTATTACCCAAATATAAATCGTCCAGCTTCCATTAGCCAAAATTTATTTGTCCATGCTCCAGCAGCAAAGACCACCTATGCAGAGGTAGAAACGTTAAAAACAATCTAATCACCACAGTTTTCCCAAGGATTTTTTTCTATTGAGCTATATGGATTTAAACAGAATGTATATCTGTTTAAGTAACTGCATTCTTCTGAAACTTCAAGAGTACATTACCTGTCCAGCACAGACAAAAAGGGAAAAGATGATGGTTCCCAGCCTGTAAACAAGAACATGGGGAAAGATACCAATCAAGACGACATGTACAAAATCCATACGGAGCATTCACTTTTGTCTTTTGGGTGAAAATACATAAACAACACATAGTTGGCAAAAAACATACAACCGACTGGTTCTTCTCGTTACCTGACACCAAAGACCCGATCAAGCAGAAATCCCCCAAAGAAGCAGAGGACTACATTAGGCCAGGAGTACCAGGCGTACAACTGCATGAAGTCTGCAGTCGTCAGATGCAAATCCTGGGCGAGTCACAGAAGAAAAACAACAGACATTGGACTCTCGCTTTGTGTTAGTTTTTGCTATCATTTTGTGTTGAGCACAATGCACAGTAGGCTCTAGGTTTTTGAATAAATCTGTGTAACAACACCATTTACTAGGAATCTTATTTGACTGTTCTTGTTGTTTATTATGTATATTTCTTTTGTTTACATAGAGTATGGTGACCTTTAAAAGACAACCTCTGTTCTATATAAAAATAAATCTCCAAAAGCTTGTTAGTGTGGGATTAAAATAAATGTCTGCATTTGGTTTTAAGGCCCTGGTGTAAAAGTTTGAATTATGTGTGAAATACCTGGATGACTTGACTTTGGAGTGCAGCGGGATTATCGTAACAGAAGTAGCTTCCTGGAACAAAGCGCCCACATTAGCGGGGCTCAGACGTGACACTATTGCATTTATTATACATTTCATACATAATAAGCAGACAACAACGTGCATTATTTACAGTAGCTTGATAGTATTTAACTTTAGTTAGTCCCAAATCTCCCAAATAGCTCGCCGTGCCGCCTTTTACTCCTTACCGAATCCCAGGAAGCACATAAAAAAAAGGACAACCAGTCGGTGCAGTAAGCGGCTGGGGTCGCAGATGGCGAGCATGGGCCTGCCGGGTCCACTGCCCCTGTCCTCGTCTCCCAACAATCTCTGCCGCTCTTCCAAATCCGCCATGTTCGATTATTTGTGAGGTTCACAGCAGAGAGAAAGACCTACCGTAAGAGTGTCAGTCATATGACCCGTTATGCACGTCACGTGGCATTATGTTCGCGCAGTGAAGCTGGCGTACGCCTCGGGAGCGCGCACAGTCAGCTGAGCGGAGTGGGATGAGTGTAAATAACAGACGAGGTTTCGTCTTACACAGTGAGCACAAACGGTTAGTTAGTAAGGTTTAGTAACGTTTGTCACGATGTGGCATGAAATATTAGACGCTAAAAGCTTTTACTGTTGAGATCACCTTTCCCTGAAAAACGAAAGATGGTCTTTTAGGGATGTTTTGAAAAAGAAGAGCGGAGTTTGCGTTTAAAAATTCTTCTTTGAAGAAACGAAAGCGGATTCAAGTGGTTTTAAACTTTACAGTAAAAAGTGTGGCAGTATTTTTGGACAGATAAAGTAGTCACTTTAATTTAAAAGCTTAAACTATTGTGATAGCTAGTTTCGTTGGTCACCGGATTCAAAGATGGTGAGAATAAAGGTTAATGAAAATTGTAAAGACTATATTTCTTCATAGGAGATGGAAGAATAAAGCAATAAAGCTAAATCGCCTATATTGGACTTGAATTGTCAGGTGACCTGACAGGTGATTCCCAACATGTCATCAACATGTCAAAAACTATACAAAACTACAAATTACAAAAACTTGGTGGGTGGGGGGCGCTGATAGTCACAAAATAAACAAATGCTATTTTCATTACACTTACACGTTAGATTGAGCAAATATGATAAATTGTATTTCAAAAACCAATACTCAGACATTTATCTCAAATTACAGACGCTGACTTGATGGTAAGACAGACCAGTGACAGACCAGGATTTTATCTTTTAATAGTTTTCAAGATTTTCATGTTTAAACATTTCATAGCGTGAAAAAAAAAAGCCTAAAAGGGGGTCAACCGATCATCTTGAAACATATTTGATATATGAAGTTTCAATTGTATAACAGCCCAACTTTGGACTATAAATCTTTTATGCAAATCAGAGAGAGTGGAGCAGAATGCTCACGTTGATTTGAGAACGGCATGACTCGTGCCAATTCGATATTTTGTGGTATTTTATGTTTTTACCCTCAAGCGGGTCACCTCATAAACTGTAGTGAGTGTAGGCTGACTGTCCACTGTTTTGTGAAAGGAGACAGATACAGGTTGAGGAGTCAGTGTCGCTGTCCGATGACACAGACGCAATTGTTGTGGAACTCCTGAACTTTTCTGTCAGTAAGGACTGCTGTCTTTGGTACTTTATTAGTTGCTGTTAGCATCTCTTAGCTGCTGTTAGCTGCTATTAGTGAAACTTTCTTTGAAGTGGATATAACATTTTTGGACACAGACTCTTGGCAAATAAACTCTCATATGATGTGATAATGTAATCACACTCTTTATCAGAGTAATGCTGTTAATAACCCCCAATGTTATATCACTCCATCCATCCATCCATCCATCCATCCATCCATCCATCCATCCATCCATCCATCCATCCATTTTTCTCTGTTTATCTGGGGATGGGTCTCAGGGCAGCAGCCTGAAGCAGAGAAGCACAGACCTCCCTCTCTCTGGCCACCAATTCCGGGTTGTGCGGCAGAACACCAAGCTGTTCCCAATCAAGCTGCAACATATAATCTCTCCAGTATATCCTGGGTCTGCCCCAGAGCCTTCTCCCAGTGGAACATCCCCCGACACCTCACCCAGGAGGCATCCTTGTCAGATGCTCTAACCACCTCAACTGGCTCCTTTCGATGTTTTACGCTCAGCTCTCTCATTGCAGCACCACAGCGCCAATCTGTCTGGCGATCTCCTGCTCTCCTCTCCTCCCCTCGCTCGTGATCAAGACCCCGAGATACTTCAATTGATTCTGATTTTTTTTTTTACTTTATTGTAACCAAATGTAGATTCCGTGCAATATAAATATATCATCCTAACATATTTAATTGTCTAATAAACTTCCTAAAATGACAGTGAGTGTTTTAAAACTGTTGGCAGCTCTAACATGAAAACATTACTTGACAAGTGTGTTCGGGTCTTAGCGCTCATCTCCATATTTTTCCTGCTTCCTTTTTTATTTTGACAGTCTCTCATCCTGTGTTCGGTGTGTTTAGTTTTACTCCCCCTGTGTCATCATATCCATTCATCCCAGCTGTTGTCACCTCTCTGTGTGAGTTTCCCTTTGTTTGTCGTCTGTTCGTCTAGCTCAGGTACTAGATGTTTCATGTTTCGTGTTTCATGTTTAGTTGAAATCAAGTTTTGTTTCCACGTGTCTGCTTTTGGGTCCACATTTCAGCCTTCACACGGTCTGTCAGTGCAGACCTTGACATTACTGGTTTTGCTGACATGTGAGCTACACAACCATGCAAGTAAATGTCAGTCCCTACCTCATGTTATAGATCCCTAGTCATAGAATTCTGTTTCTGTGGAAATGGGTAGGTAACATTATCTTTGGGGGGTTTATTTAATTTCCATGAATGTAATTTAGTATTTCTCATAATTCACTACTATCATCTGTCAGAGGATTTAATCTGAAGGTGATGAATGGTCCTTCCCCCGGCTGCAGTTGCTACTCTCCCCACTCAGTAGCTCATTAATTTCCTGCCCAAATATCAGCCTCTGTCGTAACCGACAGTGGGTGGGGTGGAGAAAGATCATATTTCATTATTATATTAATCAAACCCACATGCAGACTGGATTATAAATCAGGTGGGAAGTGACATTAATTCTGCCGAACCAGTTTGTGAATGTCCAGAAGCCCATCTTCGGGGTGTGGTAGTGTGGAGAAAAGTCCATTAATTCCAGATCTGTATTCTTTTTCCCATCCCTTGTTCAATTTGAAAATTCATCAGAAGCTGCTGCAGCATTGTGAAAGGCAGTATACTATACTTGGAAATTCTTGCAGCATTGCTGGGCGTTGTTCTAGTTGGGTTGCAGTGGTTGTTATCAAATAGCTGATCTCCTGCAATGCGCTATGTGTCTGCGTTTCTGTCCTCATGTTGGACAGGGTGTTGTTCATTGTTCTTTTTTTTACCTTCATTGTTTTTTTCAAAAAATGTCCCAAATATGAAATAACACTGATATTAGATAGGTAAATATTGTCATCTATCATTTAGTGTAAAGTGTGCAAGAAAAAAACAAACAAACAAATAATTCAAATAATTAAACACCATGAAAAGTTATTTGAAGCTCTGTGTTTCTCAACCATATTCCTGTTAAGCTTTCATAATGCACTGACCTTTTCTTTCTATTTAATTGGCATCTTTTCTTTAAGTACCAGATGTGACAGACTGACTAACACCAGTATTTACGTTTCCCAAAGCAGATATTTCAATTTTATATTTGCCATTATGTTTGGTTTTATTTCATTTTTAATATTCACTTTCAATTCAGTTTAAGCAGACTAAAGATAAGGACCATACCACTGACCTTCTGATTAGCAAACAGCGCACTTTATCACCTGATGCAGACACAACAGTTTGTCAAGATCATGATCTCTTATTCACGATCTCTCATACTTGAATCGTCTGTGTTCAGAAGCCAACATAAAAAATACACAAATTCAATTTCATGACTAACGCTAGTTCAAGACATATTTACGACTCATGGTAGCCCCCCTAAACTTAACTTCAAACCTCATCTATTTGTATGTAGCTATTGTTGTATATGTTTTGGCTTGCTTTTTAGCTTACCCACCAATGATGCTTGTGTGAGCTTTGTTAGCCTCAGCAAAGTACATAAAAGTGAACACTGTGCAACTGCAGAATGAAAAATATAATTTTTATTAAACTGATAGTAACATTTTAATTACTGGAAGCAGAGTTTGTTAAAGTCTATTATTCTTCTTTTCAATGATTATTCAGTCCCTTGTTACTAATCCTTGGAAAATTTGTGCTGTCAAGATCTTCACCACGTCAAGGTTTTTGCAAAGGGAAAGTGCAGTTTATGTAAGATTAGAAAGGAGGAAGTGTAAATGACAGCAAGTGCAAGCAAGGAAATGTGATGGATGACTTAGCAAAAAAAACAAAGAAACTTGGTTAGTACTGTATGAAAAGCAGTAGTTGTAGCTCACAGAGACTTTTTGGCTTTCCTTCTTTGACACATTGTCTACTCATCAGTTTTTTATAAACTTGCATTCGTTTTTACATGGTTTTTTTTTTTTTTTTTTTACAACCATCTTATTAGGAAGAATTACTATATACAAAATAAACATTCTTCCAGGGTGTTATTAATTGTGTCCCAGAGTGCACTGTTCACTGGCTTCTGACGTGCCGTTGTGTGACAGCCTTTTACTGTAGGCTATCTGTGAGATCTCAGGTTGCGTTGATGTGGCTGAGTCAAAACCTTTTTGGAGAGACTTAATACAGAGTGCAGCAGTCAGTCTTCTCCTGAACACCTTGCATAGAAACACGTAGATAAGCGGGTCTAGGCATACATTTGTTGCTGAAAGCCACAGGGTGGTTTCCTTGGCAAAGTAGACGGCATTCTGAGCCTTGCAGTCACTTGTTGCGCTCCGTGTTTGGGTGAGGGTATAGGGAACCCGGACGAAGTGAAATGGTGCAAAGCAGATGAAAAACACACCCACTACAACGAAGACTTTCGCTTTGGTTTTGCGACTGGCACCCCGAGATCTACTCTTTGAGGCTTTGTATGACTCATAAACCTTCTTGCTGATGAATGTGTAGCAGACTACCATCAAAGCAAGCGTCCCCCAAAAAATAACCTAGAAAAACAAAACAAGAAAAGGGGAAATCAGAGGAGCACCTCGCAGCTTTTCTCCAATTAATTTAGGTCAGCAGTAGCAGTAAGATTCTAATAACTGCAGAAGGACATCGTGTATTCTGTTTAAATTAGCTGATTGTGTAGTTCAGATATATTAATAGCAACACTTCTCTATTGTGCGAAATTTGCTTACACACATGCTTATGAGTAACATTAAAAAGCTGACAGCAGTGTCATCTGTGGGATACATTTAAAGGAGAACAGCTGGTTCTGAAATTTTATGGAAGGAGGTTGAATATGAATGTTTACTTAAATTTCAAAGTGTTTCCTTAATTCATAGCTACCTGACAGAAGTAGTTGAAACCTTCATGCCACAGCAAGCCAGCCGGGCTCTTCATGGACGTGCACTTCAGTCTGGTTCCAGACGGCCGTGGCGGCTTGTCACTTAGAATAACGTTGGGTAACGCTAATGATAGCATTACCACCCAAACAGCTACACTTAGTATCTGACCAACACGGACCCGCTGAAGGGCACACTTCCCAAAGGGCCTGACAATCTTCAGGTAACGGTCCAAGCTAATGAGACCCAGCAAGAGGATGCTGATGTACATGGTGATGTAGAAGAGCACCGCAGAGTATCTGCAGTGGAAGGCGCGTAGCTGCCAGGAACCCACACCTGCATCCGTTAAGATTTTCAGAGGGATGGTCAGAGTCATGAGCAAGTCAGCCACCACCTGTTGTTGAGCAAATTTTAACCTTGTTATTGTAATGCTGTTTTTTTTTTGTTGTTGTTTCCTTACTTTGCAGCGGAGACTAAACCTACAAAGTAAAAGCCTTGGTGTCTTACCACATTTTTTAGGAAGACCAGAAATGTTGAAGTGCTTCGGATACTGAAGAAAATCCATGCAGCGAGGGAGTTTAGTATCAGAGCAACTATGAAGAGGACACTGTATAGGCAGGGGAAAACCACAGCTGTTATGCTGGTATCCCGAACACACTTGAAGGAGGTGGTGTTGGACAGGGTGTTGTTCATACTGTGATCCTTAGTTGGCTTTTGACAGGGTGAGAGAGTGAAAAAAAAGATGACAGAGACATCATAAGAAATGATAAAAACACTGTAATATGCTGTTTCTACAATTAATATGAGATAATTATAGCATTATTGTGTCTATCTCACAAAAGTCCCTAAGAAAATGTAGCTGAAGTACTTTATTATTATAATTACTTATATGACAGATGTTTATTCATTTATATGACAAGAGTTACAAAAAAATTGACAACAGGAATTATCAGATCATTTTGAATGTTACAGCTGCTTCCTACCCTCTACTTAAAAATACCAATACTTAGTTTGTTGTAGTCATGTAGATACAGACTTAATATATACTTTAAATGCACAGTCTGAGCTTCTGTTCATTCTATATTCCCTATGTCCTCTCTTCTTTTTGCTCTGAAGAATAGCACTGAGGTTATACACATGGACTATGGCAACTAATACACACTGCTTTCAAACCTTTGTCTGGTTTAGTGTGCACTCAAATGTTAATTAGATTTTCTGCAAGTTACATTGTTAGGCAAATTATGTATTTGTGCCCAGTTTCACAAAGTAATTTATCTGCAAGATGTACATGACAAGCCAGTAATTGAGTCTTACCTTCTTTTTGTGTCTTTATCGTCTGTTTAGGTGGGGCATGAGAAGAATAATGACAAAATGCAACGGAAAATACAATGTTTCATAAAAAGGAAGAAGTGAAATAGCAAATTCCTCTTTTTTCTTCTTAGCCACAGGAAATAATGAAGGAAAATAAAAAAATAAATAAAACTGAAAACCTCCTGCTGTTATTTTAGTTCTTTAATCAGTCCAGGAATACTGGTTCTGGCTTGAGTCTTGAATCTTTATGTCTTTCTTGGTATTTCCTCCCCTTCTGACTCTCTCTTTTTAAGTGTTTTTGTGTGTGTGTGTTTGATGCTCTTACAATGGGTGGTCCCTGGAGCTAATGTGTGGCTGTCTTGTCACAATCCCAATGAGTTTGCCAGTCTTCCTCCGGGTGAAAGACCCTTTCCTTCCTTGCTTCCTGTTCCAATTGTCTGCTGAGAGGCTTGCTCTACTCCGTGCCAGTCCCTCTGCCTCCGCTAGCTTGCGTCAGACTTAGTAGCTGTTAAGAGGCGAACACCACAGCCACAGACTTATTTGCAGACCTCTTGCACCCTACAGCTCTTCGCTCCACCTCGCAACTAATGTTCAATACTTACGCCTTGTTTCAAAAAGTCTCCACCAGCTGTGGTTTTAGTGGGCAACAGTAACATGCAAAGCTTGCACATTGCTCTTACTGACTTCACTTGAAAGCAAGCAAGCTCTACCATGATGCATTAATGTAAAAAAAAATTGGGAAGAAAATGATATTATTATAAATTGCCTCTGTTTGAAATAGCGTGTATTTTCTGTAAATAGTATCAAATTACAACAACAACTGACTGATTGACCATCCCCTTCCACTCTCACTTTCTTGTTAAAAATAGGACATTCTGAGAACATTGCAAAAATAACTTCCTGTGGGATTTTATTTGGATTTGAACCAAGAATTATGACAGCTGCAAAAGCAAGTTGAGAAATGTTTCTATTACAAGTCTCCAAATTATGTTGTTGCTTAACACACATCACACATGTAGATACATATCATGACAGATAAACACAATATAATTCCGTGAACCAACAGTCAGTTTGGCACACACAAAGAAAAATATATAAGTAAAAGCTCAGTGAGATCAGATGGAATATACAGACATATATTTTAGCAGATTAATAATTAGTAAGCAATGCAGTAGGACATAAACTTGTTGCATACATGCTTAACATCATACAAAAATGTATTTTAGACAAACTCTTTATTGCCATGAACCTTATTTACTTTAACCACAGTCATTACAAAACATCTACATGAAAGACAGATGATTTGCATGTTAATTGCGTTGTCTCCATTCACCTTCTGATTAAAGTGCTACCTTTACATAAAATATGCATGAAAATACCACTTCACTCTGTTGCGTTTCATGTTACAGTTTTTCAAACTCTTCATGTGGTACATTTAGTACTAAAAGGACAATTTTACACGATTTAAAAGAGTAAATAATGCAATTAAATGTTAATAAATACAGGAATAATTAAGTTCAATACAGCAATAACATCTGAGCCGATCTAATCGGGGGATACTATTTCGTAAGATCTATCAGAATTTAGTCTGTTGCAAAGTGGTGTCTGGTTTGTCTGGTGCTGAAGCCAATTTAAGTGAGATGGCAACATCTGCCATCAAAGATACCAGTTTCTCTTTGAACTCTCTGCACAGAAAGACATAGAGAAGTGGATCTATGCACGTGTTTGTGGTGGCAAGCCAAAGGCTGGCATCTTTGGCAAATTTGCTCAGTTCAAACAAGCAGGAATTACTGGCATAGTTGACTTGCTGAAACGTGTATGGGATCCTGACTATGTGATATGGTACAAACGCCACAAAAAAGACAATAATAACAAGAAAAACACGTAGTTTGATTTTCTGCTTTCCATGGTTGTTATTGCTGCCGGAGTTTCGAAATGACTCGATGACTTTGTTTGTGATGCAGATGTAGCAAACCACAATGACCAAACTGACAATCCAGAAAAAAATATTGGCAAAAATCACTGTTTTTGTATGATATGCAACTCCTTCTGTTCCTTTCATTTGCATACAAGTAATGACCTGTGTCGAGTTGGGTGATTTATTAGTTAAAATTATATTTGGTAAACCTGAGACTCCAAATATTGTTATCCAGACTAAGCCTGCTATCACTTTGCTAAATGTCACATTCTGGCCAAAGTTTACGTGGGGTGTCATGATTTTGAAGAAACGGTCTACACTGATTAAACCCAACAAACCAATACATATGTACATTAGACTGTACATAACGACGCTGAAATAACGACATGACAGTTTGAATATAATTTGTGATGCACCCGACAAGTCAGATGCAATTTTGAATGGGACGATCAAGGTTATTAAAGTGTCAGCAGCAATCAGATTTTTCAAATACACCACAAAGGTGGTGGTGGACTTAAGGTGTAGGGACACCCAGGCTGCTACACCATTCAGCAACAAGGCTAAAGGGAACATCAGATAGTAGAGGGCTGGGATAACATTTGGGTTGTAAGTGAAACTCTGGCACTTTGAATCATTTTGAGCTGTCTCAGTTGGCATCGCTCCACCTAGAGAAGGAAAACATGTTTTAAACGGCCATAGTTCCAGAAAAGAAAATCCCTATATACTCTGTTTAGTAACGTATGAATTTTAAACAGATTGTTCCTTGAATGCATTCAACTTGAATGGACATGAAACACTACATGTATCATTGCTACTGAACAAAAAAACTGTTATAGATTTAAAACTGTCTGTGTAGTTGGATTTAAGTGCTTAAAGTGAAAGCTTTCAGGACGTGTTTAGTGCCAGTTTGTGCCAGTACAGAAAGTGACATCACTGGTTAGTTAGTTGTTTAGTTGCTGCTAAGACACTTAAATAGGTTTATGTAAGTTAACTAGTGACAGGTCCAATAACTGAGTGAAAAACAAGGAAACTGGAACTGATAAGCAGTGTAAGGAGGTCAAATTTATGCTGCCCTTGACTGCAGCAATAAGTTTTATATTTATATATAAAAGTCCACTTTCACTGTCTGTCTCTTGAGCATTAATTGTTTTTTCATTGCTAGCTAGCTGCACTAAAATGGGAAAATCCACCGGTTAACCATGATGTTATGGTTTGTAGAGCATTTATAAATGAGGATTGTGTCGATGAGAGCCAAGCTGGAGTCTGACATTCAGTTTGGTGTTTCAGCTGGCTTAGTATACAGAAGCATCTGTGCCGAGTATGGCCTGGAAACCTCAAGGTCAAAATAGGAGACACGCCTAGGGCGGTGGAGAATGACCGAGCTAAGATTCTGTGGGACTGCCAGATACAGACAGACTAAATAGTGGTGGCTAACCAACCAGACATGATAGTGGTAGACAGGAAGCAGAAGACAGCCGTAGTGATTGACGTAGTGTACCAAATGACAGCAACATCAGGAAAAAGGGAAACGAGAAGCTGAAGAAGCACCAAGGGATCAGAGAAGAGCTTGAGAAGATGTGAGGGTGAAGGTAACAGTGGTCCCAGTGGTAATCGGAGCACTCAGTTCCCCAAACTCCCAAGCTAGGCGAGTGGCTCCAGCAGATCCCAGAAACAACATCGGAGATCTCTGTCCAGAAGAGCGCAGTCCTAGGAACAGCTGATTTACTGCACAGGATCCAGTTGGGAGTTTGCCTTGTAATCGGAAGGTTGCCGGTTCGAGCCCCGGCTCGGACAGTCTCGGTCGTTGTGTCCTTGGGCAAGACACTTCACCCGTTGCCTACTGGTGGTGGTCAGAGGGCCCGGTGGCGCCAGTGTCCGGCAGCCTCGCCTCTGTCAGTGCGCCCCAGGGTGGCTGTGGCTACAATGTAGCTTGCCATCACCAGTGTGTGAATGTGTGTGTGAATGGGTGGATGACTGGTTGTGTAAAGCGCTTTGGGGTCCTTAGGGACTAGTAAAGCGCTATACAAATACAGGCCATTTACCAAAGCAAAATTGGGAATCCTTATATCCACCAGCGTGTCCGCAGGGAAACAATCCTCTCCTTCAATTAGATTTGGACTTTTTTATGTTAGGATTCCTGATCATGCTTTGGTAAGAAACTTATAGGGTTATTTGTGGTGAATGTAGTAACCTGATATGTTGTAAACTGTTTGGATGTGTTTGAGATTCCACAAAATGTTATTGCATAAAACAGCACTGATCGAATGTTGTGAATATCAGGGTATTGCCGTGCTTAGTACACCAGTGGATAGGAAAAATGACAGGAAAAATCAAGTTTCTGACTTCGGTGCACCTGACTCAAACAGGATCTCCTCCACAGGGTCCTCATTTGTAAAGTGCTCTACAAACCCTAACATCATGTTTAACAGACAGATTTTTGCATTTCAGTGCAGCTAGACAGCAACTAAAAACAAATTACTGCTTAAAAGACACAGAGTTAAAGTAAGCAGCGCATCCTTTTTTGTTTTGTTTTTTTTGCAGGTTTTTTAAAATTCCTTATTACAGCCCTGCATAGACTGCTTTCCAATTTTAGTTTTCTTTTTTTCCACTCACTTGTTGGCTTTGTTACTGTTAGCTAACATAAACTAATTCAAGTCTATTACCTGCAACCAATCAACAAACCAACCCAGTGATTCTGTGTTACAGTGACACAGTGACAGTCTTTAGAGCAGGGTTCCATGGTGTAAATTAGCCTTAATACATGTAAAGTGTCAAGTCCACTTTAATGTTCAACAATTCATGACTTTTTTAAATTACTTTGATATTTTGAGTTCTTTACTCACTCTGATTACTCTGAAAGGCTGCATCCCACGTGAAATCCATTATCTCTTGCTTATCTTAGTCCAAGCTGCAGGCTAAACAGGGCAAAAGCAGTGGTGTATTATTATGTTGTTTTAAATACATTTATTTATTACCAGTATTTTATTTTCAATTTCCATTACAAATAAATGACGTCCTTCAATAACTGTATTAAGTGTTAATTACTGTTCTGAATTCCCAGTTATGAAAGCTAATCAAAAAGTAAATACATTATAATCCAAATGCTACAGATTATATGCATCCTTATCCTGGCAGGATAATTCATTCTCTTTATAGACTTTACAAAGGAGATTTGATAGAAACATAACTAATCCAAGAAATACTCTATACATTGTTTAAATGGTTAAATATGTTTGTTGGTTTAGAAACATATACATTTCTTACAGAAAAGTCTCTGTTTAACTTTGCTATGCAGGACATATTTAATGAATTATTCTAAACTAGAACAGAAAAATCCTTTCAGTGTACAACTGTAGACTAAATTCAGTGTTATTACACTGCTCTTGAGAAGTAATTAGTTGAGAGGTTATTTTTGTCACCCCTGATTATGCTATCAAAGTGAACACTATAGTCTTAAATAAAGATAAGAGCACATCTTGAGAATAACTTACAGTTGATGACTTGAGTGGTTCTTCTAAGGCACAAGATAATGCTTGACAATGCACTGACATGGCAGGCGTTTAAGAAATACTGTTGATTTTCATGGCAAACAAATTCAGCTGTGAGTCTGGTAATTTATCAGAGCATATGCAAAAACAATAACAGCTTATTGCTCTCTGCCGAGAAACAAAACAGATGCCATAAATCCAGCTCGCAGTGTAAACTGTGATTAGACCTGAAATTCAATGGGGTGAACCAGTGTAGTCAGGGTGACCCATGATTTTTAGTGCCTGCATATAGACTTCACACATCACTACATCTGCCTCACTTTTAGATTGAAGCATTTATGGGTGTGTATAGAAAAGACCTCTAACTCCCGTGTTTTATGTAACTCGTCATCCTCAAAGTTACTCTCCACTCATCATAGTTTTGACTTTTATTGCCGATGTAGGAAATAAACGTTCTTCTGAAAAAATATTATTACAGTGTTTTTAATAGACTGATTGCATTTGCATCGATGGGTTGTTTATTGCACTAGTTAGTTCAAGAAATAAATTGACAATCATGTAGCAAGTGACCAAAGCATGATATCAGATGTTAAAGCAAACACAAAAGCCCTACAGCCTTCACTGAAGTTTGTTGTCTTCTTAAACAAAAGGAAATGCAACAGCTGTGAAGAGAGTTTATCGTGCTGAGAGAGGACTTGTGCTGAAGAACAAAGAGGACACAGTTGCATATGCACATTTATTCCTTAGAGAACGATTAAAGATTTTGAAAAAAATTACACAGGCTATAAAAGTCTCTAAATAAGAAATTAACTCTAACAAAAGAATTACATGAATTACATTCTGACAACTCAATAGTGCACTTTAACAGTAATCTTATTATATCTTGAAAAAAGATTTATGAGAATTCTTGTGGTTAGCGCTTAGCAGTAGCAGTTTAGCTCTTATAATAAAAGACACAATTACATTCTTTTGTGCGGCAAAAATGCATTTATAAAAAGCCGAGTTATCTTTCTATGGTGTGTGAAAAACAAAGCAACAGATGATAATTGAGTTAAAACACTGAAATGAATGATAAACTACATCTATCTATCCATCTGTCTAAGCATCCACATATTCACCCATTCAAAGAAGATGTACATTGCTTAACACATTAATTAGTCCAGCTGTCATAAAAAAAGAAGACACAAATATTTTAGAAAACTATAAAAAACTTATAAAAACATATATTGTTATTGTTATATATATCTGGAAAATAAGAAACTGAATTTACGTGTTTATGTAAGTAAAACTTTTTTTTTTTTAAATTTGAATTGTGTGTGTGTGTGTGTGATTTTGAACCCAGCCCTTAGAATCCAGAGTTGATGATTTTGGTTCTCAACTAATTTCAAAATTAATCTAAGTGAAGATTTTCAACTTGAATAGTTCATTGTTAAAGCTCCAGTCTGTGATTTAAGTGGTCCCGAAATAATCTGAACTGTATATTTATATACATATGTAGAATAACCAGCACATGTATGTATAAAAAACACACAGCTTTGATTAAAACAAAAGGCAAATTGAGATTTGCTGAGTCTTTGATTAGCTAGAATAGAACTGTATATTTACAGTGCATTGTACTTATTTTGCAAGCAACATAACATTTATTAATCTATCTATGCATTGTCTTATTTCTGTTGGGGGACCTCACTCTCAATAGATGCTGATCCTTATTGGGTCACTAGAGGGTGGTACAATACAAACTTTAAAGATCAAAAGTGCGTGCTATGGTTTTGTTTTCTGAGTAAGTCAGATTTTAATAAATTTACCATAAAACACTCACCCAATTTTTTTTTTTTTACTAAAGATCAAATACTTATATCTCAGTTTTTAAAGGTTCACAAATACAGAAAAATAGCCTTTGTCCCACTTTGTTTACTGTGACATCACATTTTTGTCACTAGAATGAACACCAGCACAGATACTTTTCTTCATCTCCACTAGTTTTTCTCTCTACTCCTTGCACAGGAAGATGTAGAGAAGAGGGTCTAGGCAGGCACTGATAGCAGACATCCAGGTGGCTAATTCACTGACTATCTTTAACCATGTTGGAGTGCAGACATCAGTGTCAGAGAATTCATTTTGTGTCATAGGAATATTATGTGGAGTGGCACAAAGCACACCCAAAAAACAAGAAGGATCAAGAAGACTTGCAGCTTGGTTTTCTTCTTTCCCCGTCTGTTATTGCTCCCAGAGTTTCTGAAGGACTGCAACACTTTCATGGTAATGCAGATGTAGCAAAACACAATCAGTATGCTGACACACCAGAAAAGAATCTCCATAAATAAAACCACATATTTATGGAAGTTTTTGCCAGCTGGGGGTTTCAAAGACGTACATAAATCATCAGTTTGAGTAGCAGGAACCTGGTCAGTGAGAAAGATATTTGGAATAGCAGTACCACCAAACAACAGAATCCAAACCAAGGTGGACATTATTACACTGAACTTCATATTTTGCCCCAGGACTTTTCCACGTAGTCGAACAATTTTGAAGAAGCGGTCCAAACTGATGAGACCCATTAATACAATGCTTGTGTACGAAGAGCAGTAGAAAGAGACGCCAGCATAACGGCAGATGAAAGCCCTAAACTCAACTGTTGCACCCGGAAGCATGCTGGCTGCCTTTAGTGGGATCATGAGTGTAATGAGAAGGTCAGCAGCCACCAGATTCTTCAGATACACTATGAAGGTAGAAGTGGACTCTAGATGTAAAGACACCAACCTGCTATTCCATTAAGTAATAATGCAATAGGAAACATGAAGAATAAAAGATATAAGAGAACTATGTGGAAGGCCACCAGGCCGGGAGAGCGACAGTCAGAGGAGAGGTGTTCTGTGCTGTTTGACATCGTCAATATCTGGTAAAAAATACATAGGGGTCAAAATCAAACTAAGCATTTGTCTGTTTTTTTTGGCAAAACCAACCTTTCTCTCCCACTAAGGCCTCATTACACTGCAGATGTGCAGACTAACTGTAGTTACTGTGTGCATAGTTGCTCTCATAGTGCTTTCTAGTCTGGTCGAAATCCAGTCTAGTCTAGCCTGGATGTTTTTTGGCTGAGGAGTTCCATACACTTGCAGTACATTGCTGTCTACAGGAAGATGTATTCTTCTTTTCCCCAAATCTGTGAAGTTTCCCTCCAGAGGTTATTGGCTTGTCTCGCAATGATTTGAAAGATGAATTGTACAGATGCAAGTAGCAGCAGACATATGCTCATAGCGTCTCTTTAAGTTCAGAGCTTATAATATTACTGATGCGATGCACCAGGTGCATGCTAGGTGAATGGCAGTACTGGACATGAGAGGGGACCTACGCCTGCATTTACAGTATGTGCAACAAGCAAACACAAATAAGCTGCGAATCATGCAAGAGTGCGATATTTCATGTGCGATATGACAACACACAAAGGCCGACATGTCTGACGTGGAGAATGGGGCGTGAAATGAGCTGGAACGAGATTACTTGTAGCAGTGTAAATTTTTCCACTTTGCCCACTTCGACATGATTTACATTTTTTATAGTTTAGAAGACATTTGTTACTTGGATTTGTTTTTGAATGCTACCCCACACTATTTGAATGCATCCTGAATGACGGCTGTTTTGCCACTGAAGGTTTTATTTTTGCCTCACTGAATGCAGTACATAACACATGCAATCACCTATAGATGCATTGAGTCACGACCTTACTTTATCTCGTGAAGTGTACTGAGGTGCTTCCCTTTCAGCCTAATACAAACCATTTGCTTCATAGGTTCCCTAACATGTCAAGTACTTACTGGCGGTTTGGTTCCTGGTGATGGCAATAACACGATTCTGTTCTCACACATGTATGTCAGTAAATATGTTTCAGCTTGAATTCATGAAGAGCCGACGCGTGACCTGTGTGAGTGAGCAGACCTGATTGTTTTTCTCAGTCAGAGACACGCAGGGACACAGGTAAACAAAACTGAAGCTATACAAATGCACTGTTAAGTCATAAAGAGACCTTATGCTCTTTTTAAACAAACAACATTTAAGCATACGAACGATTTATCACTCTGATGTTAACCAGTCCTACATATATATTTAGCTTCAGCTAATAGTGAAAATAGTGTTAAGCCACTCACCACAAGGAATGGCCAAGTCCTTAACTCCAAACTGCACAACATGAAAGATTAATGCAGTAAAAAATGAATTGAAAGTGCCTATGTGCCTTTTCAACCAGAGAGATTCAAATCTGTGAGCAGATTCAAATGACACATATTGGTAGGCCTTGTGTTTTCAGGCCAGAGGGAAGTGATTTATGAAGATGGAAATCGAGGTTGTTTTATTACAAGCATTTATTACTAATGTGTATTATCTCTTTTGGACTTTTTAAAAAAAATTGAGTTGGGTATTGTTTTGAAATGTGAATAATTAAATAGATTTTTATAGAAGTAGACAGTCCTACAATAATTACAAAAGAGCGATGCAGGGTTTAATAATAGCCTGTGTGAGAAAAAGCCACAGAAAAGCTGTAATCAACACTTGACTTCCTTTATTTTTGTTTCATAATGTGTTTCTGCAAACCTTTTAAACAACTATCTTTTTGCTATGCAGTTATGACAGAAAGCAGCGCTTGTTTTTGGAGATCCCTGATATGTCCATTCCAACTTTAGTTTCGTTGTAATTCATTTAATGCTTCAGAATAGCAATAATAACAAGACTGCATAATCTGCTCTATGGTTTACTTATCCTTAAACCTCACTCAGTGCTAATGCAAGCAGCAAGCACCCCCGTGCAGCATAAAGACATCACAGTATATTAAAAGGCGATTGCATATAATACTTAGGGTTCATTATACAGATTTTTGCTATAGTTTCACAGTAAGATATTCTCTGGAAGTCTTAAAGTTAGTATTATGACTGCTTCTCAATTCTTCTTTTGTTGACAGTGTGAGAATAAAAAAAAATCCCCAAAATGTTATGTCCAACTTCAACAGAAGTAGAAAGAAGAAGTAAGAAAAAGTGACAGAGAAGAAGACTAGAAAAGCAAACATCGGCAACACTGCGAACATGTGTTGATTCGTTTCAGCTTCTCATTGTGGTAATGCTGATTCACATTGTTTTCAAAGACAGTGTAAAATCAAATATATGGTTTAATGCTATTAGTATTTTTGTAATATTATAAGTTGGTAATAAAGACAAATATGGCTTACTCTTCTACAGCCAGTGACAGGCTTTAGATCACTATATCTGTCCCTTGCAGCATGTCATACAGTTGAATTTGGATTTAGTTGACTTTTTTACTATACGTCATCATAAATGCCTTCATGTCTTTCTCAGGTCCAGTGATTTTATGTACTAGCAGTGGAGTTTCCCTGAGGGGAGCTGCACATGTCGGTATCTGATCCGCTTCCTGTTAGCCAGCTACAAGTACCAGGACGTAGGTGCAGGGTATTAAACAGAGTGGTCCTGAAGGACTTACAGAGAAAGAAGTAGATGAGAGGATCCAGGACAGAATTCAGGGATGAGAGGAAAAGTGTACTTTCCTTCAGCTGAAAGAAGAAGAGCTTGAGTTTGCAGTCAAAGCTTTTGGCTCGGGTCTGGCTTATTGTGTATGGCACTCGGGCAAAGTGAAATGGCACAAAGCACACAAAGAACACTGCCAGAACCAGGAACACATTTGCATTCATTTTTCTTTTGGCCTTGTGAGGCTTTCTAACTGTTCCCCGACTTGCAGCTTGAGATATCGAGCCTCCGGTGCTGTGAGACTTTGTGCGAGAGTAGGAACGGTACAGCTCTTTGGTGATTAGAGTGTAGCAAACTATCACAGTTAACAGGTTGCCCCAGAAAATCACTTGACAGATATGATTTACTATCTCATGCCAACGTAGCCCCCCCTCTGTCTTCAGTTTGCTGCACTGGAAATATCGAGAAGTCGGGGTTTTACTTGTTAGGATTACATTGGGAAGACAGAGAATTACGAGGAAAGTCCAGATGGCCCCCGAAAGGAGTTTTCGATGTTTCAGCCGAGTTGAATTAGTGCCCTTAAATGGGTTAAGGGTCTTTCTGCAGCGATCAATGCTGATCAGGCCAAAGAAGAGGATGCTGATATACATGCTGAGGTAGAAAAGCACGGAGGAAACTCGACACACAAATATCCGTAGGCCAATGGACGCCATGTTGGAGTCTGACAACACCTGCAGAAACACAAACATTTGTGCTGTCAAACACCTATTCCACATTCAAACCACAAATTCTATCTCTAAGTTTGATGGAACCTATTTTCATTGGATTATCCTGAAATTTATGGTTCATAAATTGTCTGTCTTTTAATTTTCTCTCACAGGAAACTCTCTTATTAAAAATCTGATCTTTAGAGTTAATAGATGTTTATTCATTAGGGGCTTACAATTTAAAACTAATCACTTCTTGCTTGATTTCTTTGTAGTTCAGAACTCATGATTCTGATTTACCAACAGCAAATTTGTTTGCTTAATTATATTTACAACTCAGGCTCATAATCATTTCTTAGAACTTAAAACAATGAGAAAAAACATTAAAATACTTACAAATAACCTATGAAATACCAATAATTTTATAATTAACCATCAATGAATCCTTAACTCATTTAGATTTGCTAATGCAAGCGTGGCAAACCTTGAAAGGGAATGTGAAGGTCATGATGACATCTGCAACCACAATATTCTTCAGGTATATGATGAAGTGAGACTGCGAGGGGATGCGAAGAAATATCCACACTGCCAGACCATTGAGTGACATTCCCACCAGGAAAAGAAAGGAGTAGAGAATGGGAAAAACCACATTCTTCAAAACATTGTCACGGGAGCAAGTGCTGTTGGCGTGGCTGTGATTGCCAGCGAACAGGGGGAAAGCTGTATTTCTCTCCACGTTGCCTGAAAAAAAATGGGAGAGGAAGTTGTTTTTCTTTAAGTTGCTCAAGAATCTTAATCATGAAAAAGTGAATCTTTGTGTAGCCACATGCTGTATGGAGGAAGTGGCTAAAAACATCAGAAATAAACAGCGTTGTTTTGCTGATGCCATTTTGCACAATGTTCATGAAAACAAACACTGCAATACACCAGCACAATTTTTAACACCTGCTTTTTGTATATTTTAGCAAAGACTGCTACAGAATTATTTCAAAATTTGCTAAACATCAAATTAAACACCTTTATTAAAAATAGGCTGTAAGGTTCTGTTTTTCACCTGACAAGTTCTCCTGCGTTCTGTCAGTGAATCCACATCAAGTCCCAGCGTGGTGTCTTTTGGGTTTAATGGTCCCTCGCTCTTTAATACTTCCAATTCTTACCAGATATAGACTGTCTGGTCCTCCTAGTTTCAAAGTTTTGAAAAACGGGGCGTGAGTTGCTAGTGATGTAAAGGTCAGGAAGTTATCCTTGTTGCCTTCTTCTTTCACTTTCCTGTCATGTGTCATTACCAGAGTTATGTAATCAGACACAAACATTCATTAAATTGAATATAAATCCATTTTTTAAACTATAATACAAGTGAATCAGCTTCCCCCCCCCCCCTTTTTTTTAGCTTCCTTTAATTTAAATTACAACTATTTTGTAACTTTCACTGCTTCTACTTTGTATAGGCATTTTTTCAGGCAGTAATTTTTATTTTTATTAAATTGTTCTCCCAAGTCTTTGCAGTCAGGGGACAAACAACACATTGTATTATAACCAACACATATTAATAGCTATTTACATTTCTCTATAAAACTATCCGGTCTTTAGCTGTGTCTGGGCCCAAACTCCGCTGCAGGTCCATAAGTCAAATGATCACTGCTTGATCACTGAGAGTTGAAAAACTGTCTAAATTCTTTCGTATGTAATAAAATGATCAGTGTGGCTGCTCTACCAGGTGTAACAATTATGGCATTTAACGGAGTTAGAAGTTAGCAGGGAGTTAGCTCGCTAGCTTCCACCTAAATATGATATAGCATGTTTACAGTTTTTCAGCAAACATTGAAAATATCTTGCAATGCTTAGATTTTGATAATGGAAAATCTCTCTCTCTCTCTCTCTCTCACACACACACACCACACACACACACACACACACACACACACACACACACACACACACACACACACACACACACACACACACACAGGAAAAAATAAAAAAGAACAACAAAAAAGAACGGCTGGGAGGCATATGGCAGTAATACCTTTTCTTCCATTGTGAAACAATATCAAGGGGTTTTTGGCAGCTGCTTCACTGATGTAAAACTTTTCCACCGCTCAGAGCTCCATTCAGAATTTGAACTCAGTGCCTTCCCATGTCATTTTGATTGCAACGGTTATAACCGTGTTCCATGATGTGAAATAAACATGTCCATTTAGACAGGCTCACCTTCTAACTTCCCTCTTCTGGAGTCAGAGCCTGAAGAAACACCAGCCATCTGTGATGAGATATTTTAAGTCTGGTCCAAATGCCTTTTAGAAAACAAACAAACAAACAAACAAACAAACAAACAAACAAACAAACAAACAAACAAACAAACAAACAAACAAACAAACAAACAAACAAACAAACATCACGACCATTTTTAATAAATAAACAAATAAGTAAATAAATAAATAGTAGAACAAACCATTCTTCTTCTTTTTTTCAATATATTTTTATTGATTTTATAATTGAGCAGTATACAACAATCACCTTCAAAAGAACACAATAGAAGGTGGACAGCAAGTCAACAAGGTGGTAATACAGCATACATGAATGTTAAGACAGAGTATATTTCACTTAAGTTTATCCATCAGGCTAATGACTGGTTGCCAAATCTTATACAGTAAAACACACTCTCTCGGTTAGACAAGGTAAACCTGATTTTCTCCAGATGGAGTACATTTCCAAATTCTCTCAACCACATTTCGAAGGTAGGAGGTTTATCAGACTTTCAGCAGAGAAGTATCAGCTTTCTAGCCACAAGTGTGGTCATTGACACAACCTGCGTCTCTGTCTTGGCCCTTGCCCATCCCAGTTCACACACCCCAAACAATGCTGCAAAGGGGGTACATGGGACCTCCCTGCCAATGGCTTTGGTCAGAAAATCAAACAAATGATTCCAAAAAAGCTGTAGTTTGTGGCATTGAAAGAAAAGGTGAGATAAAGTTCCTCGACCACTTGAACACTTAACACAGAGGGCTGAAACGTTCTTATATATTTTTTCCACTTTAGTGGGAGAAAAATGCAACCTATACACAACCTTAAATTGGATCAGACAGTGTCTAGCATTTATAGAACTACAATATATATTCTTAATGCACTCTTGCCAAAGATCATCAGAAACATCCACCCCCAGTTCTTCCTGCCACTGCTCCCTAAAAGTATTAGATGAAGGACTGTATATATCTAGTAAGGCCCTGTAAAAGCGAGACACAGCACCTCTAGTATAGGGCTCAACTGACATGAAGCTGTCAAGCACTGAGTTTCGAGGAATCAAATTGTATTGTGGAATAGATGCCTTGATGAAATGTCTTAACTGTGAAAATCTGAAAAAATGTGAATTAGGAAGATTAAATTTCACCCTCAATTGCTGAAAAGATGGAAAATGTCCATCAATGTAAATATCTTTGAGAGAACAAATCCCTCTTCCCTGCCATGTCACAAACGTGATGTCCTCCAGCCCAGGCCTGAAGCCATGATTGTTACATATTGGAGCATCCAAATACATTTTAGGAGCCTTTACTGTGCCCAATAGTTGGTTCCAGACCTTAATTGAATTTTGAATCACAGGATTTCTGCCATATAGTGTATTCTTCACTTTTATCGGGCTATTAAGCAGGGCTGGAAGACAAGTTTGTCTACAAGACAGGTGTTCCATCATCAACCATGAAGGTTGTCCTTCCAAATCAGCACCTGGAGTACACCTTTGCCAAAATGAAAAAATATTTAAGTGTGCAGCCATATAATATAATCTAAAATTTGGGAGTCCAAGGCCACCACAAGTCTTATGTTTAATAAGATGTTTTTTGGAAATTCTAGGAACCTTACCCGACCAAACAAAGGAGGATAGATTCCAGCTTTTTAAAATATGACTGGGGAATGCACACTGGGATTGACTGAAAGATGTACAAAAATCTGGGCAAAACTACCATTTTGATGGCAATAATCCGCCCCAGAACAAACCATTCTCATCTCCGCCTTGCCATACTGTTTTGTGACCCCTGGCTACACTTGCCTGCATTTGTTTTCATGAAGGGTTTTGAAGACTTTAAAGGGTTCTAAGGGTTTTAAGTTTAATAATCTTAATTATATGTCACATGCTCAACAACATTTTTAAAAGAAACATTTTCTGTACCTTAAAAACACAGTAAATAAGAAAATTACTCACTAAAACCTAAGCTGTAAATATTAGTATTTAAAAAATAATAAGCACAAGTAATGATGTTCAGTCCAGTTACAGTTTCAGAATATTGTGCTCGATATTTAGAAAGGTGTGTTTTATAATTTCATGAATGATTTGCTGATGAGCACTGGCTATAAAGGCCCATATTTACTTCTCTGTTTAGCACATTACTCTGATGCCTTCTGCCCTTCATTTTCCTAAATGCCAGAAGCTAGCATGGCAATGCTGCAACTTCCTGTGTCTGGAATAAGACTGGCATTATCAGCAGTATTCAGTTCCTAGAAATGCTTTTCTAAATTTGTTTTGCCTACATCTATTAGTCATGTGGAGTCAAATATCACTTTCTAAACTCTCTATAAACTAAAATATTATATGTAAGGTCATTTTTCCAATCCGCCATATTTCTATCCAGTCATGTTTTCTGCAGCTATGTTCTCATCACATCTGGGTTTGATCAGGACTGAATCAAGCATGCGTTCTCCTGGATTGGACCCAGGATCTACATATGCTTCTTTTCAGTTTAACACTAATCTGTCTGTCTCTTTGGTTTCCCCACTTTTTTCGGCTTTGGTTTTCATAGATATAAAATATAAAATTTAGAACTCAGGTCTGACATAAGTTAGTCAGCACTACCCACTGCAGAGTTTTATTTAAAAGAATCACAGCTTACTTCCAAGAAAGGTCATTTTTGTAACCTTGTATGGGAACTGTATGGGCAAAATCACATGTTAAAGATGCAGACCAAAAATGGCAGTAATGCAAAAACACACCACAATTAAGAACAACTAGACTTTGCAGTATTTCCAGTTTTGGTTAACTTAACTTCACTGTCTCCGAATATTGGTCAAAACTATGTCTGAAAAATGTTTATTGGACAGATTGGTTTCAGATGCATAAACTATAAACAGAATCCAAATTATTTTGCCTCAAATCCTCATTCAGCAAACCCCTCAGCCTTGAGGAGAAAATGCCCACCGAACACAGCCACATGGTCCCAGGTGCTCAACCCAGTTTTTGTGTTTGCTTTGGTTTATGTTCTAGTCTGTATTTGTGTCTCTGGAGCTCAGTCTTCCTAGTCTCATATTGGTGTCTTTCAGCCTCCGCAGTCATGTACCCACGTCCTTCTGTTCTCTCCGGTCCCATGTCAAACCCACGTGTCTTAGTCTCAGTGGTTGTACTTCCTGTTTTATTTTTATAATCTCCTGCTTCCTGTGTATTATGTTCAGTTTTGCTTCGCCTGTCACATCACTCAGATTAGTGTCAGTTGTGCTCCCGCCTGTGACTGCTTCCCTTGTTATCCTCGTTGTGTACATATTGTCTGTGTTTCCCTTGTCTATGTTCGCTGTCATGTTCTCATGCATAGCAGGTGTTTGTTCTGTCCACCTGTTTTCCTTCCTGTCAGTGAATCAGTTTATTTTATGTTTTGTGACTGTTTAGTTTGTCCTTTGCCTTTTATTTTTGGGTGGCCTGTTTTTCCAGCATTAAAGCTGCAATTTTTAGTTCAGTCCAGCATTTTTGGGTCCAGAACTCTACCTGGCATGCACCTACACCTGCAGATATGACAGATACTGGCGACTTTTGTGTCTTTAGCATGTAGGTTGTGATCAACTGACAGTTTCTTATAAACTTTGTAGAATTTTATCAGAGGCTTGCTTCAAGTGACTATTCATTCAATTCCATTGAACAGACACTATTTCACGTCTTCAAATATATCAAGTAATTAATAGATAATTACAAAAGTTAAATATTTGAAAACAAAACTTAAAATAGAGGAAAAAGCTAAACACAAAGCATAACACAAGACTTGAGCTTTTCGCAACACTATCCCCCTCTGTTCACTCGCATAGTCTTCCGATCAACCACAAACTTAAACACTGCTAACATACCAGCAGCGTCAAACTACTCTTTTCACCCTGTGGTAAAAACTTGAGAGCAGATAGAGAAAAACTGCTTTAGGCAAAAGCTTAAGACCTGTGAGGTTGTGATAACTTTGAATGGAGTTGGACAGAATGGAAGAAAGTCTGGTTTTCAGGAAAATATCAAACTTTTAACAACGAGGTCTTAAAGCTGTGTGAAGATGCTCCCCTTGCCTGGTTGATGCACAGGCAAGTTGACACTGAACTTTGACCTCTGACCTTTGCTAACAGTTTATGTTTGATCACTTTGTCATGATGACAGGTTTAAAGACGTTAGACAAAAACTTCTTACTACAGCGCGAGAGAAAGAAAAACAGTGGGGGTGGTCCTTGCTTGTGGTCTGTTTGACACAGTCTTTTGCCTTTATGTGCGCATGTGTATATGTATGCATTTCCTTTGGCTGGCTTTCAAATTGGTCTCTCTCCACAAAGTTGAAATGTGTGGGCTACAGTTTGTTTTGACAGTGTAAGGTTTTTCTTAGCTACCGCTCCTACTTGTGTGCTGCTCTGTGTAGTTTCCCGTGGGTCTGCCTTCCATATGGTTATCCACCTTGACCAACTTGACACAGATCATATAGAGGTAGACTGGTCTAGCTAAAAATAGTGAGCTACAGCATGTATATAGCTTTTATCAAGGCTGAAACAATATTTGCTGCCATTACATATTTATGATAAAACTCTTATGAAATGGTCTCAGAGTCATACTGCTAACTTAAGCACATTCTTCATTTCTCATGATCCCCATGTGTCCAGTACAGGTGTGCTGACTGTCTGCATTGAAATGGCATGAATACAAGACCATCAGTGGATCCAACTGGCTCCGAGTTTGTACCGGTGAATGATGTAGTTCATTCCATGTCAGGCTCCAGTTTGTTGCTCCTATGATGTTTTCCTAGCAACAGCATTTGTCTCTGCATTGCTACAAATCACTGTTCATGTCTGAGGTCTGGCATTTGCATCACTGAATGACCCAGAAACACTAATTGGCTTGCGCAACAGATTTTTCCACAAATCCATCCATTTGTCACAATTTAGTGGAAGTGTTGTTCTCCGTACGACTGGTTATAAATGAGGACTGATGCACCAACAGAAGTGCTGAACAAAAGTTTTTCCAGATTTTGAATACATATGTAATGACACTGTAACTATATATCTTAGAGTAAATGCAACATGATTGTAACTGTGCTCGGTGTCACATATAGAATTAATAACAATGTAAAGTTATACCTTTAAAAGTGCTTACATGTATATTTCAAACCATCAGTACAGCTGTTTACTTACACTGTGTATTACAGTTCTTACTTATGTGGCCTAGTTCATGCCTCCCATGACCACAAGTATAACCATTTATGAATTGTTACAATACCTATAATTGCAATGTGTTGTCTTGAATTGTTAAAACATTTTTTGTTTGTTTCTTCAATTAAGTTTTTTAAAATTCCAAGTAACTGTTGTCATTACTGATATAGGTGAGCATTTTTATGTAAAAACTACCCAGATTATTCATAATAATCAGCACAATCAGTGGTGGTTTAATGTGTGTTCCTGTGTTGATACTACTTGACATTGTGATTACACAGCAAGATGCATGGAGAAAATCAAATGACGATTAGCTCAGCTGTTGTATGTAGCAGCCTCATCTCAAATCAAAACTGAATTTACCCAACATCACTAGCTATCACTTACGCAACCTCCTGATGATTCGGTTTAAGGAACCAATCTGCTTACATGTACTAATGAGGCAAGAAGGCCTGCTATAAGCCAGGTAATAGGAAAAAGCTGCTATGAATACAAAGTGGTAACACATATCTACATTTTTTGTTATGTGTTTTGCTGCTCGCACCTGTCAGCAGCAGTGTTGGTCAAGTTACTTGAAAAAAGTAACCAGTAACTAATTACTGATTACTTCCCCAAAAAGTAATCCCGTTACTTTACTGATTACTTATTTTCAAAAGTAATTAATTACTTAGTTACTTAGTTACTTTTTAAAAACACGATTTACAACCTGAATAGGTGATAAAGCGATAGAGCTTTCAGCCCAATTTTACTTTTTCTACATAATCCATCATACAAAATGTAATCAAATGGAAAAGTTGCTTTTTTTTAACTTGTTTTATCAGTTTTAATCTTTTAACTTTATGCATCAAGCAAAAATTTTATTATATGCAACATTCTCTGACTTAGTTTAACATTTAAACCCATTTTCTACACATTCCAGTGCATAAAATAAAATATTTTGTGTTTACACTCACTCTTTCAAATAGATGCAAGTAAAACACAGCAGAAAATAAATAAAGTCAAAGACTCAGCGGTCCTGTTGCTCTATTTTCACCTGTAAAGCAGGACTGAGGGTAGGCGGAGGTTTACCTTGGTGCAGGTGTGCCGCGGTCAGTTGCGCATTACGTCGTGCGCACTCGGTGCTTGCTCGGAAGTTTAGGGTTTTTTTTGCTGTAAAAAGAAGTTTTCTTCCCACGCACGATGGACGCTAATGTTTTTGTCACTTTTTATGGAATCAAACTCAAAGTAAGGTCAGTACTTCCACGCTTTAAACGCTGCACGCTCATACTCTCTCCCACAATCGATATGTGATCCATTGTTGATCTGCACACAGCTGTTGTCACTAACGGCGCACTCGCTTACGTCACTGTCGTGAGACATTCTCGCAAAAAACGCAGGTTCTACGGGAAAGTAACGGTAATCTAATTACCTTTTTGCAATAGTAATCCCTTACTTTACTCGTTACTTGAAAAGTAATCAGATTACAGTAACGCGCTACTTGTAACGCGTTACTGCCCATCTCTGGTCAGCAGTGGCATATATTTTTACTTTTAAAGTCTCATCAGGGTGCTAAAGTTTGTTTGGTAATCTCCAAACCCACTGACCAGGAGAGCAGGGTGAATAGCATGAGATTTGAAAAATATGAACAACAGCTCTCTTTTAGAAGCTAGCCAGTGAGGGATACCAGGCATATTTGACAGAGTGTCTCTGTGTGCTCAGCACAGACCTGTGTGCACAAAGAATGCGGCAGGCAGGCCAAGGGGCAGGCCAGAAAGTGTCACATCTGGTCCCCACAAAGGTGGGGGCTAGATGTGCTAAAAGGCCAGTGTAACAAACAAACATGAATTAGTCAAAGGAGCTTGCAAAGAAAAGAGTCTGGACTTCTTTAAGTTGCTTGAAGACGTTTCACCTCTCATCCGAGAAGCTTCTTCAGTTCTAAGGTCAAAAGGTGGGGAGAGTTTTCTCCAAGCATGACATCCCAGTTATTTCAGACCCAGCAACACAGCTCAGACAGAAACTGGTTCACCCGAAAGACAAAACGCCAAAACACAAACTTAACAACGTGGTGTATGCTGTACAGTGCAGCGAGGAATGCCCAGACCTCTACATCGGAGAGACCAAACAGCCACTTCACAAGCGCATGGCACAACACAGAAGAGCCACCTCCACAGGACAAGACTCAGCAGTCCATCTGCATCTTAAGGATAAAGGACACTCTTTCAGGATGCCAATGTTCACATTTTGGACAGAGAGGACAGATGGTTTGAAAGAGGAGTGAAAGAAGCCATCTATGTCCACTGTGAGCGACCATCTTTGAACAGAGGCGGGTGGTTTACGACACCAACTTCTGCCATCTATAATCCAGTTTTGAGTTCCCTCCCCAGACGCCTTAACGCCCACTCACATCCTGGGCCATCTGACCTCAGGAATTGCATGATAAGGTGGGGCCAGGTTTCACAATGAGCTCACCCGAAACCTGGCTGATTGGGACCCACACCCATTTCACACCTGCTAGCATTAGAGGATCATCAGGGGGTCCTTTTGTCCCTCTGTGGGGGGATACTCCCACTGGGTTTAAATCTGGGACCTCCTACGAACTGAAGAAGCTTCTCGGATGAGAGGTGAAACGTCTTCAAGCAACTCAAAGAAGTCCAGACGCTTTTCTTTGCAAGCTCCTTTGACTACGATGACCTGGATGACTGAGAACCTTCACAGACAAACACGAATTAGATACTAATATGTTTTAAACCTTAAACAACACTTTACAAAGCCCATAGATTCCAGATATTTAAAGCAAACTAAATAGAAAGCAGATTTTCATCATTGTACTTGAAACAAAATCACCCCAACAAGTTTATCATTTATTTTCAACATGAGATATAAAGCAATAAAACGTTCAGAGAGTGTCCAAAGCAGCCTTTATGATGACTTTAGCAGCGACTGCTGAACTCAGAGCTGTTGAGGGTTTGTTTTCCCTGTGATGTCATTGTGCTCTCTGAGGTTGCTGGGGTAACATTTATGTGAGGCAGACTAGCCACAGTAGGTGAGCTGGATGAAGTCATGTAAAATTGTTTATAACTAAACCTTGACATTTTGCATGTTTTATAAAAAGAACCCAATTTATTTCATTTTCTGGGACACTTATATTTGTTTTCAAAGGATTTTCAGATTTAAATCCTTTACATATTTTTACATGTATTTTCTCAGCACTATTTGGAACGACATAGATTTTCATAACTGGGTCTATTGATGCCATCTGTTGGTTGGTTGACAAAAGATAACATGTGGCTTAATCTTATTACAAGAAGAAGCCATGTCCATGTCCAAGCCATGTCAAAGATGAGATTCTGAAATTTTCAGCTTGGAGTTCACCAAAAACCTGACACTGAGCAAAGGGGAAAAAAGGAAATCACCTATGACTTCAGGAACAGCCCTGAGTTGAAGCTTTCTCAACATCAATTGTGGCAATGGCCACAAATTCCTGGGTACCATCATCTCTGTTGACCTATCCTGAACTCCAAATACCTCAGCAGTCACAAGAAAGACACAACAGAGACTTCCTCCTCCACAGAGAGTGTGCTGACATGCTGTATCACTGCATGGTACAGGGGCTGTACCGAAGCAGAGGGGAGCAGGATTCAGCAGATCATCAACACAGCTCAGAAGATTGTGGGAAGGGAAAACTCCCAATGAGCAATATCTTAAATTATTAGAATACTCTGTGTAATATTGTCCATTATTGATTAAATCACAGTGAAACTTCAAAATACATGCACCTGCTTTTTGTCACTATCCATAATCTCATCACCATACGTGGTATGTCTTTATATTTACTGTGTAAATTACTGTATGTTTTTTCTTTGCTTTTCTCTTTTGTTTTGTTTTTTTGTGTTTTGTTTTTTTGCAAGGTGTAGCCACTTTATTATTGTGTTGTACTTTGTATAATGACAGCAAAATAATTCTAATTCACATTTAGAACTGAAGGTGAACTGGTCAGTGAAGGTGTAGTGTGTTTCTGGAAAATAAACCTTTTTTGTTCGTGTTCTCTAACAAAAACAAGGTTGTTTGAATCTGTAGCTAGTTAAAAAATTGACACCTTACATAACAGAGAAAATAGATGTTTATAGAAAACCATCAATGTCACAGTAAACTGGAGCAGGTTTCAGGTTTTGTAATGAGCTTCTGCTGGTGCTGTTCTTTTTTTAATTTATAGCTGTGTAATGTTTCCTCAGCTGTGTTCCAGCTCCTCCAGAGTGCATCTAAATTACACACTGGCTTTATTGGAGAGTGGTAAATTAAGCTTTAGCTCCAGAGGCACCGAGGAAATGCTGTCATGTGATGTGAGATGTGTCTAAGTAAAGGAACGTAATTTGCAAACATATGACTCTTTTACAGCAGTCCTCCAGCTTTGTCTTGGTCTTCTTCTACTGGAAATAATTAGGGTTCAAAAAGAATATGGGAAGCCAGTCAAACGGCAACATTCAGTAGGCTTAAAATTCAAGGAATGATTGAACAACATAAGAAAATAATGAAAGAATTAAAAATAATACAGTTGGTATGGTTCAGTTAAGCTCTGTGTAGCATAATGACAGCACATTGATTAAAAATATGCTAATACCCCTATGCATTGTAAGACTTATGTAGCTGACCCACCCACCAGTTAAAAAAAAGCATCAGCCTAAGGCGTAAAGTGGCAGTGCCACACTGCTGATGCCGTCTAATTGGGTGAAAGAGCTCGTTTGAAAACATGTCCCCTTGGGGACCTAACAATTTAGAGGTACTTTGATGTTTTTAGTTGGGTGTTTGTATAACTGAAAGAAAAATGCTTAGGTAAACAGAAATAGGCTGCACTGGTCCATCTGATTATTCTCTGGGGACCAAAGTACCACATCTGCATCCATAATCAGATGTAAGAACCCAGAGTGAAGTACTTCCACCGCCCTCAAGATAAACACTGTGGGATATGGTCTCATTAAAATCTGTATACAAGTTCTTATATATAAAAACTGTACCACACCAGACACTTCTAAATTTGTTAGGACCCTCTTGCTTTCAACATTTCACTTTCTGAAAACTTCAGCCAGTTTATGGTTGAAGCTGATTTATGTACTTTCCCTGGTGCAAATACTTTGCTTCTAGGTAGTGACTAAAGGCTCACTTTAAAAAGAAAAAGAAAACTTTTAGGGCTTTTGAAAGTAGAGATGAATAATTATATGAGCTTTTCATCTGAATTACAGGTGCTTACCTTATTGTAATCTTTAATTACATATTAAATATTAACTCAAACTGAAAGATGATTAAACACAACACTGAAAAGCAATAACTCAGGGAACCACCATCCCAGAATGACAGATTGTACCTTGAAGAAAGGTGCAAAAATGGATGGTGTGGTGTGGATGTGTGGATTCTACTTTGCTGGTGTGAAATTCTAGTCGTAGCTCAGATACTGACAGAAACACCAATCGACTGTATGAGCAAGTGTGTGTGTATTCCCACAAGGCTAAAAAGGCTGTGTGTGTAACAGAATGAGAAATTTTTTTACATTTTTGTTTTGAAAGGGTTTTCCACCCATAGGCAGCAAAATATCAGCAGGAGTGTGACTACATTTTTTCTGGGGACTTTACTTGTTGCCAAGTTTGCAGCTTCAAAGAAGTGAAGCAGACTGTGAGCTAACAGAAGAGTACTGTCTGAAACCGCTGTTGGTCAGCACCCAGCAGGGCTCTCCAGACATCTCAGTTTCCATGTTCATGCTGCTAGCATTCTAGTTTAAGTATGGAATTCATACCACAGACCAAAACTATGTCTCACCCTTCTCTGGTTTCCCTCATCTACCCACTCTGTAAACATCCCTTTTCCTTCACACTTTTTTTCACTTGCTCCTTTTCTTGCTTTTAAATGTCAGTTCCTATTGCAGGGATTTCCCATACAGAAAGATGTGTAACGAGTTATTAAGCTTCTGGATTGCCACATGTTGCAAGACCAGCTTTAGAGCAATATAACAATTTTCCAAGTCTCTGCAACTATATTTGAGGAATGAAACATCATTCTTTTAAAATACATTAGGGTACCTGCTTCTTGCTGTATACCTTAGTCTCTATCTTGGCTGGCTTCATTGATACACTGACTTTCATGAGTTGTAGAGCATCACCAATCTTGTTTCGGGCCACACAGAGATAATCTCCGGCATCTTTGTCACTCACAGTGTTAACAGTAAGAGTACCATTATGAAGGACCTGTATCCTGCTGCCCACCCTGGAGTAACAAATAAAAGAAAATTAGAGAGACAGTTACAAACCTGGCATTAAGATAATTTGCAGAATTCCTTGTCTATGCTTATTAAGAGCAAAACGCATAAATTTGTATGGTTTCATATATTTTTTCAAACAGCTAAAATCAAAACGGTAACAGTGGAAAAGTGTCTTATCTGTTTACATCAAACAAATGTGTACAGAATGCCACTGGGGAGATATAGCAATTAAATCAGTAGCTGCTTTACATTGCCTCAGTCTTTCTGTTCTCTCTGGTGTTAGACATTGCAAATGACAATGTACCGACACACAAAGTGTTTATATAAACAGGTATTGGGGGTATAAGAAATGTGGTTTAAACGTACAATGTTTTTTTAAAGACGTAAAATTAAGGTAAGACATGCTTGCATTATTATCACACTGAACAAGCTAACAATTAGGAAAAATATAAATGAAATACACTCCAATTCCCTTCGGTATGATGACTTTTGTGTCGGTTTTTTTTTTCAATCCTAATAGAAGCATAGAAAGAGAACCATTGTATTGAAAATATTTTCACTTCAGTCTTCATTTGACTGTGCTGAGTTATGCTCTGAATAATTATAGTCAATATCTGCATCTCATTTCTTTACATTTAGAGAGAATTACATGTTTTTATGTGTACTTATGAGGGACATTCAATGAATCAGTGCAGGCAACAAAACCTATAAAAAATATAAATGCATGTACTCTATTCACAATCAGTGCTTACTTTGGTAAGCATAACAGTATGCCACTGAATTGTTTTCAACAGTTTAGCTGTTTCATGAGAGGCTAAGGGCAAAAATAAGTCTGTTTTGGTGATTTTTATCCACTTTCTTCCATAGAATGTTCACTAAACCACTACAGTTTTTCTAAGCAATATTTATGCAAATCATGCACATTGAATTATTAGAATTTTGTAACTTTAATATAAAAGATAATACAATAAATACCTGTTCTACCAATGAACGTATTTTACCTGTACCAATAGTCCACCACAGCTTTAGAAGGTAGTTTCCAGATTATCCTAGGTTTAGGGTTTCCAGTTGCCAAACAGTTTAGTCTTAACTGATCTCCATATGACAACTCAGTCAAGCGCTTGGATATCTCCAATATCTGAGGAGCAGATTCTTGTAGTATTACTGTCAGAGTCACGACTCTTCGTTCTGAACCAGTAGAGCTGGTAGCAATACATTCATATTTTCCACTGTCTGCTGGAGTCACATCCTTAATGTGAAGCGTCCCATTCTCATACATGGATATCCGTGTATCGATTACAGGCCTGTTAGATTGTATCATTGACCCATCATGGAGAACCCAGTGAACACTAGGCTGAGGTGTACCATGACCAGTGCAGGGTAACTGTAAACTGTGGCCAAGAATAGCTTGTAGCTGCTGCCGCTTCTCCTCCATGATACCTGGTGGAGCTGCCACCACCTGCAGTCGGACTGTAGCAGTATCAGCTCCAGCAGGATTACTGGCAATGCATTTATAATGACCTCTGTCATAAACAGACACATATTTAATAACCAGAGTCCCCACAGCAGATACCGATGCTCTTCCCTTCTCAGTGTTTTGACCCATGACTTGAGTACGGTTGGCCAAGATCCAAGATATCACAGGCATGGGCCGGCCCTCTGCTTTACATTTCAGTTCAACTGTGTTTCCTGCATAAGATTTTATCTCGCGCATCTTTGGCTCTAAAATGCGAGAGGGATAGGCTACCACTGAGAGGGTGATAATAAGTTTATCTGATCCATGGTCATTCTCAGCTAGACAGAAGTATTGGCCTCGATCTTTAATATTGGCATTTGGGATTGACAGCGTGCCGTTGCTCAACACCTCATACTTGCCCATCCTCTCTTTAATGGTAATGGTTCTTCCTGTGGGACAAAATAAATACAGAGACAATGAAATATTTACCTTACAAACACTAAAACATTCTACACAAATCACTTAAAGCAACTGACAAAATTTAAACAGTATTGTTACTTTATTATTGCAGCGTTTTCTATAAATGGCTTTTACTTGCACCTGATAACAAATTTTGTTTCTACATGATGCCAAAAATACTGTCACTCCCATATCTTAATATGTATCACATTTTGGTTCTGCTAATGATAAGAATGAATGAAATCATTTTTGTACCTGTGCTGGAGGAGAATTGTTTCCATGTTATAACTGGCTGTGGGTTTCCAACAGCCACGCATGGCAGGAAAGCATCAGAGTTAGACAGTACAGTAAAGCTAGCTGCATTTCCACCCACTATCTTGGGTTTGCTTGACATGACCTTTGTAGTGGGTTCAAAACCAGCATTACTGGCACTGGTAGCATCATATCCCGAGACTTGATTATAAATAGTAGAGGTGGCAGAATCCTTGTCTGTAATGTAAGGAACGGGGGTACTGATCATGTAGCCTTGCTGAGCTGTTAGAAGGATCAGTGTATCAGAGTTATCTACACTGCCTTTAGTACCACTGCTTTTTCGAGTACCGGTAGGTCTAATTCTCTCCAACACTAAACGGCGATTGGTGTCACCATTCCTTTGTGTTGGTGGTTTGATGTTGCTGTGGAATCTTGTCTGAGCAGTTGTGTAAAACCGCTTAGTTGTATGTGGTATCAGTGTAGTAGCAGGATCATAAGTGGCAGAGGAAAATAGAGGTGTCATGGTGGTAGGATAGCTGGATGAACCACTAGATGTCCAGTCAAAGTCCTCATATAGGTCACTCTCCTCAGATCTTTTTTCAGTGGTACCCAATACTGTGGTTCTGGCATCTTTTTGTGTGTAAATGGGATTATATTCTGAAACACTTTGTTGAAAAAGTGTGGTTGCCTCCATTGTGTATTCCATGGTTGTTGCCTCTGTAGTTATTGCCTCAGTTGTTGTAGTTTGTCGGACTTTGGGAATTCCAGGTTTCCTTAGGGGTCTTCTTCTCCTATTGGGCCTCCTTCTCCACCCTAGCCTACCTCTTGTCCCACCAGGCCTCTGTCTGATTATAAGAAAATTGTCAGACAGTCTTCCAGACCCAGATGAGGTTACATCAAGATTTTCCTGCTGGGTGGGTTTGACAGTGGGTGGCGAGGGTAGAGTCTGTAATTCTGGTGGTGTTTCTGCAGTGGTATAAAACTGTGAGGAACCAGAATAACTAGTAACAGGTATAAAGTCCAAGCTGGGACCCAGTGTTGTGAACTGGAAATCAGCAGAGGATGCATCTCTACAATCATCATCTAATGAACTACTCGTTGTGTGTCTGGATGGTGACAAACTATCAACTTTAACTAATAAGTTTGCAGAGGTAATGGGCGTAGGAGCAATGGTTGTGGTTAGGGTGCCTCTTGTTTCAGTCGTAGTTGAAGTTTTATTCGCAGTTAATGGCTTCTTAAGCCTACTGAGCATCCTTTCCCTTCCTTTGTTTCCAAACAACTTGTTCCATGGAATTTTCCCCCGAATGATCTTAGAAGTAGATGTAGTAGCGGTTGTGGTTGGGACTTTAGTTGTAGGATCCAGTTCAGGGGCAACTGCAAACGTTATGTACGCATTGGAAGTCTCTGATCTAGACTCTGCTTTGTTGAATGTGGCATCTGAAGTCATGTAATGACTTGTGGTTTTTTGCATATAAGCAGGTTTCTCTGTTTTGTGTAAACATGGACTAGAAGATGCTGTTGGTGTGACCACTGCCAAATCAGTGGTTGCTGCCTTATTATCACAGTTACAGGCTGAGAAAAAAAGAACCATGTTAAAAACATACGTGTTGTTTCATGACTGATTATTTATGCAACACAGAAGTACAAAACAACAGGGTTTTTAAGAACATGGTTTCTTACCTGTGGTCAACTGAATTTGATATGGCACAGAAGCATTCCCTTCTTTATTCATGGTGGATTGTTTAAGTTTATTAATAAAGGACTGCATGTCATGGATCCTGTTTGGTTTAATGATTCTTCTGCGGCCTTGAAAGTTCCTCCTGCCAACCTTTCCTCTGTTACTTTGGCGTGGGATTATATGGATGTGCTGCCGGGAGATGATAGTAGATCCTGCAGGCAGGCGCTGGGATTTTATTGTCTGGGTTGTATGGAAAATGATCTTGTCTTGCTGTCTGTCTGTAGCTGTGATTGCTGTAAATGAGGTTTGGCTTTCAGGGTCTGTGTGAAGGACTAGCTCCACTGGGCCTGGTTCATCTCTCATTGGAGTAACATTAGGGTCTGTAGTTGAAGAAAAAGCACCCTCTGTCGAAGTCTCTGGTTCTGCAAGTGCTTCTCCTGATAACTCTAGTTGGGTTTCTTGTGAAGTGTCTGTCACAGTAGGTTGGAGAGTGACTGGTTGTAGGTTCGAAGGTGGCATGCTGGTTCTTTCAAGGGTGTAAAAGTTGTTTGTCTCAACTAACCTTGGATCTGTAGTGAATGTAGACTGCATATATGGCTCTGTTGTTGCCATGTCTCTATTTTCCATTATTTTAGTTGAATTAATATGATTGCTGAATCTATTTTCCATGCCATTTTCCTTTGTTGCTAAAATATGTCCCTCACCAATTTGTGTGGTTGTTACTGTCTCAGTCTGCCTGTCTTGAGCAAATATTCTTTGTGGATTATCTGTTGTTGGTTGGACTATTGTTGGGAGAACAATGAGATGGTCTTCATCTTGAGCTTCACCAGAGCCAATTTCATTGTCACCAGAATATCCAATATGTGTGTTTTCATATTTTACTTTCTCATTTTCTCTATCACTCTTTATTTTTGAGCCACCCTGAGCCTTTTTCATAAATTCTGCAAACTTCTGCGGGTCTACTTTCCTGGAAGCTTTATCAAAGACCCTACTACTCCAGATGTGGCTGTTGCGGACTGACCCCCTCCTTCTCTGTCCCAGTCTACCTCCAAAACCTACTCGGCCACGTGATCTGTGTCTGGGGTAAGGCCGATCTGAAGTAATGGTCCTGGACTCCTGGATAGTTCTGTCAGCATGCTGGGAGTGGTGTATCTCACTGAGTTTGACTGTGTTTTGTGTCAAGCTAGAATCCATTGCAAACTCCGTCACCATCCCTGATCCCTCACTGTTGAAAACACTTGCTGTCACGGACCCTTTGTCTGTTACTGTCACCTGAGAAACGAGTAGGTCAACTCCAACATGATTAGCAACTAAACACCTATAAAATCCTCGATCCCTTGCTGTGATACCCTGAATCAGCAATGTCCCATTCTTAAAAATGTTTCTGTTCCCATGAGGCTTGTCAAGCACTGAATGGTCAGGCAGAATCCAAGACACTGAGGCCTCAGGACTCCCCGAGGAGCTACAGTCAAAAACAAGCTTTTCACCCAGTGGCCTAGAGAGTTGAACACCATTGACCTCATCCTCTTCCACATCAGTGGACAGAACTGTCACTCGAAAGATGAGGATATCTGCATCCAGGTAGTTTGTGGCAATGCACCAGTAGAGGCCTGTGTCAGAGGTATCTGCACCTCGAAGAGTGAGCTTTCCTTCAGCAGTAATTATTATTCTCCTGTCCTCACTGGAATAAGGAGCTCTGACCTTGCTTCCATCTGGTAAAATCCACTCCAAGAGAGGCTTTGGATCACCCTGGATATGGCAGCTCAACTGTACCACACCACCTAGGTCAGGAGGAAAACATTTGATAATATCATAACCGTTTTCATGCTAAAAAGAAAATACTTTTTAGTCTTTGAAATTCTGAATTCATTTTTTTTAATGCTTCCTATTTTATTAGTGCAATGATCAGTATAGTTTCATACATAAGTAAATAGTTCAGTTACTGGTATGTGCAGACCTAAGTAAAAGTCACATCTCTGAGCTAGTATATTAAGCGTTAATCTCTGACTCCCACCTGTAAGTACAGTGTGCTCAGTCTTAGTTTGATTATCTCGTTTGATCATGGCCCAGGAATACCGGTCCCTCTTAGATGGTGTGCTTTCCAAACGTAGGTTTACCACAGACTGGTACTTAATGTGCAGGGTAGAGAAGGTGGTAGCAGTGCGGTCTAGTTGGAAGCTCACTTCTCCCTGCATTAACCATGCAGGAGAGGCTTTAATCTCAGCCTTAATGTTTGTGTTTATTTCTTTATCTAGATCCTTTGTTTTCATCTGAGCATATCGGTACACCATTTCTGGGCTTCTGGCCAACATTAAACCTCTCTCTAGCCTCATAGGAGAGTCACTGTAGGTGGCTAAGATCTGCCACAGTTGCTGGATGTGTTCATGGTTAATATTACACACCAAATACGTAGTTATGCAAGTGGTAAGCATGGTGACATTGTTTCCTTCTCCTTCCTCCAGGGTTTGAGTCAGGTTCTCAAAAGAAGTGGGCCGCTGTACAGTGCAGGTTAGACTGGCATCATTGTAAAACTGGTCGGTCAGGTTCATTTGTATTGAGCCTAATGGGGCAATAAAGTCCTTGGGGGAAACAGGAAAGAAGTTCCCTTCATCCAGGCTGATGTTTTTCTGCTTTAGATGGGGTTGGATCAAAGGTTTGGTGCAAGTAAAAGCATTGTTGGGTAGAAGGGATAGAGGCCTTTTGTGGTAAAGCAAAGGATTTTCACAAACAGCACATAGGCCTCTGGGATATCTCCTGTCTCGCCGGCATTTCAGCACACCTGGAAAGAATTATTAAGCAGTGCAATGTTTAGATGGATTCATGGAAGAAAAAAAAATCACACTTTCAAACTTATGTTCCAGCCAAACCAAAACTGGCTAATAAAACTTGTGAACCGCAAAAGGTCATAATCACAATACAGAATTGCGACATTTCGGTTAACCCTCGTGCTTGCCAAGTCATAAATAAAATGTATAACTTTAGTTCTTCTGTGTCTTCATTGTTTTCTATGGCCCTCATGATGAAAAGATTATATGATATCTGCTTCCTGTAATGTCTCTGCAAAGATTTATATGCTTCTCTTGGATATGCCTGTCTTGCTTGGGATACAATCCCATGCACTATTAGGTTTTAAGAGAAAAACATACTATGCTCAAACCTGAGTACAACCACAAATACTGCCAACAGTTTTACCAGATGGGTCTTATTAAAGCTGGTAGCAAATATCGGAGGTTTACAGAGGTTTAGAGAAAGTTTCTCTGGCATTAATGAAAAAGAAACTGTTTAGATTCAGTAAGTGACTTTCTTAGCTGTTAACCACGGTTCAATTTTATATGCCTCTAAGTACTTTGGGAATTGTCCAAAGCACAGATGCACTCCTTACCTGTATTTCTTTGTGCCCAAAGTGAGAACCACTTCATACGGCAATCACACTTCCAGGGGTTGCCATGGAGGAAGACATTTTCTAACTGACTGCAGCCTGAAAAAATGTCTGCTGGCAGAGTGGTCAGAAGGTTGTCTGACAGGTGGATGGTTCTTACTGATGATACCTTGAAAACCTGGCTGTGTCTCAGTGTGATAAATGTGTCCGGGTGGAGCTGCTGGAGGTAGTTACCCTCCAGATTAACCAATTCTAAGTTGGTAAGCCCAAAGAAAGCCTCCGGGTTTATAAATTCGATGTGGTTGTGGTCTATGTGGAGTCTCAGCAGACTATCCAAGCCTTTGAAAGTCTCTTTGTTGATAATCTTTAATTTATTGTATGACATCTTCAGGACCTTGGAAAACACAATTAGGAAGATAGAGATGGTGGTCAAAACAATGATAACTGAAAGCTATTATGTCAATACACAATTACATTGTTTTTATAGACATAACATGAATTATTGTCAGACTGTTTATTTAGTCTGAAAAAGTGCAAGGAATCAAGGACCATCCTTCACATAACACACACAGACATATAAAATTATTGTGAATCACTCAACATTCTTTGTGAAACATGAGGCATTTACTTTTTGTGAACCACAAAAGAGTTGATACAACTCTGTTTTTACAAGTTTGGACTTGTGACACTGAAATTCTGTATTGAATTATACTGCCTGTTATTGGTTAAACACAGTTACTTGTGCCTGAGTTCTTTTTTTTAATTTCATTACTTTATAATTAGATTTGCAAAAGCAAAGGTGATACTTCTTAATCAATTTTGCCATGGTGAAAACCCTGTGCTGTAATTGGACAACTCTTATTGTTTTCCCCTCGCATTTGTGTCGTCTTTTTATGCTTTTTGAAATTTTTTGTCATTTTGAACTAATTATGGATGGAAATGTGACACAACAGTCATAGTAAAGAAAATCAGCTGTGAACTTTTCATCCCTCCAAGCAGATATTATCTAAAAACCAGAAAACAAACCAGAAAACAAACAAAAACATATTTATGTAGGCATGCTCTACTTACTGATGTGTGTATGTCATCACAGAAATACTGAATTAAAACTATATGATGTCAGCAGTAAGGCTATTTTTGTAAACTAAAACCAAACTAAAAACAACCTTTACTGCAATTTGCAACTACAACTGATGAGTCATGTCTATTGAAACTGTGGATGTCTTCAACTGCTTTCAAAAAATTCTTTATTTTTATTGCAGTACCATTATTGATTTTCTACAATCTTGTGTTTGACATATGCCCTCCATTCAAAAATGAAAACGAACATGTAAACTAATTTATTTAAAAATAACTAAAACAACACATTTTCAAATTTAAAATATAAACTGAAATAAGAAAATCTACTCTAGAAAATAATAACAAGTCAAAATGAAATAAAAATGAGGGTTGTCACACAAAGATATATTTTGGATGTTGCAGTGAGGTTTGCGAGTAATTTGTTTACAAAGGATTTTACCTGTAATGACTTAAGGTCTTTGAAGGCTCTGTCTTCAGTAGTGTGTATCATGTTGCTGTGCAGCAACAACAGTTCCAAGTTTTCAAGCCCTGAAAGATCATTTTCTCTCAGGATAGTTATGCTGTTGTACCTAACGGCATAGAAATGAAAAAGCTTTGGTTACTGATCATCATTTTGAATGAGCCTTCAAATATACTTTGCAGAAATATTACTGAAATGCAACTGAAGTTCTGCACATATAACCTAAAAGGTGGGCAATGCTGGTGAAAGATCTCAGCGAAAAAAAAGCATTCATTCTAATCCAGAACCTGTCTACTCAGACAAATAAGTGAAAACACCTCACTAGGTGAACTATAGGTATATATTGCCCTCAGTATTGACATACTGGACATTAGTATTGTGCTGACTATATTACCTGTTCCTCATTCAGGCAATTTAATTTAATAATTAATTTAATAATTTTAATTATATAATTGCTTTGGGATTAATATATTATTCAGATTTTGATACCATATCCTGCCAAACTGAGGCTGTGTGCATACTAAAGCATCTTAGAGAAAGCTGTTGTAGCAGGAACCAGTATACATGAAATTTCAAGTACTTTTTAACTGTTTATAGGTGGTTTTTGCATGTGTGTGTGTTTGGGGGTTGGGGTAAGGGACCTTGGCTCTTTCTCATGTTACACTACTTCAAACACATGATGGATAGTAGTACTAGCCATGCTAGGTCAGGGCCACATTTTACCATGTTGAAACATACATGCATGTGAAGACAAGTTTAAAACAATGCCAGTAAATGTTGTTGATTACTAATATTGTGATACATATTAATGAAAACAATTTATAGTGTGTACCCAGTAATGTTTGAGTTCACTCTGTGTGTGTCAGCAGGCAACATGACGTGCCCTTGGAGATGACACTTGTAGAGGAAATTAGGACTACATAATTAACTGTTAATTCTGCCTGTATTAATCCTGCCACGACATCTCAGGATGTCTGCAGTAAATACTCTGCTCTGGCCTGGTCACATTCTGAAATGAGGTCTAATTAGGTACAATAATTGAATGCACTTGTGTGTCATTTGATTGACAAATAGCTTTCCAAGCAGGCTGAAGTAGCACCAGGGCACCACAGACAGGATAGAGGTAAGGCAGCTCTGTTTATGCATCATGTATTTCAGAATCTTTAACATAGTAACAGCCAGAGGCATTAATAGACGATTTGGTGATGAATGATGATTAATTTTATGATGAATTCATTTAGTGGCTGTGGTAACAGCTACTAGCTGGATGACAATGGCAATGGGATGTCGACTAGAGTGGTGATTTACTTCTTTGCTGTTTTTTTTTTGTTGGTTATTTTTTGAGAAACTAAGCCTCTCAAAGCACATAAAACTAAACACTGCTAAAGTTCTCCGGTTAAGATTGTTGATGGCTAATGCTTGCTAGCTATTGCTTGTTAGCTAATGGCAAGATTGGCTTTGTCACCTAACCTGAGCTAATATTTGCTTGTTGATTAACCAGCTTCACAAATTGAAGCTATAAAGTTGTGTTTTCTTGAGTCAATGACATTTTAAATAAACATTTTTTATCTCAATTCTGAAAGGTTATTTCTTTTCCAGACAGTAATTATATGTGGTCTAGACTAGACTAGACTAAACCTGTTTGACTTGTAGAAATACTTTTTGTAATGCTATTCTTTTACAAAGTCTGCAGTTTAAATCACTCAGTAATTCTTCACCAAGAGTATGTGTACTTCAACTCTTACCCGAGGTTAATTTTTTCAACAGCTGGCAGGATGTGGTCAGGTATTAAAGTCAGGTATCTGAAGGTGCAGTGCACTTCAGTGGTAACATCGCAGGCGCATGGTTTGGGACAGTCAGCACTTGAAGGCAGCGCAGCAGCCAGGAACAACAAAGTCTTTAGCAACCACCTCTGCAGGTATGAAGAGCTGCACACACACTCAGTCATTGTGCACAGAGTTGGGGGCTTCAGTTGCACAGGAAATTAGAGCAAAACTTTGTCGTGAACCATTAATGAAAACCACCTGAAGAGAGAATGATGAAGATATATAGATAGAAAAAAATAGCTTTAATTTCCAAGCCATTTCCTTCATTAGTTCCATTCTATTCTTGTATATTTTAACTTCCGTCTTTGCTATTCGTTGCTATCAAAGAAGAAAACTTAGGGAAGGATAAGCATTCAAGTCAAAATGTGTCCATGCAGTTGCAAAATAAAATAAAAACAATGAGAAAAATAACTCTGCAGAAGTAAAATATCTGCAGACAGAAGAATTTAAACCATGAAAAAAAGATAGCCTGTATACAGTTTCTCTCACCGCACTAAAACATCTGTAGAAACCGGAATTGCTGCAGAAGCACGAATTAGAAATTCCTAGTCAAACTGTTTAAAGTCCACATTCAGTTTCAGTAGTTCTCCAGTTTGAGTTCTTAGATGAGCACACTCTGTAAGCACAGAGGGACTAGAGTCATTTCTCTGCGAGCGCCTGCAGCAGAGCACACGCTTCAGTCTCCTCCTTCTCCTCCTCCTTTATAAACTGCAGTAATGCAGTTCTAGACAAACTACAAATAAAAATGCAGGGAGTTGCTTTGTTTGAAAGATCTCATAGACAGTTAAAGGCCAACAAAATTCTTCCTCATCTTGAGTTACTCGGGTTGATATTGGAAATATTAACTGCTGCCAAGACAATAATTTTTGACTCATATGACCAAGCTTAGAAGGAGGTCATGTGTCTTTTTGAAGAATCTGAAACTTTCCTGATATGATTTATTGTATATTTCTTTCATATTTTCATTGAATCCTGCTTTTCTGTGATTACATTTGGACCAAACGTACCCCAAGCTTGTCCACACATACTCCACAAACTCTTTTCTGTGAAAGTCTTTCTGTCAGATTAAAACACATTTGAGCCACAATGTGTTACACATTATAGCAGCAGCCGGTTCGCTTCCCCCTCTCCTATCAAATGGGTCATTTGAATAAATTGGTTTTGTGTGTGTTTTTGGGGGGTTTTCTTATGATAAATTCCACACATAAATCACTATTCTGACATGCAAAGGCAAAAAAAAAAACAACAACCCCCAAAAAACCCACCAAACATAAACAAAACCACTCAGGAAGAGGATTTTTTGTAGATGCACCTGTACCATTCATTTAACTAGTGTGTTTTATCACAAAAGTCACTGAAGTTATACACAATGCACACAAACTGTCATTCATTTACTGTTATAATCTGTTCTCTTGTTAAGATAAAGTGGATATATTGTGCTTTTTTGCCACTTTTTTTTATCTCTGTAGCGACTGCTCAGAAACCACCAGGTATCAGATACCATCTTTTCTCATAGGGCAAACAAAATTAATTAATGACCGGATAATAAAAATGTCCATCCATCCATCCATCTTCATCCGCTTTGTCCGGGGTCGGGTCGCGGGGGCAGCAGCCTAAGCAAAGAGGCCCAGACCTCCCTCTCCCCAGCCACCTCCTCCAGCTTGTCCGGGGGAATACCAAGGCGTTCCCAGGCCAGCCGAGAGATATAATCTCTCCAGCGTGTCCTGGGTCTGCCCCGGGGCCTCCTCCCGGTGGGACATGCCTGGAACACCTCGCCCAGGAGGCGCCCAGGGGGCATCCTTGCCAGATGCCCGAACCACCTCAGCTGGCTCCTTTCGATGTGGAGCAGCAGCTGCTCTACTCTGAGCCCCTCCCGGATGGCCGAACTTCTCACCCTATCTCTAAGGGAGAGGCCAGCCACCCTTCGGAGGAAGCTCATTTCCGCCGCTTGTATCCGCGATCTCGTTCTTTCGGTCACTACCCACAGCTCGTGGCCATAGGTGAGGGTAGGGACGTAGATCGACCGGTAAATTGAGAGCTTCGCTTTTACACTCAGCTCCCTCTTCACCACGACTGACCGGTGCAGCGTCCGCATTACTGCAGCCGCAGCCCCAATCCGTCTGTCGATCTCCGGCTCCCTTCTCCCATCACTCGCGAACAAGACCCCGAGATACTTGAACTCCTCCACTTGGGGCAGGAACTCATCCCCGACCCGGAGTGGGCACTCCACCCTTTTCCGGCTGAGAACCATGGCCTCAGATTTGGAGGTGCTGATCCTCATTCCCGCTGCTTCACACTCGGCTGCGAACCGTTCCAGTGCGAGCTGGAGGCCCTCACCCGATGAAGCCAACAGAACCACATCATCCGCAAAAATCAGAGATGAGATTCTGAGGCCACCAAAGCGAAAGCCCTCCGCCACTTGGCTGCGCCTAGAAATCCTGTCCATAAAAATTATGAACAGAACCGGAGACAAAGGGCAGCCCTGGCGGAGCCCATCACCCACCGGGAACGAGTCCGACTTATTGCCGGCAATGCGAACCAAGCTCTTGCAACGGTTGTATAGGGATTGAATGGCCCGTAGCAATGGGCCAGACACCCCATACTCCCGCAACACCTCCCACAGGACACCCCGAGGGACACGGTCGAATGCCTTCTCCAGGTCCACAAAACACATGTAGACTGGTTGGGCAAACTCCCATGCACCCTCAAGTATCCTGGAGAGGATAAAGAGCTGGTCCAGTGTTCCGCGACCAGGACGAAAACCGCATTGTTCCTCCTGTATCCGAGGTTCGACTAGCGGACGAACTCTCCTCTCCAGCACCCTGGCATAGACTTTCCCAGGGAGGCTGAGGAGTGTGATCCCCCTGTAGTTGGAACACACCCTCCGGTCCCCCTTCTTAAAGATGGGGACCACCACCCCGGTCTGCCAGTCCACAGGCACTGCCCCTGATCTCCACGCAACATTGCAGAGACGTGTCAACCAAGACAGCCCTACAACGTCCAGCGCCTTCAGGAACTCGGGGCGGACCTCATCAACACCAGGGGCTCTGCCACCAAGGAGTTGTTTAACTGCCTCAGTGACCTCGCCCCCGGAAATTGGCGGGTCATACCCCTCATCCCCAGACTCTGCTTCCTCCTCGGAAGACGTGTCAGTGGGATTAAGGAGGTCCTCGAAGTATTCCTTCCACCGCCCGACAATTTTCTCAGTCGACGTCAACAGCGCTCCGCCAGCACTATACACAGCGCAGGTAGAGCACCGCTTTCCCCTCCTGAGACGCCTGACGGTTTGCCAGAATCTCTTCGAGGCAGTCCGAAAGTCTTTTTCCATGGCCTCTCCGAACTCCTCCCACACCCGAGTTTTTGCTTCAGCCACTGCCCGAGCCGCATTCCGCTTGGCCTGTCGATACCTGTCGGCTGCCTCCGGAGTCCCACAGGCTAACCAAGCCCGATAGGCCTCCTTCTTCAGCCTGGTGGCTCCCTTCACCTCTGGTGTCCACCATTTGGTTCGGGGATTACCACCACGGCAGGCACCAACCACCTTGCGGCCGCAGCTCAATGCAGCAGCTTCGGCAATGGAGACGCTGAACATGGTCCATTCGGACTCAATGTCCCCAGTCTCCCTCGGAATGCTGTTGAAGCTCTGCCGGAGGTGTGCGTTGAAGATCTCGCGGACTGGGGCCTCTGCTAGACGTTCCCAGCACACCCTCACTACGCGTTTAGGTGCACCAGGTCTGTCCAGCGTCCTCCCCCGCCACCTGATCCAACTCACCACCAGGTGGTGATCAGTTGACAGCTCAGCCCCTCTCTTTACCCGAGTGTCCAGAACATATGGTCGCAGGTCTGGTGATACGATTACAAAATCGATCATCGACCTACGGCCTAGAGCATCCTGGTGCCACGTGCACTTATGAACACTCTTATGTTCGAACAGGGTGTTCGTTATGGCCAAACTGTGATTAGCACAGAAGTCCAATAACAAAGCACCGCTCGGGTTCAGATCAGGGAGGCCGTTCCTCCCAATCACGCCCCTCCAGGTCTCGCTGTCGTTACCCACGTGAGCATTGAAGTCTCCCAGCAGGACAACAGAGTCTCCAGGTGGAGCACCTTCCAGCACCCCCCCCAGGGACTCTAAGAAGGCTGGGTACTCCGAACTGCCACCCGGCGCATAAGCGCAGATGACAGTCAGGACCCGTTCCCCGACCCTAAGGCGCAGGGAGCAAACCCTCTCGTCCACCGGGAAAAACCCCAACGTACCGGCAGCAAGCCGAGGGGATATAAGAATACCCACCCCAGCCCGCCGCCTCTCACCAGGGGCAACTCCAGACTGAGACAGAGTCCAGCCCCTCTCCAGGAGACTGGTTCCAGAGCCCAGACAATGCGTAGAGGTGAGCCCAACTATATCTAGCCGGTACCTCTCAACCTCACGCACCAACTCAGGCTCCTTCCCCACCAGAGAGGTGACATTCCATGTCCCTATTGCCAGTCTTGGCAGCCGGGGGTCGGTCCGCCAGGGCCTCCGCTCCTGGCCGCCACCCGGCTCACAATGCACCCGACCCCTATGGCGCCTCCTGCGGGTGGTGGGCCTGCGGGAGGATGGGCCCATGTCTCCTCTTCGGGCTGTGCCCGGCCGGGCCCCATGGACTAAGGCCCGGCCACCAGACGCTCGCCCTCGGGCACCCTCCCCGGGCCTGGCTCCAGGGCGGGGCCCCGGTAACCCTATCCCGGGCAGGGTAAACTGTTCCCTCGATATTCTCTTCATGGGGGTCTTCTGAATCGCTCTTTGTCTGGTCCCTCACCCAGGACCAGTTTGTCATGGGAGACCCTACCAGGGGGCAAAAGCCCCCAGACAACATAGCCCCTGGGATCCCTGGGACACACAAACCCCTCCACCACGATAAGGTAGCGATTCAAGGAGGAGATATAATAATAATAAATAATAAAAATGTAATAAAATATATTATCATACTAATAAAATAATGATGAATGGCTTAAGATCTTGAGCAATAAAAGAAGCTTTTATGGTTGTGACACTCAGCAGCTGGCTCAGTTTATCAGAAACTACTCACACAAAGTGGACTGGTTTTCGTTTTCAGATACTTGTGAACTAACTAATGAGTCACTGCACTGTGCAACCTTTTAGATTCATTTAGAACCACAGAGGACGAAGAGATGATTGTGTGTTTGTGGATTAGTTATTTGTGTAGATATAGGGCTTCCCATTCATTGGTCACAGGCAAGGTTGGCATATTCCATCGGTGTTGTTTTTTAACTTGTACATCTGGATAACACACCATCACACATGGACACAAACACCTCCTCTTCTCTTCTCTTCTCTCTGTGATATCTAACTTAAATGAAGTAAATAAAGTGCCGAGCAACTGTCACTATGTGATAGATGTAAGCGTGCGTTTGATTTACTAACTGGTTAGATTGTACTGATATTGTGTTCTCCCACTCTGTTGACCCCTACACTTTTGATTTACTTCCCTACTGCTGTAACGATTGGAGTTAGTGAGCCTCTCTTCTCGTCTTTCACAAGTAATCTTATACAAACACGACTTAATTAAATTATGTCGAGTTTCATGTCCAACCCAGTTAAAGTGTGTTTAATCTGCTAACAGAACAGATTTCTTATTCTCTCTTTTGGGCAGACACATATTTGAGCTAATTATGTCTTGATCCAAGTCATCATTAGAACTGAGAAGTTAAGCCTCTTCTGAGACATGGAAAAGGGTAGTGGTAAGAGGCTTAGTGGGCTGAATAGGGGAGATGATGGGAAGAGCATAGTTTACAACAGCCTGTGCTTGCATGTGGACAGCCATGTGGCCAGTACAACAGGATTTGTTTGTTTGTGATTCTACTGATCAGAAAGTTGAGCTTACTCCATCCTTCTTCTGGCTGAGGAAACTGTTTCTCTTGAGCTTTAATTCACTCCAGATGAGGAGCACTGCAAGGGCAGCTGTATTGTTCTCCAAGCTAAGTGCCTAAAATGAGAGGCTAAGTAAGATTTAAAGGTGGTTTTTTGAGACTATGTTTTTTTAAAATTAATAATGTTCAGCTAATGGAAAATTTCCGTTTATACACACAGAAGCACCATGGTTAATGACATATTGCTGTCTTTTCTCAATATTCAGTGTAGGCTAAAGGGAATGTGGAGAAATGTTGTGGTAGCTGGTGGCTGAGAAATCTCTGGAAACACACAGCATTGGTTTTAGTCCTTCTCATTCAATGCTTGGTTTTGACTGGGGGCCCTCCTCTGAGGGGGTGAATGACAGGAATAGTGTGGTTTGAAAACAATATCGCCTGACATGAGACACTCTCTACATCCCTGACATGTTTTTCCTCATAACAACTCAGCATATTTTCTGTTTTTCTGTATCAAGAAATGTTTACTTTAGATACATCTGTGCATGTAGTTTGCTTTAAAAATGAAACTCTCTCTAATTATCTGGTCTATCTGTGTGTCTGTGATATGCAAATGAACTGATGTTTATGTGTCCACACATCTATCTGCAGGTGTGCTTTATAGAGCAGTAAACACACCGAGAGGTCTTTTTGAAAAGCTTTAGTGTCAAACAGGCTTTGTATATTAGGGAGACCGGAAAGATTGATCGTTGCATAAACCTAGAGTTTAGCAAAAGGAGGGATTACAAAATCCAGGCCATGCAGACATAAGAACAGATAGCCAGTTATTTTTCTTACTTTGATGGAGCAATGCAGGAGAACATTTTCTTTTTTTTTCTCATCTGTTCATCTGACCCTTCCAGACCAGTGTGGGTTGGGAGGCATCCATCCCCATGTCATTTAAGTTTATTTGGATACTGTCAACAAATTGCTACATAAATTTACAAGGAAAATGATTTGAAATGGGTGACATTTCAGTCATTTTCAGTCTGTTACTCTGGCATTCCTCATACATGTTGTTCAATCTTATCCTTTAGCTACTTGACATGACGTTCCAGCCTTATTTAAGCTATGGAAAAGTCTAGATATATGTTTATATTTGTAGCAGTAGGTAACAGTGAAATTCTAATTCCAGTTCCATTAGCTGATAAATGTGTTTATGTATGTAAGAAAATGAAATATATCCTGTTTGAGAACAAAAACAGTGTGTGGTGTAGAGTGCATTCGTTTGTGTGTTGTCTGAGTTTTCGGAAAATCTGTTGCACTGGAATTCAGTTCTGTGTTTCACTCCTGGACAAGGTCTTTACTCAGGTTTCACAAATTCTCAACAACACTGATGAAAGCGAGCCCAGTTCTCCTGACATGCCTGACCAATGTAACATTTGTCAGACTGTTAACAGCTGTCTGCTGTGAAGCTGACGTGACGTTTGGCATTTATGGGTCATGACATGGAAGGTTTGAAGATATTTGGCTCAGTCGGAGAGCCCTATCGTTTCCCATATCTTGTTGTTGTTTTGTAAAAGTCTCTTGTTGTATAGCAACTTTATTAATCAAGTTTGCATATCATCTGCATAGATAACATGAAGGTGATTTGCTACATTTGCTACTGTAATGAGGTTTTCTGGAACAGTTTAAGTGCAGTGGTCTGATGAAAGATACCTCAGCAGTAGCATTTTTAAAAAAACCAAAACAAAGAAACAACCATTCTTTCCTGTCAGCATTGTACATTTTACACTCAATACTTGTGACTGTACCACACCCTTTTATTAGATAATGATGAATGAATTCTTTTGCAAAAAACGACTGTGTTATTTTAAAGCTAAAACATCTGCTCACAGATTTATTCAGTATGTTACCCTTTGTGAGTCAAGATGTGCTAAATGAAATCCTCCCTGAAATAGAAAGCAAACATTGGCTTGATATGCTTTAACAGATAAGTGCAGGATTTGATAGTTCTCAATATTTTGTATTTTACAATTTCCAAACATAAGTTGAGATTTCTGGCTATTCTTAGCATCTTTACCGTCTGCTCTGTAAGGCAGACGGTAAAGATAAAGTAGGTAAAGGTAAAGTAGGGCCTTTTGTTGATGGTTTAATCCTCTGTTTATTGTAAGTTCATGCGGCTGATATATAATGAGTAAAGAAACATGCTCTCTGTTGCCATTCAGACTCTGACACTGTTAACACATTAGTCTTCTTGTGCACATGCACGCTTACCTTGAGCCTTTGACTCCAGGCCAGGGTCAGGTAGCTAAAGTTAGCTCTGAAGTGTCAGTCACACTCTAGCACTGAGGAAATCACATGACCTTATGGTATGAGAGCAACAGAATTTCCAAACAGTCTCTTTGACAGGTATTTCACGCTCTCTCACACACAGAGATAAATTAGAATGACTTGCTTGACAAAATTTGGAGATTTAAAATTTCAGTTTAATGCATAGTTTTGTTTACAAAAACTCATAAATCTGAGATTTGTGCATCTGATGTGTTTGATGGATATACATTTGCAGCTTATGTATCTCTGACATTTTTGCTCAGCTATCACTTTTTAAAAATAATTTGGTGGTATTTCTTTACTAATCACTGATACGCTTAGAATCCTGCTTTGTTTGGCATTGAACTAGCCAGCTCTGATCTACACTAAGCAATTACATCTCAGCGATAATGAAAAGCGTTTTAGCCGCAGCAGGATGCTTGCGATAGCAAGAAAATGCTGGAGTTTCTTAGCAGGCTGCTCAATAAATTCCTAATGGATCTGTGTTTTACTGCTTTACGATCAGCAGTATATTCTCGTTTCACAACTGCACTGTGATTGTTTGATTACTGTTAGTGAGTATTTTAGTCTTTGTGACCACAGCAAAACAAAGACAGAAGGATTTTGGCCTCATGAGTAAAAACAGATTTTAGAATAATGAGGCACAACAATTCAACAATAATTTTTTACTCAGATCCTTTTGTCTTGAATTCAATATTGCAAAAGCCTGTTTGGGACTGGCTTCTGCTGTCAGAATCATTTTTTGTACTCTTGATTAGGATGTTTTTGAACTCTGCTGGACTTTATCCTGTTTCTAATACTCCTTTTTGTGTTATGTGCACATCTGTATTCGTCTGTCCACTACTATCTTATTCCTGCTGAGGGGAATCAAAACGAGTAAAACTACAAAAGTGAACAGGGAACAGATATGAAACTTAAATTCCTTCTGAAAAATTGGTTTATGGAGGATTTCACTGTCAAATTCGGTGATTTTGCAGCACTGCTGGGATTGTATGGCATGGGATTGTATGCTCATGGACTATCATGATTATTTGAAAATGGACTTAGCTGAAATAATGCTTTGATGAGCATTTATAGTACCATGAACACACGTGGCTGTTTATGATTATTTTCAGCTTTATCATTCATCAGTTTGTTAATGTTGGCTAGTCAACAACTATTTGTTCCTCATAGTAATGTTTATCCGTACTTGTCTCAGACTAGCGGCTAATTAGCTTTAAACTGCTTTTTCCGTAAGACAGAAATCTGTAAACAATATTTTACCAGAGACGTAATTCTAATCTATCAGGCTGACCTTTTGTATCTTCTGTCAGCATCCCTTTATTATAAACCGTGACCTCTTGCTGTTTTGTTTTTTTTAAATTAAAATCCATTATTATTATTGAATATGACAACAGTTTTCTGTAGCTCAGACCTCCGCTCTGGACCAACTTCATTAGTCATGTTATAAATGATTAGGATCTTTCACATATTGTTACTATTGTTTTTTCCATGTGTCGTTTTTTGCTGAAGCTCAGACGGAGCATGAGAATGGGGAAGAAAGGTGATTTAAGTGATTTTCAACATGGCATGGTTGTTGGTGCCAGATGGACTGGTTTAAGTGTTTCAGAAACTGTTGATCTGCTGGGATTTTCCCATACAACCATCTCTAGGATTTACAAGGAAATAAGAGAAAATCCACTGGATAAAAATACATTGTTTGATGCCAGACGTTGGAGGAGAATAGCCGGCCTGATTTGAGCTGAGAGAAAGGCAGCAGTGACTCAAACAATCCCTTAAGACCAAAGTGTGCAGAAGACCATCTCTGAAATACACACTGAGCCTTGAAGCACATGGACTACAGTAGCAGAAGACCACACCAGATGGCACACCTGTCAGGCTACAGTTCACATTTGTTCATCCATAATTGGACTGGAAAAACATTGTGTGGTCTGATGACAACAGTTTACCCGTCTTCTGATGGCTGCTTCCAACAGGACAAGGCGCCATGTTATGAATCTCAGATCATCTGGACCTTGTTTCTTAAATATGACAATGAAATTTGTTGCCTGCCTTTCAGCCAACAAATCTCACACAGCACATGTGTGATGCTACATGGACCAAAATCTCTGAGGAACGAATCTATGCTGCAAAGACTTAGTTCTGAAGGCAAAACAGGGTCTAACCTGGTACTAGTAAGGTTTACCTGATAAAGTGTAGTGAGGTTATATATGCTATACATGGCAGGAACTTCAGGAGCTGATCACATATTAACTTAATAGTAATTAGATTCTCCTTCTTCTTCTTAGTCATGATCTAATAATCTGCAAGTTATTTGTTACTGAAGGGAAAAGAAGAATAATCGGCAATAATTAGCTCTTTGATATTTTCCATTTACCTTTATCACTTTACTTTGTTTTCAAGGTAAAACTCATTTAGTCAAAATGTTACATCATCCCTTGAATCATTTTGAGGTTTGATGTTGGAAACTTGTGAAAAATGCCTGTTATGTTTGTGCTTGTGCTGTGTGTATGTGGCCAGCAATTGATGGTCAGTATGTCCAAGCATATGAATGTGCTTGACATCATTGATAAACGCCCAAGCATCTCAGCATGTGTGAATGTGTGCATTAAGGTTATCACAATAAGGTTATTGTGATATATAGAAGCATGCAAGCAATACAAACTGCTATTTGACAGACTTGTAAACTTCTGTGTTTCAGGTTTTGATTATCTTTCTGACTGCAGTGATCAGTTGACCTTAGCGATCCTATTTAAATGAAGTATTTCTTTTGTATTGCACGCCATGAGTTCTGCAGCTTAATCATTGTAGCATGCCATATTTCTTACTCTTGGTCACACAGACAAGCAAAAAAACTACACAGCCTGTGCTGGTGTAGCAGGACCCAGTGGTGCACACATCCTGCCTTCTTTTGTTTGCGCGTAATAATTCTAATGTACAATGTTTTGCTACTAACTAAACCAATCGTGAAGCAAGTGTAACAACATGTGTTTTTGATCTAATGCCCCAGGACTATGAAAACAAAAACAACCCCTGCTACCTTACTTATCCCACTATATTTCCATACCTAGTGGTCCTTTGGGCTCTAGTGGCCCCAATAAAACCACTGCATTCCATTGGAGCCATTAAAGGATATCAAGGGCCAAGCTGTTAGGTATGGATCACATTTCTTTTTTTTTATCTGCATATATTGAGAAGCATCACACTGAACACATGTGTGAGTTAATTCACTGAATAAGAATGCTATTAATGGAAAACAGCTTGCAGTTTGTCAGTTGCATAAAATTAAAACCATGACCAAAAATGTGAGTCTTTCACAGCCACGTAAAGAATTAAACGACTGCTGAAACCAAAAGTACGCGGATTACAAAATGCTGCAGGTTATATAATAAGTAGAAAACTTGCTGAGCAACTGTACTGTAAATTACACAATATAAATGTCCACATAATGTAACCTCTCATGTCATGCAGCAAGTGAAAGCAACACCTGTTTAAAAAACAGTTTCTTTCGAGTGTCTGTTTCAGGGTTTGATCTTCAGACTAAACAAAATTTTGTGGTTGTTTTCCGATTCATGATTTGTTTATTTTTGCATTCATCTTCCCTGTTTGCTTTGTTCACCGTAACATCTGCAGTTTCCCCACTTTGTCCTTTTTTATCTTTATTCGCTCAGTTCAATAGCTAATTACTGTTTGCTGTGTACTGCCTTACTGTACCTGTCCTGCCTCCACAATAAGTGTACATTTAAGATAACACTTAACTAGCCACTAAAGATAACGACACAAACACTTTCCTGAATATATAATGATGCCCTATAACAATCTGTATCGATAAACCCATCACAAATAGTGGGAAGGTTCAGAAGTTAAGTCTGTAAAGAGACATAGATGTATCATTGATGAGTTTGCAAGATTAGAGCTCTACAGCTGAATCAAAACAGTCTGAGACACTACAAAATAAAGCTGTAATGTAGGTTCTGGATACCTTACAAAACTCTGAAAGAACACTACTAAAAATATTGTCTGTGTTTGAGGGGCTTGTAAATTATATCACGCATCCACAGTTAAAGGCCTTATTGTGTCTCCAAGGATGCCAAAAGGACATAAAAATTGAACATGTGGCTTATTGATCCTCCAGACCCTGTAGTTCTTCCAATATCTCTTTGTCCTCACTGATGGCCAAGTTTTCTCTCACAAGAACAGGAATATCCAGAAACATCCAGGAATCCTGACATTTAAAAGGCACCGAGGTCCAAAGGAGGAAGAGATGAGCCAACCTGTTATCCTGCATGACCTTATACTTTACTAAACAGAATTTCAGTTAATGGGATTAGTCACAGGATCATATTATTCACTTTCAGGCAGCGGTAAAAGCATGGTCCTATCTTTCCATCTGCCTTGGAGAACGACAGAAAATCCAGTTTGTTGACTTAGTAAAAGTTTGGAAACTACTAAGATGATTGAAACGGGGGATTTTATGTGACACTGCACCTGTTTAACCCTGTTTAAACCCTGTTTTATCCAACCGAATGGGGTCCATGCAGAGATATCTCACAGGTATTTTTTTTAATCATTTCAATTTTGTATGACTTTGTCAATCAGTTTGTTCCTAATGATATTACATCATTGTGATAGCATGTGTTGATATCATCGCATTTCAACCATTTCAGATGCCATTGTTACCTTCATCATCTGAATGGTAACATCCAGACAGGAAATATTATTATTATTTTTAATATTGTTGTATTATTAAAATAATAAGAGTATTATTACTTTTATTTTGCTAGTCTGATTGCTTCTTACAGTTAATTATTCATGTGGTCTCCTAGGAGCCCATTCAGTAGTGTTAAATATGTTGACAAAGAGGTGACAGTGCCTTTAGCAGCAGATGTGTTTGCACATTGCTCTGGTGTAATTATTCTCAGCTCTCAGGTATTATAACTTGCTTCTTTGTCTGCTTAGTTCAGACAGACACTCCCTGTGGCTGTTTGCACATTGAAAGTGCTTTTTTTTCACTCTTTAACCAGTTCAGGGTCGCAGGCTGGGTGGAGTCTATCCCAAACGTTATACGGTGAGAAGTGAGCTACACTCTGGACACGCTTTACCTCCTGCAGAAGTTTTAAAAGTTTTTCCTCATAAAACACTTTTGGGGAATAGCTGATTTTGACTCAAGCAAAGCAAAATGTTACTCAGTGAATGTGTTGAAGCCTGGCAGTAGTTGATTTAGGACAGAGCACCCTCTGCTGGAGAGTAAAAGTCAATAATCAAGCAGGGTTTATACCTTAAGTATTAATGCACTGCAGCTATTTGTAATTTTCCTGTAAAAGTTCATTTAAGAAGTATTGCTTGAGTAGTCATGACTATCATTTATGTAGTGCGATACATGGAATAAAATATTTTTATAAATAGGCTTTTGTCCAATGTTGTACAAAGATAGCTGATAGCAGATGGTGCTTTGTATTTTATGTGACAGCTACCAGGAAATTAGTTGGGTTTTTTTTAGACATTTCTTTTCTTTCCTACTTTTTTTCTCTGATGACTACAATTTATACTGGATGTTTTCACACTAACAGTATATTTTAAGCAACATCATCTGTCTTTTTTCTGGAGTTGCGATTTAAATGATTTATATGATTTATATGATTCCTCAACCTTCCCTCTAGCTCCATTGGGTCTACATTTGTGCCTTTGAATGTGACTTTCCTACAGGTACTGGATGTATTGTCATTCATTTTAGTGTATTTATGCCTTGCTTGAGATGAATTATAATCAATTTTGCGATCTTTGACTTGTCACTTGGTGGAATCAACAACTCGAGTTTTGTTATATTTTAGCTTAATCACCAAATGCTTGTGGATAAGGTTCTTCCATCGTCCTCAGCAAAGTACTTTGTGCTTAGTCCTGCTCATATTCTAACATACACAGATAAGATGGAGAAAATGGAAGACAGAAATGTGTTACGCATTCAAATATTATCATTATCAGTGTGTGCATGTTAGTGTGCTGACATTAGCAGGGCTTAGATAGTGCTTAAGTACAGCCTCATAAAGCTGCTGATGTAGCTGTAGACTCCAGTTTTAATATGTCAGACATGATGTAAACCTTTTATGTTCCGCCATGTTTGGGCTGTAGTTCAAATAACTTGTCAAAACTGGTTAAAACAGGCAATGGCTGAGTTATTCTGTTTTCCAGAGTGTTACATGGGCCTAGGTTGAGTTTTGTTTGTTGTGTTGGCCTTAGCTCACCCCAAATTATACACTCCCACTACCGTGAGTGCCATTGTTGTGAATAAACTATTGTTAAAAGTCCGATGCTGTGGCTGTGTCTGTTTGGGCGTGGGAAGTCACGGGACGCCCCGCTCTTGTTACGGTCATTTCGAGCCGGGTTGTAATACAGAGCTTTTTATCTATGTTTTGAGTTGTTTAGTCAATGTGTAGCTGAATGCAACCCCCCTTGGATATCCTTGTGTCTGGTGATAACAGGAGAAATTCACGTGGAATTGAGGTTAGAGGCCAACATTCCTGAAGATAGAAGTGTTGCATAGGTAAGCACTGATAAAGAGCTTATCCACTGGTCTCTCCTACACCCAGTCCAATGATCATGAGGCGCAGTGTGGAAATAATAAACTGCAGCGTTGGTCGATATAGACATAGGGAGGATCTGGTGAAAAGTGATGAAAACTAAAGTTCAACATTTTAGGTAAACAGCTCATTTACAGTCACTGTACAGTCCCCAAAGACCATTGTATCAGGGACCTCAGAGAAAACTAAAAGAAAGACCCCACCTTACGCATTGTTGTTACGACCCGGCTCTGCTAGGCAACAGGGGATGTAACATAAATGAGCCCAGAGACAGGAGGGTTACATAAAAAGAAAAACATAAGGTTTATTAACACAACTGAAAACAGTTAGTGAAACAACTCACTAGGCAATAGGGTGATTTAAACGAACATAACAACTCATATATTCAAATAACACTAATAACAACAGTAGAACACTGATCACCTAAACATCTCACAGGCAGTTACTCAACACAAAGGTTGCAAAGTGCAAAGGCAAAGGCAGGAGGGACAGTCTACGGAGTCTGTTCACATCAACAAGTCCCCCACAAATAAAGACTCCTCAGCCTTTTATACTCCCAGGTAAATGCAGGCAGCCGCGTCATTGGTCCGTCGTATTCAAGGTTCCTGCAGCAGCCAATGGTGTGAGTGGTCTGGCACACTCTAATCTGCATGATCTTCCGGAAGTCTGTAATAAAAAGGGGCGAGCCATCTGGCTTAGACTCCACTATACAAGGTTAGCTCCAGGGGCTTTGACTGGGCTTCGCTAAGCCATGTTGCAGCAAATAGTCAGCCTCCTGTCTCATGAGCAAGTGTTTATGAGCTCGATAAGGATGCTGCTTACAGTTTTTTCTGATTGCTTAAGCACATTTTTTGTAACTATTGGCAAATTTTGCAAAACTCTTCACACAAATAAGAAAACCTGTCACCCAATAATCAAAACATTGTAGTTCTCTTGCAAAAGCAAACACAGCTAGATTAACTCTTCACACCTTCGTAAAAATGGTGTTTCCGTATCAAACAGTACACACAAGCCATCATCTACTAAGCACACAATGCGCCAACTGCACACTGCACACTGCACATCTGGCTTTTGCTTTCTCTGTGCACAAGGTAGGCTATGTCAGTTTGAGCTCATACTTCTGTCATAGATCCATAAGCATAGAGGGATCCAAACTTCAAGCACTGGTATTTATTCAAACACATCAAAACAAACACAAGTGTTTCTTTTCCAAGTATAGGATTATCTGCAATCGCCATAATGACTATATGGGTTACTTGGTCTGCAGTGAACATGCTTCCTCTGCCCCCAGCATCTGGTCATCTAGCAATCTGGTCATCTAGCAATTCTGTAAAGTAACAATTTCAGTATTTTTACATCAATGGTATTGGTGTGTTTCTCATTGGCATATGGCAGTGCTACAAATCTTTGTGCGAAGTGACTGTACTAACCGATTCTCATTTCAAGATGTCCTTATGGTGCTTGCTACAGTGTAGCGGCTCGAGTTAGGCTGGACCCGTTGGCCAGCTACCCTCAGGGTCATTCCACGGTTGATTACATGGTCCACTATTGTAGCTCTGATGTCATCAGCAATTCTATTTCTTACTCTTCCTACCCTTCCTCTCCCCCTCCTCATCTTCCTCCCCCCTCCTCGTCTTCCTCTTGCTCCTCCTTGTCCTTGTCGTCCTCTTCATCCTACTTCTTCACCTCCACGTCCTCTTCCTCGGCCTCCTCTACTTCTCACTCTTTCTGCTCCCTCCATTGTACTCCGCACACACAGCTTACCTGTATTATAGTGCTTAGGCTGATTGCAAAGTGAACTAATTATCTAAAAAAGTTTTCACATGTGAAAGTGTGCCAGACAGTTGGCAAATTAGTGTTAATGATAGCCATACATGTGTATACTTTTGCTAGGAGTGTGTTGGAAATTTGGTAATTGAGTGTTGTGCAGTGAATTGTGCCTACAGTTTTGCAAAGTGTGTGTTACAAAATTGCAAACTGAGTGCAAAGCAGTTTTTGTGCTTTTAGTTTTGCAAACTCAGTGAGTGGTTTTGCTATAAGTTTGAATAGTTTTAGAGATTGTGCTACAGGAATCACAGTTAGGGTTTAAGCATTCAGAAAAAACTGTAACAACTGATTTTGCTGTAACCTTATGTAATGGGACAGCCTCGGGGAAACGGGTAGCTGCACACATGATCGTATTGCTTTCCTGATTTTGTTCTAGGTAGTGGACCCACACAGTCTACTATGACATGGTCAAATGGCTGATCCACTACAGGAATGGGACAAAACGGAGCTGGGGGTATGACCTGATTAGGTTTACCTGCAATCTGACATACATGGCAACTGCGGCAAAATTTAGAAACATCACACTTCATACCAGGCCAAAAGAAATGCTTTAATAGTAGCTGGTATGTTTTTGTGATGCCCAAGTGTCCCGACCACTGGCTTTCATGGGCAAGAGCCAGGATTTTCTGCCGGTACACAGAGGGCACGACAATCTGCTCGACTTTACTCCGTTCTGCACCTTCTGCACCTGGTGGAGACCACTGATACATTAGAACATCATGTTCTACAAAATAGGCTTGTTGCTCTTTATTGACTTGCTCATCACTTACCGTACATTTGAAACAGCTCTGCAGTGTTTCATCAGCTAATTGAACTGCTGACAGCTGGTCTCTAGTCAAGGGTAGCGAAGAGACCTTTGGAAATGGATCAGGCTCCTCAGGTTTCACTGAGTCTGGGGCTGACAGAACATTGTTTCTTTTAGTTGGTACATCATTCTCCTCGCAAAATGAGGACATCAACACCGAATCAGAGAGGGCAACATCAGTATCTTTACGAGCTTGTGCTCGAGTAATCGCACAGGCTGGATACAGCCCAGGGTGCACGGAAACATCAGAAGTCTTCTGATTTAGGGGGTTGTCTAAAACCTCCCGACAAGGGAGCACTAACCCTCCTGCAATATCATTGCCCAACAACATGGCCACACCCTCTATTGGCAAGGCCGGGCAAACAGCAACGGGGAAAAAATCCTGTAACAAGTTTTGATTTGATAAAAACTCTGTGAACTGGTCTGGGAGCGTAACCCATCTCTATCCCCCGTAGAACAGAATTAAAACCACATTCACTTTCAGCAGAAAATGGTAAAACACTCGAGAGGATGACAGTCTGAGAAGCTCCAGTGTCCCTTAAAATACGCACAGGTTTTAAATCAGAGGGATTGTCGGTTAGCGATACTGAGCCATCAAAAATGAATGGTTCGAAACAGGGGTCCGGCACCTTACCACCACAACCATGGACCTCATTACAGGCCTCAGCTTTCACAAAACCCACCCCTTTGGGTTGCTGAGCATTTGATGGTTGATGATGCTCCTGCAGCAGCCAATGGTGTGAGTGGTCTGGCACACTGATCTGCATGAAGTTGGGCGGGCATAGGTCCCTGACCAGCCAATCACCCGTGAGTCCTGGAACGCTTTGATTTCCATAGAGGAAGGCGGGGCCACCTGAGGCCAGGGGCCGTAACAATTGTATTAAATTAAATGTCATTGTTCATGTTTACTGTAATGACAGAAAATTGCTTAGGGAAGTTTTTAGTTGTAACTGTTTTAGTAACTTTTTTCTTTTTGGCAGCAATAGAGGTCTGCTCGTCAGGAGGATAATTCTGTTCCCGATTTTGATCCTTTCTCTGGATTTGTTTAAAATAAGAAATATTTCAAATATTGCCATGCAAGGATTTAGTAAGAAAGTGTTTGTGTAGATGCTGCTTCCCCAAAAAACAAAACAAAAGAAAACCATAGTGGAACTGTGTATTATGGTGCAAACAAAATGAGCTTTGGAAAAAAACAATGAGTTTGTTTTGGAATGCACTGTTTATTATTTCTAATGTGAAACAGGGGCAAACGTTTAACTCCTCACAACCTTTGACAGAGCATACGTTCCATGTAAATATTATCGTCTTATACACTTCACTCAAGTCAGATGCTGATTATCTTATTCACTCTGTGGCAAAATACTTCTTCCATTCCTCTAGATAGATTATGCAAGCATGGCTTTTGTAGGTCAGTCTTTACTGACAAGTTACAGCTCTTTCAGCCCTTCACATATGAAGCCAGCAATCCATAAATGATAACTATGTGACTAGGGTGGATCAACAACACAAAGCAACCTCCCAAGGTTGTGCCTCTGCTTTTGGCCTAAAGCTTGAAATCAGAGACAGTTATTTGACCCTGTTTAGCCTGTTGGCTAAGAATAGATGCATTTTTGCATGTGTTTAGACGAATACACATAATGAAAAAACACAATTTTATTGTACGTTACTCCAGACACTAACAAATATTTAAGATATTGCCCAGACATGTAGTGCCTAGTACCACTGCTCTACTTGTACAAGCAGATACTATTTATTTTGTTTTATGTGTTGATGAATACACTCATACAAATGATACTTAATGATATATGCATCAAAACAAAGGATCAGTCAAATGTTCAGTTTCCTAGCTAAAATAAATGTTTAGCAAAGCCACATTTTGAAGAAAGAAAAATCTTGGTTTAAAATTGGCCATCGTTTCTTTCAAGATTGCCTCCAACTTCTGTTCTGTCCAACTTCAATTCAGTCTTCCATGGAAAAACATTCATGACAACGTATGAACCTGAATAAGACACATTTGGTGAAATGAACAATAAAAATCAAAGTTTATTGGGTACAGTTTAACTACATATGACAGCTGTGTGTGTGTGTGTGTGTGTGTGTGTGTGTGTGTGTGTGTGTGTGTAAAATAATATATGCAGTAAAACTAACTGCAAGAAAACAAAATCAAGAGCACAGTCCAAAAAGCTTTTTGTGTTTTTCTGGGCATTACATTTTTAAGTAACACACTTTGAAAACAATTGTTTTGCATGAAAACAACTTTGGAAGCTCGAATTAAGAGTTAGCAGAGCCCGAGTTTAATATTTGTGTTTAATATTTGTGTTCAGGTATGTTTATATATGATGATTTCATTTAATGAGATTGGAAAAATCTTGTGGATTTAGGTTTTGTTTGAGGTTAGTTGCTTAAAGTTGGCCATGCAACCTGACCTATTTTTTGATTATTATATCAAATAAATGTTCCTTCCACTCATCTCACTCTGGACTCTGGAATGAAGTGCCTTCAGATGCCTCTTGTCATGCAGGGCAGCTGCTTTGCCTCAGCAGGGGCTCTGCAATTTAAAAAGTTACAAAGTTTGCCACTCATACTTATAAGCAGGGGAGGTCTGGATTGAGTTCCTTAATTATAACTATTTGAAGTGCCTCTGTAGATTTGGTAATCCCAAGAATGTGCCCATCTGTGTGTGTACACACATTCATATGTATTTATGTGAGTTTAAACTGATTACACCAGCAAGCACATGAACACATATTCCTACACTTCAGTACATATCTGCTTAAGCTACCCATACACGCAGCAGGGTGTTGGAGAGTCACGTGGAATAGCACTGCACAGCATGACTATACGTAGATGAAGACAACATACCCACCCCCACATCATCTGACACCCATCCTCCCCATTAACAAGATGCAAAGAGTGGAGAGAGCTCCATGAAAGATTTACAAGTGATCTGAGGTGGTCTCCATCAGAAGCAGAGATGAGGCCAGTTGTTGGAGGCGAACGAGAGGGAGGGAATTCCAGGGAGAATCCCTGAGTGTCTGAAGTGTGATTTTGTATTCAGAGAAGAGATTTAGTATTCCACTGCTCAGCAGTGAGCGGTCTCATGGATGCTTTCACCCACTGTCACGCCCTGCATCGTGCAGATTCTATCTCAATTGAGTTTGACGGCTGATGGAAGGAGACACATACCTGCACCTTAACACCAGCCAACTTTAAATTCCAGTTCAACTAAAAGAAATTAAAAAGATCATAACAGAGAGGTCAACTCTAAGTCATGGGGAGGTATATAGTTCATAATTTCTCAGATGAACCCTATAGAGAAATCAAACTATTTCAGACCAAGGCTTTAGGATATGGATTTATTATATGGATCATTTCATTTAAAAACATAAACAGCTAGAGTTTGCAACTTTGACAGCAAAGGGGCTCCTCATTATTTACTGACCTCAGCTTCCCCGTGTCTCTTATTGGACCGTTTAACAAAAAAAAAAGGAATGAAGTAATGTAATGAAGGCTGGCCCTCATCTTCTTTTTCTCATCTTGATCCAGGATGATCCAGCTGGCATCAGCCTTCTTTTGTGTTCAGAAAACTTGACAGTGCACATGCTAGGGTAGCCTTCACTACTGGCATTGCTCCAGTGTTGGTTTGAACGGTTTTATTTTAATAAATTCCATCTGTCTCGAGTACATCTCTTGTGACGCCCCACTTCTGTTGAACCAGTTTGTCACTTTTTCTACACAAAGATATACCCATGAAAATAAGATAAACTAAACCAAAAAGTCCTGCATCTGCACACTTTTCTTCCCATTGCTGCAGCAAGCACCAAATCGTCCCTCCTGCAGCGTTTGCAAACGTGAGTGCATCAGAGAGTCATGTTGCTTTTGACAGTCCTACCAAGAAAGCAGACATCAGAGTTGGCTCGTCACCAATTATATAATTAGCTTGGACAGCCTTGCAACCAAATCTGCAACAGACTTTAGCTGTGTCCATATAGAAGCTACACAGACTTTCTCCTCATATAAAGTCAACTGGAAAACTTGTAGCCGGGGAATGGAAAGAGTGAAAGGGAAAATGAAAAAAAGGGGAAATCTGAATGCACCAGCCATGTTTGAGGTACAAGCCACGACATTCGTGCATCAGGTGCATCTTAGCATAAAGTTTAGTCGCGCGCCCCGTGTAATCTAGCGATTAGAAGGCACCTGAGGAATTTGAGTTGTAGGCCAAGGTGGGACGGTTCCTGCCTCGTGAGCACACAGCGTGCGCGCTCCTGTCTCCATATCACTGACACTTCAATTAATTCTGCTGCTCCACGAGACAGACACGCACTAAGGAGCCCACTGGAGCATCGAGAAAAGCTCAGAATTTGCGCACAGATGACCACAAAATGACACCGAGCGCTCGCTGTAGAATTTAGCTCGCGTGGATCCAAGAATTGATTCCGTGAGTAAGCTTAGTCGCGAAGCGAAGTGACTTAAAACAAGCGCAACAGCCCGTTTGTTTTGCACCCCGCAGTTTGTGGCCAGGGACCCACGCTGGAAAATGAGGCTGGGAAGCATAATTTTATTCGTCGCTTTCTGCTCTTTCACCGCTTATTACGTTTACGAGCCCATTCCTGAGGAGATAGAAGAGAGATGGAAACTCATGCTGACCAACTCTTTCTTTAGAAGTCTCAGCCATCTGGTAAGAAAAATAAAAAATAAAAGAACTATTCTTGCCGTCTATCTTGATAATCTGCTCTGCTGTTACTGAAATACAAGCCCAAAGAGTGTAGGCTCTTCAGTATTGTGGATGTATGAACACACCTTTCTGATCACTTTAATGCACTGTATGTATGTCATGTAGCCATAAGCTGAGAAACGGTAGGTAAACTGCCTTTGTTCTCTGAGCAGCTAAGGTGGCAGGTTAAACGTTTTGTTTTTTTGCTGATGTAGATGCACATGCTGGTTACACCAGATTATGTCAGATGCTAATCCATGTTTTGTATAGTCCTGCTCACCTGTTCTAATAATAGAACCTATCAAGGGAACCCGTCTGCGTTTATGACGGATAAGACGCCCGTGGTTTACTGTAGCCCATTGTGCTACGGCTAATAGAGGTGGATTTTTTTTTATTGTCTTCAAATGCGGTTTGCATAGATTAGTGTTGCACCATATCATCAGTAGTAGTGTAGTTTTAATATAATGGTTAGTGGATTTATTTTGGAACACCTTTTTTTCTTATTAACATCCTAAGTATTAAGTAAATCTTAGTGCTGCACTTGTTTTTAATATTGATTATTATGCAGTTAGAAAAAGGTGCAGTCTACTACCTCGAACACCACAGGACAATTCTGTTATTAAACTAGAGATAGTGGTATCTCATTTTTCCCTTTTAACATGAGAACATGAGAGTTACAAAAAATCATCTGTTTTGGAGATGTAATGACCATTTTGTAACAAAATCCTGAATTTTGATTTAATACTAAAATGTTTAGTACACATCAGTTTGGTCTTTGTAATGTCAAGAAAGGGACCCCTCTTGTGTTTTTTTTGTTTTTTTTTGTTTGTTTGTTTGTTTTTAATAAAACTACTGCCTGACAGGAGCTCCTGATGGTACTCGTCCTAGATGACTCTGATTAGGTTATTGTGGGCACATCAGCTGATTACCCTGAAGCCAGCTTTCTACTGCTTCAGCAAGCAGACATAATGGAGTACCAGTCATGCTTTTATTTCATTTAGATATGACTTCTTTCAACGGTTAACTTTAGGGGACTTGACATTTTGCCAGACAGCGTTCTTGTGACTCCTTGTTTCTCTCGCTTCCTCCTTATCATGGTCACAAGTTTGGCATATTTGACCTTTTCTGTTTTGAATATTATGGATGTTAGGCTGGCATAAGTGTACATAGTATAAGCCTGTTTATCCTAACATTATCATTTGTACAAAAGGTAGTAGAGATGCCTCATGTTTCACAAACACTAACAAATTATGTGATGTGTTTTTCTCTACACCTTACATTTGCCTTTCTCCATTTCCAGGCAGACATAAGCGAATTACTGGGCCTGAAGGACTACATGGGGGTAATGTACTTCATTACTCTTTTAGAGAAGATTGCACCTGTTTCTGATGAGCATGTCAAGGTGACAGAAGAAAAGTTTGATGGAGTAGAGGTGGTGTTATATCAGCCAAAGCACCGAGGTAGTGACACAGACCTCAGGAGAGCGATCATATACCTGCACGGTGGAGGATGGTGTCTGGGGAGTTCCAGTAAGTAGTTGGGCTGGGCTCTGTTCTCCTTTATCACACTGAATAATGACTCTGTGGCTTTTAAAGGTGAACTGAAAGATGAACACATTGTGTGTTCATCTCAGAATATTACCATTGTTATTTCAAGAGAGTAGTGGTGATATTCTCTGATTGATTGATTGCGGTTCATGACATTACAGCTTCATATCAACTCCCAGTGGCTGGACTGTGACAGGATCATAAATAATGAACAAACTGTGAATCACAAATCACAAAGCTTTGAGTTTCCTGAGGAAATAACATGCCTTCTGCAAGATCGGTGGGGACCTCAGGGGGTGGTTACCCTTGCTAATCCAAAGACGAGACATGCAGTTTGACACATCTCACGCTGCTCGTGCAATCTGTTAAAGGCCTTTCACAATTACAGTAACATGAATCTTTCCAGGAAGTATTGCTAAGCTGAATGCCAGGTTCATCTCTCTTACTGTAGCATCAAATTTATGAAATTTAATGCGATGTATTGTATTACTTAAGTCTTTTTCATCCTGCTTTTCTACTATCTACTTAGGAATGAGTCCATATGATCTCCTGGCCAGAAAAGTCGTCACTGAGCTCGATGCTGTGGTTCTTTCAGTGGAGTAAGTATTTCGTATTTTATAGTCATGTATATTGTTGTGAAAAAAGAGGTATTGCTGAAGCAGCATGTTTTTTGTTTTTTATGGCATTATTTAAATTCTTTTTTGTTTGTGGTATTAATAGGTCTCATCCTCTTCCCCCGACTTTTCCCCTGTTGCTCACACACAATTTTCTTTTGTCACATCCCCGTCATCCCTCATTAGTCACAGGCTAGATTGAAGTGATGATGCTGTTAAGCTCTCCATTTTTCTTTTTGTTTGGGACTCTGTAAGCCTTTTCCCCATCATAGCACTTCCACTGCTATTCTTTGGCACACACATCTGTGTGTGTGTGTGTGTTTGCTAATACTAACATTGTCCGCTAAATAATTTTTTTCACCTTTTAAACATCTTTTTAGATATGGGTATTTCTACCTCTTAAAATGTAGATTTTCATAGTCATGAAACCAACCCACTGTGTAGTAAAGTGGACAGCGTATGGGTTTGGGGTGTGTAGGGTATTTCCTTATCTGGCTCATCTGAATTCCTTTCTGCTTTTTGCCAGTGGTTCAATGCGTAATTGAAGCATTAGTGAGTCTCAGGGTCAGCCATGCGTAACATTTGGCAAATAGATTAAAATACTTGTAGAGATGACACCAGCACTGCAAAGGTCAGAGCAAAACAAAACCGTTTATTGTGTCAACCATATTTCAGCAGCGTAGAAGCAGTTTGCAGCAGCTGTAGTTGTGAAGTGATTGTTTGATTCTGGACATGGGCTATTTATAGCTGGCTGTTGTCGCGAAATCAATCAATGTAGAGCAGTGTCACAAACCACGGAGGCCCCAGAAAAGTACAATCAAACGTTGAGTTTATTAACAGCCCGGAGAAAACATCAACATAAGTCTTCTGACCAAAATACATGTTGTGGATACTTATAAAGCAGTGGGGTACACGCCCCCCCCATGGCGTCAAATAGGTTCCAGACATTAGTCACAGTTAATCGTACATTTTTAATAGCTATAAGCAGACATAGAACTTCTTTTCTATAACACCTTCCATACAAGGTAATAAACTTCAAGCCCTCAGGGTCTCTGAGGCTAATTATTGACTCTGATCATCTGTTACCAAGTAGAATAAAATATAGTAAGACACCAAATGAGTTAAGGCCTTAGCAGTTTCCCTCAGCATGTATTACCTGGACAGTCACGCCAGTGAAGCTTAAGAGCCTTAATGAACCAAACATCAACTCAAAATAAGCACAGATATGCAATGTGTATAAAATACTTCTAACTGTACTTGTAATAAAAGTTAACATAATGGAAGGATCCTCAAATGGACATCTTCAATAAACAACTGTAATGCAGTATCAAAACTGTGAGAAATATTATTAGATGAAATAATGCTGTAAAGAATGTTATTAATGCAATTATAATGATGCAGATTATATGGCAGCAATAAAAGGATTTCTGTATCTCCACACTGTGCACGCTTATGCAACCAGATATTTATACTTTTTTTGTTATTATTTTTCCTTTTCCTTGAGTTTTTCATTACATAAATATTATATCCATTGCACATTATGTAAGTTATAGTTCAAGTTAATAACTAAATGGCAATAAGTTATTTTCATTTTTATAACCTTTCTATACTCTACTGTCTCTTTATTGCCCATTCAGTTTGAAAGATGTCTGTTTGTCTTAAAAAAATAATTACATTTTTTTTCCAACGTGCTTTGTTTGCTGAAATATTGTCTGTAAACATGACTTAAATAGTTAACTCTGCTCAGGTATCGCCTTGCTCCAGCGCACCACTTCCCAATCCCCTATGAGGATGTTTACCGTGTGGTCAAACATTTCCTCCAAAAGGGGGTGCTGGCCCAGTATTATGTGCACCCTGGACGCATTGCTGTGTCTGGGGATAGTGCTGGGGGGAACCTGGCAGCTGCAGTCACCCAACAGGTACTGTTTTTTTTTTCTTTTGTTTATAACATCGAATCTGTTTTCCTGTTCATGAGGTGGCAGAAGAATAGGTTATTGAGTGACTGTGTGATAAATAGTATTCTCTTACCCTGAAACAGAAGACTGTTCCTGTCTTGGATCTAAGTATTGGTATCTTTATATTCAATTCAAGTTTTTCAATTCAATATTATCTATATCTATATATCTATATATCTATATCTATATCTATATATATATCTATATCTCTCTCTACGGTGCCAAATCACAACAAGGAGCTTTATATTGTAAGGTAAGTTCACTAATACAAAGAAAACGGAGAATAATTCAACAACCATATAACCCCCTACGAGCAAGCACTTTGGCAACAGTGGGAAGAAAAAGAAAACTTTTAACAGAAAGAAACCTCCAGCATAAATGAGCCTTATATCAAGAACCTACATCTGAACACAGCCAAGACCAAGGAGATGGTAATCGACTTCAGAAGAACAAAGCGATCTGAGATCTTCTACCACTCACCATTGAGAGCCTTCTGACCTACTGCTGTACTGTGGAGGATAAGAGGAAACTGCAGCAGGTGGTGATGGCGGCAGAGAGGGCAATTGGCACTTCACTAACCCCCCTCAGAGACATTTATACTGGCAGACTTTAGTGAAAGCCAGTATCATCATCAAGGACCCCTCGCACCCTGGACACTCACGTTTTTTCCATCCTCCCCTCTGGTAAACACTACAGGTCGATCAGATCAAAGGCAAACAGACTCAATAAAGGTTTCTACCCACAGGCTGTCACATGCTCTACCTCCAACCTGATTGAAGGTTAACTGTGCTGTTAACATTTATGGGAATTTCAACTGTTTTAAAAACTGTATTTATTTACTGTCTCGGAGGCCACACCGAGACGGCACCGGTGGGCGG
>NW_024582489.1:101280-120999 GCF_018398535.1 Haplochromis burtoni | reverse complement strand
ATTTGTCACATGCATAGTAACTATGCAATAACAATAAAGAACCTTGAACTCTGAACCTTGAACCTTGCAAAGCAGTGTCTTTTGGGCGACTGTAGCGTGGTGGCTCAATACCAAGTTACTTTGAAATGCCACTCAAAGTATCTCTGGGCAAGAAACTGAACCCTGAGTGAGTGTGTATGCGAAGGTGCTTAAGTATAGAAAAAGCACTGAGTGTGAAACTGCATTATCAAAAATGGCTCCTAGGCTTATAAATAACAGAAGTGTTATTTCTTTGAAAGGCATGAAGGCTGGTCAAGGACCTGTTTTTGTGGGCAGCTGTGTTAATCCAACATGCTTGCTACTTCCGCTATTTAGGTTTGTAGGTATTACAACACTGAAGTTAACAGGTCATTACACTTGAAGCCCAACAGAAAATACTGAAGTGAACTGAGTCAACCACAATGACACATGCATTTCTGGGCTAACATTTTAATCCTTCTTTCGTTCTCTCTTTCTGTCAAAACAGTTACAAAAGGAGCCGAGTCAGCAGATTCAGTTAAAGGCCCAAGCACTCATCTATCCTGTGCTGCAGGCTCTGGACCTTTACACACCTTCATATCAGCAGAATCAGTACATGCCCATTCTGCCCCGCACTCTTATGGTGCGTTTCTGGAGTGAGTACTTCACCAGCGACAAAGCTTTTTTTAGAGCAATGATGGCCAACACCCACAACAACCCAGAGTCTTCAAGCCTGCTGAAGTTTGTCAACTGGAGTGCTTTTCTGCCAGAAACGTATCATAGGAAGTACAACTACAGTGCTCCCGCAGTTACCGAGGGAACAGTTGCAATGGATGGACCATCTCGATCTCTTGCTGATCCGAGGGCGTCGCCTCTGCTTGTTCCTGACGCAGCTTTACGCTCTTTGCCGAAGGCCTACATTCTGACGTGCGAGTATGATGTTCTCCGAGATGATGGGATCATGTATGCCACACGGCTCCGTGCTGCTGGCGTTGAGGTGACACATGAACATTATGACACAGGATTTCACGGAGCATTGATGTTCACCGTGTGGCCAACTGACTTCCTGATTGCACGTCGCATGACAGACAACTATATTAAATGGCTCAAGGAAAATTTGTAAAAGTTTGAGGATCAGTAGTAGTTATTCCAGCATTTCTTCACAATGCAAGAATGTTTTGATTGGGTGTAGACTTTTGTTTTTTGGCGGTGTCTCCTTTTCTGTTTTTGTGTGTATTTATTGAGAAACTTGTACGTTTTGTTGCAATTGATAAGAGTAGGGAACATAATTTTGAGAGGATAGAACATTTTCTTTCCAAATAGGGTGGCTTGAATGCAGCACAACACATGACGGCATCACAAACGTACAATAATAGTGTTGTGTTTGGCTCAACAGGCAAATATGAGGGTAAAAATATCTGTGGACTTTCTTTGGCCTGTTATGGTTCTCCTCATTGTTTTCCATCCACAGCACCTCATATCTAGTCTGATCTTATGGCTTTAATTAGTAATGCATACCACTGAGAATTCTGAAATATTCCATTAGAGGTTTAAAGAATCCAGTGTAAGTTTTGACACAGCAGAAAAGAATTTTCACAACAGTCTGTTTAGCCAAAGTTAACATTTATCCAAGCTGCAGGTCACTGAAGCCTGAGGTGATGTTAGAAAATATCAAAAACACTGGCTTGCATAATCGCAACATGTTTAAAACAAAAAAGAATGACTCCTTTTGTTGTGTATCCCTTACATGTAAATGGTGCACATAGGCAATATGGCAATACCCTTAATTTAAACTGCAGAATGAATGGCATTTTAATCTAATAAAAGGGGGAAAAAAACAACTTCAAATCCTCATCAGAAACTCATCTACTTGCTTTGTGCTTTAAAATATTTTCATTTCAAGGCTACAGGCAGTGAAATAAAATAATCCACATTCCATGAAGAATATTGGCATCTGTATATAAAGAGCATGCTGCAAAGAAAAGCTTCGCCATACGCATAAACACATTTTTGCTATAAAGCTTAGCTCAGTGTAAAGAAGCAATATGGCAAAAAAAGAGGAAAAATATCTGGAGCCTTAACCTTTACCGATTATTACAAGTCTCACTTCCTATAATATGAGCTGATAATTTTTTATGGTAGTACATTATGTAAATAAACTACTTTACATTTGGAAAACCAGAAAGTGCTCTCATTTGGGAACATAGAGTCATAAATATAAAGTCGCCATATCAGGAATGTAGCATGTAGAGTTGTTTTTGCTTCATACGCAATAAGCAATGGTTCAAAGGCTAGGGCACTTAGCTGGAGTTGTAAGTACAAGACCATTTGCCAGTTTGGTGAACAGTATGTAGGTGCGATTAAAGAGTTGGTAATTTGGCTTTCTATGCACGTCTGATTGCGTTTTTATGACAGTTGTTTGTTTGTCTTTGACTTTTGTTTTTATCTCTAACATACACAAGAAGTTGAGTTGCTTTTTCTTTTAGCAATGGTGAAGTGACTTTAGACTGATCACCTGTCATTAGAGCATTACTGTTTCCTCTCTCTTGAGTGACACCACCTCTGTGACTTCTGTACATATGGGAGATATCCAAATAACAAGCTGCGGTTAACACTATGCCTTTCTGGTCTGAAAGTTTTGAAATGTGTATGAAACTGGGCACAGTATGTCTTCATTGATTTTTAGCTTCTTTTTTTTTCTCTTACCAACATTGTTGGTAAAAAAACAACAACATTGCAACATTTCAAGTTAACAGACAAAGCTAGCTTATTTCCTCAAACAGCTCCACTTGCTCAATTGTCAATATAACAGTTTCTATTATTTGTCCTGGGTTTCCTTTGTTAGGTGCATTTTTTTTTAAAGCTATATGACAATAAATTTACTTGATCCTTACTTTGGCTCCTGGTTAATTGTACTTGATTTGCTAGCACTAACACCATCTTCACCAATGACAAAATGTTCCAGTAATTAAATGTTGCAAGAATCAAACTTTCATGAAGCTTAATAGCTTAATCTGTAATTTCAAATGTCAAATACAACATTGATTTTAGGATTTTGAGAGTAAATGTTTGAAATGCATTCCGGCATTTAAATTAAATAACTGTACTCAACATACAGAAATCAGGATAAAACCTTTGTAAATGATACCCATGATGCCTCTGTGACGTTGGTGGTCTGAAATGTAATATTCCCAGAGAATTTACTGTTTTAGTATATCACCAAATCATATTATAAGTAATGTAGAGCTTCAGGCGTTATATTTGTCCTGGCATACTTTCATCTCTTTTTTCCTGTTTGCTCTGTCTCAATATCAGGAAGGTAGTCCAGGCTAAATAAAATGATAGCATGGTGTGGTTAGTCGTGATGGGCATAAAATCCTTGCATGAGACCCCTCTATGATTCAATTTTTCTAGTTGGATTTTATCGTGTTAGGTTTGATAATCAAGTTACCTAACATGCATTTCTTTGGCACATGGAGAACATGCAGCATTTACATGGGAAAGACCAACTTGACCAGACCAAAATTGTTCGAATTTAAATCATTCTTGTTGATTTAGACTATGTCAGCCAGATGTTTACATACTATGGTTTATTAAGTGAATACAGGAACTGAAACTGTGTAATTGATACTCATTGTGTCATTCCACACCCAGCTCATCTCAGACTACGGCATTTGCTTCTAGTAGATCGTGCAAATTTTTTTTTCCTTTTTGTAACTTTTGTCCAGTTATTTAATCAAAATTCATTTAAATATATATTAATTTAACCAATACTCCCTTTAATGATTTGTGGAGAAAATGTTGAAGTCTAGGTAATAATAAAAGAGCAGACAGTTTTTAATAGTCTTTATTAGCTTAAGAAGCTACATGGCACTATAATGTGCAAACATTCCCAAATAAGACGTAACAATGATGAAGCAATGCAAAGTTAAGAGTTTCAGCAAATGTGACAATAAACTTTCATTCATAGTTTTACTTCAAGAATATGCTATTACATCTTTTTATTACTTAATAATAATATAATATATATGTGTACACACACACACACACACACACACACACGTGTGTGTGTGTGTGTGTGTGTGTGTGTGTGTGTGTGTACGTGTATATATATATATTTGTGCATCACTAAAGGAAGCAGTGATATGAGGAAAATACAAAACGAAATATAGAAAATAAAATAAAGAAACTACAAAGTAGGTCTCATTGATGTACATGGATGCTATGCTGATATTCTTTTTTTTTTTTTTACGTACAGTAAGTTTGTAGTTTACTCATGAAGGGTTTCTTTGCACCACTGTTTTGCTGACTATATTTCTAATCTTAGTTTCTAGGAGGTCTCTGAACTTGTCACCCATGAGGAAGTAGAAGATGGGGTTGATTACGCTGTGAAAAAAGGCTATAGGTCGGGTCAAGATATAGATACTCTTTATGTGCATCCGTGTGCAAATCTCCAGTCCTGCCCAGTCTTGCATAGTTGCTATTGACACATTTCTAAGCACATGGTAGGGAGTGTAGAGAACCAGAAATAGCACTGCCGCTGATGCAACCACCTTTAGAGGCCGCTTGTATGATGATGCCGTGCTGCGCTGCAGAGCCCTTTCCTGGACACGCAGTAGGTGTGCTATTTGGTAGGAAAAAACACAAAGTCCAAACAGAGGGAGAATATAACCTGTCACTGTCAGCCCCAAGCTGTAGCCAAGCACACTGATATCTCCCTTCAGACTGCCAAAATCTTGGCACATGGTCCAATTTTTTTCTTTTAGGTCCTGCACCATCAGCGTTATCATTGGGGCAACTTCAATGCTGACAGCTATCCAGCTCAACCCTGTAACAATCAGAGCTGTTCGTGGCCTGAGCAGATAATGGTTCCTCATTGGATACTTTATGAGCAGGAAGCGGTCCATGCTGAGCCAAACCATAAAGAGTATGGAGGAGTAAAGATTTACATGCAGGACATAGCGGTTGATAACACAAACATAGAGATTGCTCTCTTCCTTGTGATTTGAATAAAGGTAGCAGAGGCGTGGCAATGTGGAGAGGAAAATAAGGTCTGAAACCGCAAGACTGAAGAGGTAAATATTGCAGCTCTGCCACTGTTGTAAACAAAATATATAACCAAGTACAACCAGCAGGTTGCCAAGGAAACCAACAGAGAACTCAATTCCATAAAATGTTGGCAGGTAATAGGTCTCCAGTGCCTCAACTATCTGCGTACAATTAAGCACCTGTAGCAAAAGAGGAATACAGAGAAGACAGGAGTGAAAGAAGGAGAAAGGAAGAGGACAAAGGTGAGGATTGGGGCAAAATGAGAGAAAAAACAAAGTAAATTATTTATTCAAACTAATTTATCCAGTCAGTTATATCAAAGTCTTACATTCTGGAAAAGAAAACTTTAAGGAGATCTCCTTAACTCAAACTGAACACATTGAGCACAATACACATTATATTTGTAAAGATAAGACTTACCATGGTGTAGTTGTTTTGAAAGCTGCTGTTAGCGAGGATATGATGTGCGGTAGTGAGCAGGTGCAACCTCCCTCTGTACACTGGAAACAGTAAACACAGAGTAGTCAGGGTACTGGTGCCATGAATATGACATAAATAGCCATTTCATTTATGGTTTAAGTACACAAACACTTTGCGAGTTATTTGCATTTACAGCGTGGAAATATGATGTATGCCCAAGAAAACATGACTATATAGAATATAATTTTCTTATCAAAAGCTCAGATGAGCTCTCCTCCATTATTACCAGCATGATATTGAAACAAGGGTTGGAAAAAATGAATTTTTTTAATTTTAATTTTCAAATTTTCAACCAAATCGAGTGTTTAAATTCTTCTGAATTTTCGAAAAAAATGTAAACATTTGCATTCAATTGATGAAGACTCGTATAGTTTTATTTGAAATCTTTCCTAATCTGAATAATAAAATAAACATATTTGAGTCTATTTTGTCAACACATATTTCTGCTTGAATATTTATATTGTCTGATTACAATGCATGACTGCTTGCATCACTGTAATATATTCAATATTATTATTATCTATGAATTGATCCCATAGGCTGCCTTTACAAACATTTGTAAAATAATAAGTTGTTCTGAAGAGCTCACTGAACTCAAGTGTGGGAAAAGGAAGCCACTGTTGCAACATGTCAGTTTGTGCAACTGTTTTTTTTCCCTTTCCAACATTCATAATGATAATTTCTAAATAAAATTATTGCAAAGTGAATCATTTATGACCCACAGTGACTCAGCCATGATGTGACAGACCGCATAAAGTTACAGAGCAGGTTCACTGAGTGCTGTTTCAAGATAAAACCTCCATGTCAGTTCCCCCGGATTATCCGACAGTACATTCTCCAATGTTATTGATGCTCAAAAGTTAGTTACTGAAGGTCTTATTTTCCCATATTGAAAAATTATCATTTTAGAACACATCATGTGTGGTCTTGGTTAAACCACAATATCAATAGAAGTGTGAAAATAAGATTTTTTTCGCCCTTTCTCAGCCACGCCTAACTAAAGTTGAGACTGTCTTCTTTATATGTAAACAAAGCAACAATGTGTTTAAATCTGAAAAACACATCATCAGTGGATTTGGTTAAAGCACAGCATCAGTGTATAAAGAAGATATTGTCATCCATTTAATAAAAGTTGAAGCTATATGCATTTTATGTTAAAACAGCAACAATGTGTTAAAATGTGAAATCACACTCATTGCATGATTCTATAATCTTACTTACAGTCTCCTTTGAGCTGATGGTCTTGCTTGGTAGCTTCTGGCAGTCCTGACTAAAATGGCAAAATTCATAAAAAATTAATCAAAAATGTTTTTATTTCATTGTTTTTTGTCTAGTCATCCAATGCTACTTTATTTTAGTATACAGAGCTATTTCCCTGGAATTTGTTGTTCAAACGTTAAAGGCGTAAGTTCTAAGAGCACTGAAATGTTTTCTAAAAGGTATTTTTGAGTCACTGTATGGTTATACTTGTTCATAAGAAGCTGCAAAAATTTCAGTCACGTACATCTTGCATCAACCAATAGTTGAGTTCCTTTTTAGTTAGAGCATGATTTTCAAAATAACTCTTTACTCACTTCAGAGTAAACTCACACTTCCTCTTTCTGTATTATAAATAATGTGTTATGTAGAACCCAAAATAATTTTTCTTCTCCACTATCAGTCACTCAATAAGTAGTGTGGATAATTTTAGCATGACATCCTCAAGCACTTTATTAATAAAGTGGCATGGTTTTGCACATGTTGAAAATGCCACATTCTCACTTCTAAATAAATCGTATGCAGTTTGAGCAAGTGTGCTACTTGAGTAGGCCATGTTGGAGGCATGAATTCATGGGACTATTACCTGTGCTAATACAATATTGGCTCAAATTCTTGCTAGTGGGCATCACAACGATTTTGTACAAGGCAGCTGGTAGACTATGCAATATCTTACACTGCAAATGCATTTGTATGTAGGTGTAGTGAAGCATGGCTGTTTCTTACAACGGCCTCTAATTATCAGCTGGGGAGGAGTGGATGTTCGCGCTATCCTCCTTCATGCCACCACAATCTGGAAGAGCTCACACAGCTAAAGGACTTGGTTGCTCAGCTGCAAGCAGAAAATCGGCAGATGCGGCAAAAGCGAGAATCGGAGCAACCTGGAACCAGTGCTGCTTCTACGGGTTCATTAACCCATGGGTATTCTGCTATTTAAGCTCTCGTGACTGAGAGACTGATTTATCTTCCTCGGGAGAGGTAGTGCCCATGGTTCAACGGTAAGACTGGAATAGGTATTGCCGAGTGGGTGGAAGAGGTGCAGGCCTGTTTGAGGGTACGACATCTTTCACCAGCCGACCAAACCCTGTTTATCTATGATCACCTGGAAGGCGAGCCCAGAGAAGAGATTAAATATCAGCTTCCAGAGGAGAAAGATGGTCGTGAAAAGATTTTGACTATTTTACAGGAACTGTATGGGTGTACTAAGTCATATGTTTCTCTGCAGGAGGATTTCTTTTCAAGATGACAGCAGGAGGGAGAGACATTACAGGAATTTTCACATGTTCTTATGTGTCTCATGCATAGGGTTGTGAAACAGTCCCCTCGTGATCTGCTGAACAAAGATGTCTTGCTTAAAGATCAGTTTGTTCAAAATGATTGTTTCTTATGCAGAGAATTAAAGCAGTATGTCCGCGGCCACCCTACTGCCACCTTGATGGATGTTCGTCGGGAGGCTATATTATGGGAGCGTGGAGGTATGCCAAGGGGCAGTAGGGATAGAAGTTACTCGATTCCCCCGGTGTTAGGATTTCAGCACAGTGTCCAGGAGGTCCCTTTTAGAGGTAGTCTGGCAGGTATTGCACCCTATGAATCTAAAATACAGGAGTTGAAAGAGATTCTTAAAAGTCAGCAAGAGCAGTTGAATCAGCTCGCAAGGAGTCTTGCTGCTTTGAATAGTGCTTCCAAACCATATCCTGCCTCACGTAATAAGGCCATAATTTGCAGACAGTGCCAGAAGGTTGAGCATTTTGCCAGAGAGTGCCCTGGTGAGCCCACAGCCATGCCTGCTCAGTCAGCTGGTACAGCACCGCAAGCCAGTTCAAGTAATGTTGTTTGTTCTTCCATTCAGGAAAACTTCCGCCCCCTGAACCATTGAGCCGAGGTTAAGGTTAATGTTTAACCTGAGTCATGTGAAACACGTTCGCCGTTCACTTAGGCTCAGAGTCTGTAGTACCTGACCCTTTGCCCCAGGTTATTGGTAGGAAACCAGTAACACCCGCTGTCCAAGCCACTACCTCAGTCTTCCCTGGGTATGCATTGTCTGACCTTCATGTTTTGCAGGTGACTGACCCCATGATCTGGGAGTTTCTGCAGTTTTGGAGACAGGGGCCTGATGCCAAGGAATGTGGTTGCACTTCAAGGCTGGCCCTCGGGTTGGTCAGGCAATGGCATAGGTTAGTGGAGCGGGATGATGTTATATTGGAAGGTCTGTCATCCTGGGAGAGAAGAGACGCTGCAGGTATTGTTACCCAAGTCCCATCAGGGTCAGGTTTTGCAGCAGCTGCACCAGGAGCATGGTTATCAGGGTGTTCGGAGAACAGTAGATGTGGTTTCTCAATGGTGCTCAATGGCCTGTCATTTTCTCAATGGATAGGGATGTATGGAAACACCCAACAGTGGTGCCAGGAGTGTGAGCGATGACGGTCGGCTAAAGATGCGCAAACCCATCCTAATGTTTATATGGGTCATTTTCCCGCAAATCCCTGAAGCTAATTGGTGTAAGACATGCCACGACCAGCGTGTAAAGGAAGTTCCCCTGCGAGAAGGTCAGTTGGTTTATCTGAAGGAAGTTGGGCTTAGAGGCCGTCATAAAATTCAGGATGTTTGGAGAACCCTCAATGTCCCCTGTGGTTTGCACAGATCCGCTGTCACGTATTGCTGATGTCCAGAATGGTGTGGCCCCTTTACATAGGACTACTCGGGCTAATGCTGGGATGCCCTCAAATCCACATCATCTTCCCCAGGTTGCAGGAAGCACTGCAGGAAAGCTGCTCATTTAGTAACACCCTTAGAGAGTGGTAACAAGACTCTTACGGGCTTGTTATAATGTGGCATAGTAGGGTGGACCCTGACTACTGCTTCTCTCTGTTTCATTACAGGATCATGCTAAACCACTGCTGTCTTGTCTTATGGTCTTGTTTACTTGTTGTGTTTCTACTTTTAATTCGGTTTATTCCAACTAGGGTCGGGATTTATTTGCCCCTTGTGTGATGGTATTTTACGCTTGATGGTGATGTTTTAAAGTGTGTTTAAAGGAGACTCTAGGATAGAATCTGTATTTGTTGTTTATTTTAGTTGTTTACTTTGTGTAACTCTTCTGTCCTTTTCTTTTGAGAAGGTCCGGCCGTTTGTGGGAGACTAGGCACGTGTGGTGGTTTCCCTTACTCCAAAGAATGCATGTGTGTACACTGGGGTATAGGTATAACACACCGGTTAGATCGCAGTGAGGATTGCGGTGAGGTCGCACGGGTGAGTAGCGGGTGGCACACTGGGCACTCCTCCCTGTAGTCTGCCTCCAAGTGGGCGGTATTCCCCCTTTATATTTAGTTTACCTGTTTGTCAGGCTGTTACTGTACAAAGGCAGTCCTTTTAATTAACCTTTTTACTTCTATTGATGATTAGCAAATAAAGTATTTTTAGTAATTATTTTTTTGTTTCTTTGCCTGACCGGTGCTCCAGATAACAAACCTGCGTGATTGTGAAAATTGGTACATCTATTAATCACGAAAACAATAGCATTTAGGTTGGTGGTGTTTCGCTCCTCTGCAATCCCTTGCACCACTACATTTGGTGTGTGTCGATGGGATGTAGGTTCGGCTTTAACCTGCCTCAGCCAAATCCTTTCCTCCCCTCCTGGCGCCGCTACATAGGCAATATCAAGAAAGCTTCAGGGCTGCAGTGCATGAGAAATTAAGTCTTGTTTTTTCATTGCAGTGTGGGTACACTGGACAGGCCACCAATCTGATGCAGGGCTCCATTCCAACACCTTGATACTTTTCTTTTTTTCAGCCATTCTGTTGTAGATTTGCTGTTGTGGGATCAATGCCCTGCTGCATGACACAATTTGGGCCAAACTTCAGCTGTTGGCTTAACATCTGACTTGAGATTACTTTGGTGACAAGCGGCGCCTCTCCTTGGGGCCAGAGGCCAGTGGGGTCGCCCGAGCACTGCCTGATTGAAATGAATTCAGAGTTTATTCGCGAAGACCTCAGTACTCAGTACAAAGTTGCAAAGACAGTAAGAGAGGAGCTCCACCTGACTCACACTTGTGCTCACACTTGCTCACAAGTGCATTTCATTAGCAGCTACTCAGACTCTTAATTCACAAGGAAGCAGTATAGGTATACTTTCATGTGATAATGTTCTTTTTCACTGCGTGGCACATATGCAGTGTTTAAAAATGTTTTCATCCAGAACAACAACACATCAAAAACTAAAACAAACAAAAAACAAATAGTGAAGTTATATTATTTTTGTCCATAAAAACTCAGACTTGGCCTCCAATACTGCTGTGTGTGTCTTTTTGATTAGAATATGTCCTATAATCTGCACATTAAACAAATCTAGGGCTTCCTTCTTTCATCTGCACAGTATTGCCATAATTAGAAACATCGTGTCTCAGACTGATGCTGAAAACTAGTTCATTCATTTGTTCTATGCAGGACTATTGTAGCTTGATAAGTCATTAGCTGATCCAAAACGCTGCAGCAAAAGTGCTTAGCAGGGTCTAAAAAGGGAGATCCTGTTTCTCACAGTTTTCTTTACTGGCAAGATCCGTCTCCCAAAAAATCAGCTTCTTTCATATCTTAAAGACTTCATAGTATGATATTATCCCAGCAGAGCACGTCATAGTTTTCAGTTCAGAGGCTCTTTTCCTGTGGAACCAGTTTTCAGTTTGAGTTCAGTTAGGTCTGGATCAGCTAACCCTTAAAGATCCCTTAGTTATGCTTTAATAGGTTTAAGCTGCTAGGGGACTTCTCCAATCCATTCGTCTGTCTATGTCTAATATTGTAGTTTATTAATCTTACTATATAAAGTGCTTTAAGATGACTGTTTTTGTGACTTGGCACAATGTAAATAAGCCTATATGAAAATGCTGTCTACACATCAAGAAAAACACTTCTCATCATCAGTAAGAGTAAATCAAATGGCTAATATGTTAATGCAACATTGTTGGTTTGTTCATTTTCCAGCATATTGTATTCAACACCTGTCCTGTGGTTACATAACACACTAATCGTGATTATGTTGATCCTGATGATGAGTTTACAGTATATTTTGGCAACAGAGCTTACAATGTTTAGCAGCCTTTTGAAAGCACATGACATAGTGCTGAGAGATCATAAGACACATTCGTGTGAGACAAAGTCAGGTTGGGCCTTTATTGATTTTTTTGAAAAACCTTTAACTCCAGATAAAGCAAGCCAGACATAATACAGCTGGCATGTCCTTATGAAACCCAGGCAGGGACTGTGAGGGGTTTGTTTGGTTACGGGATCAAAAGTAATCTTTCAGCATTCCTGTCTTTAATAGTGTTCAGTTTGTTCTAGCGGAGGCCAGTGCTAGGGCAAAGATGTAAGTCTGTTTTAATTCTCACGTGAGAAAAATCACGTTATGCTTTGTCTATATTTACAGTGGCTATATAATCATCTTTGAATTATGAATTCATTTTTATTCTCCAGATTACATAAAAGACATGGTTATCCAAAGTCAACCATGAAAAAACAGACCCCCCCCCCCCCACTTGCTTTTCTTTTTAGTTTCATTTATTTAAATTATTTATTTCTTTAAATAATGATACGCATAAAATATGCTTTACTTAGTTTTCTTAAAGTTAATTAAGTCATATTAATGAAAATAATTTTTCCCCTTCTCATCTCTTTTACATTGTTGCGTGCAAGCCTTTGTTTAAATAGCATAATGAAACAGTCACATTATTATTTTTACAATAATGCCTTTCTTATATTTAATATAGTTCAAGATCTTTTTATTTGCTGTTCTGTGTAGGCCAAGAGTGCTCTCTGGTGGCAGGCCTAAGCAAACGTAAGTCTTGCGTATCTTCATGACAGCATGTGCAGCTGAAGGGTTTTTGACATTTCATGCAAATGCAGTCTGTATGACAAACTTTTTGTGTTTTTACGTTGACCACGAATTGAGATTTTTGTGATTTGAACAGTTCAAAGTGACTCTCCAATGCACAACTTGGTGCTCTGTAGTATCCTGGAGTGAAATAAGACATTTTGCTACAAGAAACGGGAAAAAGAGAAACAATTTAATTGAATTTCTTGTAGCATAATTGTTTTATATGGTTTACTTTAGTTTTATTGTTGTTTGCCCCTCTTGTTGGCCTGCCAACTCTGTGCAGCTGCTGCACTAACTGGATGTTATTGAATGCTGAATGCAGTTACAACAAAATGCATCTGTCCCCTTCAAACCTGCCGTGTATGTGCTTTTGAAGCAGAGTAAAATGAAACCATGAAAGTGTAAATATGTGCTTCATGTTGTGTTTGTTGTTTACAGGACATCAAAAGACAAGCTGCATGTTGTAAGTTATATAAATGAGATCCACTGATAAGCAGACTGTGTTCATATTCACAGGAACTGTGTACAAACCATAACATTGTTTAATTACATTTGTAAATTTTGTGTACCAGCCTCAGCAAACATTGTATGATGCCAATTTTTTGCAGCAGAGGGCAGCATTAAGTCAATACTCATATATCGGGCTGAAATTCCAAGTGTCCTACCTTAGTTTATAAAGAAATACATAGATAGAATTGTGTAGATAGAACAACAATGAAATAGACAAAGAACTTAGTTTTAAAAAAGTATCAACATTTGTAGCTAAAAATGAACAAGTTAAGAATCATAAAGATGCGTATTTGTGGGATAGTGAATGACAGTAAAATAATGCAGAAGGAGACAGAATGAGAGTCAGTAAGAATATAGATAACAGAGCAGAGGGTGCATCTGCCTGCAATGTCATAGCGCTCTCATAATTTGTATTTGTGTGTATGCTCGTGTTAGTTGATCTCTGTTTGAGACAAACTTAATCGGCTTAGACGAACGCTCTCCACCTGAGACGACCAATTAGTCCCAAATATACCCTGAGGTATTTGTGTGTACACAAAGAAACACAAAGATGAAGAAAACAAGAATGACTAAAGGGAAGAGAAAGGAGTGGGTGGCCCAAAAGGAAAAAAAATCACATCTGTTGATAGAATAAGGCCATATTGTTTGGTCTGACAACAATTGGTATAATTTTAAGGACATTTTCACGGTGCAGTAAAACATGAGTGAGGTGAGTGAATGTCTGCTTCATGCAGGCTGATTCTCAGTGAGTGTTCCCATTAGTCTCTGCAACTTACACGGCTGTCCTAGTTCTGGAAGGTGACACACTTAGAGCTTTATCACTACAAGTCTGCACTAATTATCGACATGGTTCACATTTGACAGTGGGTTAATTGGATCACAATTCGACACAGCAAATTGTCTCGTAAAGGTTTAACATGTATGAAATTACAGAGGTGAAGATGAGAGTTAATTACCTCAATTCTTGAAATATGTCCAAAACCTTTGAGTTTGTCATAAACTTTTCTCTACATAAATGCGCTTTTGAATCCTTTTTGTCTTATTTCAATGTTTCTCCTCTATCATCATTTCAGCCTTACCTAACTCTTTTTTAAAATCATGTCCTTCATTTTCTTCCAGTCCTCAATTTCCAAAATGTTCTCAGAGGCACGATCAGGCCGTGTTTCAGTAATTCATTCAGTGTTTGTCTGAGCAGCACACAAATTGGCCTTTACAGACAGAGGGGAGATTGGGGGCTTCACCTGCTCCTGTCCCCTTGTTGGGGTCACAGGCAGGTCCAGCTACGCAAGCTGATTTTAAAAATGTTCAAAGCCTCCAAACACTTCTTGTTTTCATTGTTCAAGTGGGAATCCACAGCGACAGAATGGGGGCAGTTTCAGAGCTGTTTAGACTCAGGATGTTTTATCCATGTCAAACGCTTACCATTTATTAATGTAATTTATTAGCCCACCACCCAATGTAAGCTTTATGCCACAGCTGCTCTAAATTAACACTTTTAAAAAAACGTTTCTGTAATGGATAATCCAGCTCTATGCACAAGCTGTTTAATCAAAATGATATTTTTGAAAATTATAGTTTTACGCATAAGCAGTAAAAAAAAAGTAATTTAACGCACATTTTTATTTTTTGTATAAGAAGCCATATTGATGCCACAACTGGACAGCTTTCTCTTAGATATAGATCACTATTACTTTTTATGCTTTTTTATGTTTAAAATCTGTATGAAAATGTGTAATAATATGCTATGCTAATAAGCTAATATGCTAATTACTTTTGTAGGTTTGCTTTCACACAGAACATAATTAAATAAGCACGATTGCCATATCTATCTTTTATGAGACCTGCAGACGCTCTTAGTGCGAACCGCGATCTCCTTTGATAACGTTTGGCATTCTTTGCTGTGCTGTGCATCTATTTCATTTTCAGTCACTGCAGTTCCAGAAGCTTGTTTTACACACGCTGGTGGTGTATGCTGTGTAAGGCTTTCTCAGCGTTACTGATATGATTGCCTCTTCTGTCTACTGGGACTCATAAATTCAAAACCACCATCGGGTCAGCTAACTGTCTGCTAATCGCTTCGGTGGTCACTGAAAACGTTGCTGAAAGCTAAATTTCTCAGCCTCGGCTAAGTGCTGCGTATAACCTTTACACGTTTTCACTTCAATCTCTTATCGGCAGCCCTTAGAGTTAGTCAAGCACAAGGTTAAGTTGTGGCTATATCCAGACGCTTTATGGTTGTATGCTGTTACGGTCATGCGAGCTCTCCGCTTTAATGCTGTCCTGCTGTGCTCATGGCCTACAGTACAGCTTCAGATAACATTTGGTTAGGTTGCACATATGTTCTCTGACGGTGAACTGTCAGGACTGTCAGCAGCAACCTGCTTTCAATTATCCTCAACAGTAGCTTGTAGATTTTTCACTAGCTACGAAACTTGTTCCCCATATTAAACTGCCAGTTACTGTGACACACACATAGGGGTGCACTCTAAATGGCAGCATCTGTCTATGATTTGCCTCCTCGTGCTCAGAGTCCACATGAATTGTTATCATTCATTTGGCAGGTGTGAGTTTTCTGTGGAGGATTTCCAAGCACATGCACACACACACTCTTAAGGATCTTCTCTTGTTTCATTACTGGCATCGCAAGTTTTACTGATGTGAACATATCCACAGTGCACACAAAATAATGGTCCTCCTGTTATGCATCTTGACTTGATGACATCATGCTGCTGCTGGTGATGGGGAACCTGGGAGCCGTGAAACAGGTTACATTATGTAAAGCCCACTGTAATGGTTTAGAACAGCGAGTGTCTTGTAAACTGCTGTGATGACTCTGAAGCCATGTACATTGCTCTAGACAGCAGGTGCTCATAACAGGAGTATTCAATGAGCACACCAGCTCTCTTATCACTCTTTCACTGGAGATCAGTGTCTCTGTCAGCTGACAGTCAAGTGGGCCGACAAAAAACCCCAAAAAAACCCACATCTATTTCTGAAAATGACATCAGAAGTTTTTAACTTTCAGCTTGTTTCCTTTTTCCTCCTGTCTGGATTCTTCTTGTTTCTCTGTTGTCATCATTGCAACGGTCTTTACTTCTGTTCTTTCGTTCCCTCACTATGCTATAGTATAAAATCAATCATAGCTCACATAAACACAGCTAGAGAGGTTTTTTTGTCAATGGACCAATGGCTTGTCATACCAGCAACCTCCTAATTGGTGTCACAAAGTGTCAGGGGATGAGGAAATTTTTAGGCTCCACAGAGAACTTCACTGAAATCTGTCTCCACGCTTAAGAACACAGAGCTCGCAACAGGCGCTTGGAGGAAAATATTGCATTGAGCAGAAGGTGGATGGTATTCTCACATCAGTTTGACAAGATGAAAAGTAACATGAGGAACTAAGGTTTCACACTTAGCCGAATTCACAATACGAAGCCTGACAGCTTAAAGTCTAAATATCTTACTATAAAAGGCATCCGTGTCAGAGGTGAAGAATTACGACTTTCCTCTGTGGGGTCTTTGACTTCCTGGTTTGTATGTGTTGGCACTAGATGACGGGGCTCACTTTGCCAGCCATTGTTGAAGTGGTCAAAAGTTCTCCTAAATAGCACACCCACAGGAATTTCTCTTGGTCTACTTGGCTCTAAGAAAATAAATACAGGAAATATGGAGAGAGATGATGTTTGGAGGTGCTCACCAGGAGAAACGAAACCATTAAGATTTTCAATGGTTGTGCTGTGGTCAGGAACAGTTATTTGGTTTCTTTTATTATACTTAGATATGTATAAAAGAAATACAGAAAAATCCATAATAGATGCATATTTGTATGTGCTCGTCATTGTTAGTGCACGTGGTCTGTTTATCTAAGCAGTCTATCTAGTGTTTCTACCTTCATGGTCGTTATTGGTCAGTAACGCTGCCTTCTTCTCTTTTCTCTCCCCAGGTGGCAATTATGCACGGCAGTGTCTCATCTCTGTGCTTTGGTGCACACATACATGGAAAAAATGGTAACAGAACAAACGGAAGCCATCTCTCCCATCTCCCATTTCTGCTCGTGCGCCCTCTGTCATTGCCTCTGTCAGCAGGTAGATGGGGCGAAGGTCTTGCCCTGTGACATCCCAACTCTCTGCTAGTCTCACGGTGGCTCACATTTCGGGACCGTGGATTTGATTAGGCTCATATTGGCCGGCTGACTCACTGTCCTTGAGTTATGTTGCACTGTGAAGAGAGAGTCTGCATGGGTATGTGGTCAAGGAGAGATGGAGCTAAATTAGATTTTTGCTCAGATGGAAAACTAAAATAACCCCACGCAGAATCTCTGCTCTGTCAGTGCCACAATTCCTCACTCGATTTGTAATTCAAAACACGACCTTGTCTTTAGAAAAATCATACAAACAGTACTTTTGTTTTAAATTTTCCACACGCCGCACCTCTCTGTAAATGGCAACGTTGGGTACGTCTGTCAGCACGCATTTCTATTCATAACTGAAATATTTATATTGCCATTTCAGATGAACTGCAAGGTTCCTTGACTCTCATACAAATATCAGGTCAAAACAGTTCACGAGTAAATACCTAGAAAATAAAGGAAAAAATAGAAGTCAGTAAAGTTTACCTAAGGGCACATTTGCAATATTAGCTTGCTGCTAACAGATGGGGGACATGGCAAACACTGACTGCTTAAATCTTCCAGCGTGGAACTTTTGTCTCTGCTTGTAATGAAAATAATTACACAAACATTGTATACAGATGGTTATGATACATACCCCCAATGTCTCCAATGGGGAAAAGTGGCATTGGGATAATTTTATGTTGCTTACATTTCACATAAACGCTTACATTTTAAGTCTTTAATCCTTTGACTAAATTCTTTATTTTTATTGTTTTTTTTTTTTATCCATCCATCCATCCATTTGCTTCCGCTTATCCTTCTCAGGGTCGCGGGGGGCGCTGGAGCTGTCATAGGGCGAAAGGCGGGGTACACCCTGGACAGGTCGCCAGTCTGTCGCAGGGCCAACACACAGGGACAGACAACCATTCACACCTAGTGACAATTTAGATTAATCAATTAACCTATCCCCACAAGCTGCATGTCTTTGGACGGTGGGAGGAAGCCGGAGTACCCGGAGAGAACCCACGCAAACACGGGGAGAACATGCAAACTCCACACAGAAAGACCCCGGCCTGATGGAGGAATTGAACTCAGGACCTTCTTGCTGTGCGGCAACAGTGCTAACCACCGTGCCACCGTGCCTTTTAAGTTAAGTGCCTTTTTATACTTTATAAAGTACCTTAACAAAAAGGAAAAAGAAACCTCTGATAATGAACAGGAGAAAGCCAACTGGCCAATGTCCAATGTACAAACGTTCAGAAAGCCTGGTGAACAAATCGTTCAAGACCATTTTAAAAAGATACAAGTTTGGAAACAAAATAAAGAAATGAAGTGTGGCTGAAGATTTCTGCACACTACTGTACATCTGTAGATAACAGTACAACTGTAGACTCACTTTAGGTTTAATGTTCAGTCTATCTGTATAGGGAGCAGTATTTTTTCCTAAAACCTGGCTCTGTTTAAAGGTTGCAAACCTTCAAACGTCAACTTCAGATTATTAGATTTTGGATAGCGTGCTTTTACCACAGTGGCACTGGACTCATTTTTCTTCACAAGCACGATTTGTACGATATATATATGCTCTGTCCCTTTGCCTCTGTAGTGGAACACCAGCACAGTTTCATGGCAGTTTTATGAAATAGTCATGAAATTCAATCTGTTAATTCAAGATAATGGACATTTTGCTCTTTTGTGTTTGCAGACACAAAAACCAGCTACATGCAGTATTGCTTCCAGTGAAAAAATCCAAAGATATGAAATATATTTCCTATTAAAACGAGTTTCTTTACCATGAAAAAGCCAGTTTGTTTACTTGTATCACCTGTATATTACCACATTCACACATTACTTAGCTTTGTGTATTTTTTTAAAAACCAAATTCTCCTTAGACCTTGGTCACAGGAGAAGAAAATCCACTAATATGAACTGAGGGATGAAACTTTCACAAAAACACAAGACCTCCCTATGTCAGAGGTTTGCTCTGGCTCCTCGGGTATCGTTAAGCTTGGGTTAGTAAGCCACTGTAGCTATGGTACAAGGAAATAACATTACTCATGGCCCTCTGGTAGCAGAGCCCACCTCCACTTTCTACTACAAGATGCACACTGTCAAAGTGCTTTAGCTTATGTCACAGAAATACAGTAACCTAAAAAAAAATAAGTTTGCAGAGTTCATCGTTTCTCACATCTGTATCCAATTTTATCTCCTTTTTCCAGTCTTGCAGCTTATGAAATGCTAGTTATGGGTTCATTACCCTGTTAAGCACATCCAACCAGGTTTTAGGCTTTTTCAATTATTTATTTATTTTTGCTAACAAGCTGAGCTGAGAAGGAGAAGAATTCAAGCAATAAAAAGTCAGGGGAGAGCCATGAATTGTGTCCCCCTCCAGTGTGTGCATGACTTAATTGCTCTCTGTCTTTGTGATATTGAGCCAGGAGACGCACATACATACA
>NW_024582489.1:60812-101260 GCF_018398535.1 Haplochromis burtoni | reverse complement strand
CACACACACACACACACACACACACACACACACACACACACACACACACACACACACACAAACCTGGCTCTGAAAGATATAGTAAATTTGCTCTGGAATCACATGACATGTGAAACAGATGTGCTGCTGATAAGCACACTGAAACAAAGACCATTGAACGGGTAGAAATGGCGCAGTAGGGCAGGAGGAGGTTTACATGTCATTCTAAAGAAAGCTTCCCAGATTCCACTAATCTGAGCCTGGATTCTCGCTGAGTTAAAAACTCTCTCTGACTTATAACATGACATATTTCTCTCTATAGATCCTTTATTTTTCTTTTATTCAATTCCCACAATTTCTTTTGCGTTTGCTCTTTTTTTTGCCAACGTTCTGTACAAAAAAGCTTCAACACCTAGGCTGGGCTGGCCTGCTGACTATACAAACAGCTTTATAGCATTCTTGAGCATGAACTATGTCTTCTCTTCACCTCTGTGTACACACTACACATTTCCTTTTCCAAATCTGTTATACCCTTTGCAGAGAGACCTCCCTGGAACATCCTCACCCCTGCGCTGCTTCCTCTTTGTTCCATATTTAACCAAATCACCACAGATTGCAGCCTTGCCTCCTCTACCTGCACTCCCCACTCTGGTTTTTATTTCTTTATCTGTTTTGTGTAAACGCTGTATACACATGGTACGCAAGCGGGCACATGGTCAGCCGCATTCTGTGTTTACACGAGCAGGGACAGAGGCATGCCAATGGTTTAAGCACGGTAAACATATCTTAAATGGATGTCTGCTCCACAGTGTGGGTGATGTCATCACGTGTGCTCCCTGAGCCAACTTCAACATTCTACACATGCAAGTGGCGAAGAGGGACGCCACACGCAGGAAAACATATGACCAAAAAAGACAATCCACCATTGGCTCTTGCATCAGTAGTCTGCAGCAAACATCATTAAGCTAAGAACTGTGACTAGCAGAGCAAAGAATTGAGTTAGCTCAGACAGTCAGCTTTCATTTAGACTCATTAGGTTACAGCTCATTCTTAGGCCTGACACACAACCCTCGTTTTTTTCCCAATCTTTCTTTCATTTCTAACCCCTTTGTAGCTTCCGTGTTCCCTTCCCATATCTGCTTAGTTTTCTTTATCCTTCCTTGGACACATGCAAAAAAAAGTAAGAAAGAACACTTATAAACACCAATATTTACACTGCACAGTAGAATGATTACTTATGAGCTGATGCCGTGGCAGACTGCAGCCTGTTTTTAAGTCAATGACTCACTGTGAGCAATGGTTAAGGACTGAGAGATGGAGCTGCAGTCAAGAAGCTGAGAGCTGGCTTACAGAGGCTGGGATGAAGGAAGACAAGTTCTCTGCTGTTTGGCTTGGTGCTGCTCTGCCTTAGATGGTTGTGTCTGGGAACAGGGTTTGCTTTCAGCATCCTCTCCTATTTGTCTGCTTTTATTTTCTCTTAGCACAAAAAAGAGCACTTGTGAGTAAAAGTATGTCTGCGCAGAAATGTGCATACAGTGCTTTGTGTTGTTTGCGTGCACATGAATAATTCAGGAATGATGCTGTTGTTAATGCCGGTCTGGAATTTTATATTCAAATTATTTCATACCATTTGTTCATTCAAAACACATGAATATGCAAGGCGTGTTTTTCATAATCTTTTTTAAAAAATCTGGTCTGTCGTGCATGCGAAATCAAATAAATATGTATATGTAATAATATGTAATAATATGTGAGTTGCTTACAAATAAGACCCCATACTAACAATTAGTTTGATTAGACAAAGAACCGTAATTTAAAAATCTCGGTGCTAAATCCATGAGAGTTTAAACTTGTCTCACTGGAAAATGATCATGTCCAAAAGGGCTCTCTTGCTCTTTCTTACACACATTTTCCAACCCTTTATATTAGCTCCAGTCATACCAGCCAGGAGACCAGCCCATGACCCCCTAGTAGCCACCAGTGGATACAGAAAAAAAATTATTTTCTCCAGCTAGCTGGTGAGTGTCGCTTGCTGTCGCTGCATGTAATGGCTTGCAAATGGGAAATATGTTGTTGAACTAAAAAGCTCCTTGAGATTGCCTTGGATTCTAGCAGATTGCCACAGTCACCTGTTGTTTATATGTAACATGCTGATTTGCTACTTCCCAAGTGGTTGCAAAACTAAGAGGAGTGTACCACAAATGAGAAAAGGAGATCATTCAATGTTAAAGTAAAAGCTGTGCTTTACTGCTGCAGCAAACATGTCTCAAATGATGCAACTGTATTGCTTATGAGTAATAATAGGGATTGGATCCATAAATGTGCAAAATGTTGTACCGGTGTTAAAATTGTTGAGATTCTTTAGCCTTAAGCAGCTTTTTGACTGTTCCATCCCTGGACCTACATTTAAAAAAACACTGATTGATTTTAACGCGCTGCAGCCTTTCAGTATCATTTTTCACACAGCTGCATAATGACTAAACTTAAACATGTAGGGCTTACCTTATTTTACACTTAGCCCTCTTCATCCTGTGCTGTCTTTTTCCATAGTGTTCCTAACTTGTGACAACTGCAGTAACTGTGTGATACTAAAGCTGGTGCTCTGTGCCTCTGAGAGTAGACAGTAGCTTGTATAAAATGCCTTCTACTTTGTGTTTAATATTTGTCTTAGTTTACAAACCAAACTGGACTAGGTAACCAGGTAACTCCTGAGGAGTATGGGTAATGTAGTCTCGCAGAGTGTCTGTCTCAGGGTAGGTCTGAGCTCCCTGGCAGAGTACTATAAGGGGATTGGATATGCTCTGCTAATGCTATTAGTGCTGCAGCTGGGGATTACTGTCTCCAAAGGAAAGGGGAAAAGGGTGTGAAAAGTGAGAAATCATTCCGTCAGGGAATGTGTGTGTGACAGAAATTTGCATGTTTGGATCCATGTTGAAAGAATTTTTTTTTTTTTTTTAAGGAAATCCACATAAACCGATGCACACCATCAAAGACAGCAAGTCCATGGTTTCAATGCAAAGTGTTGTGTGATTTATTTATTTATTTTTACATTTCTTTGGACTATCAAAGTACTCCAGAGATTTGAGTTAATTAGTCTATTAGGCTGGCCAGCACCTCTGAGAAGCAGACTTATTTTTAGCTAAAAGAGACATATATACATGTTGTGACTGTTTTGCACACAGATTATTGGCTTCTCACCTATTTGTCTGTTAGAATATTTTGCAGGATGCCAAGAAAGAAAGCATTGCTTTCTCACACACACACACACACACACACACGCACACACACCCACACCACACACACACACACACACACACACACACACACACACACACACACACCCTATCTATCTATCTATCTATCTATCTATCTATCTATCTATCTATCTATCTATCTATCTATCTATCTATCTATCTATCTATATAATGTGCCTGTGCTCCTCTGGTAGCAGGCATACACTACAGTGCATACATGAGAATCTTTAAATATGCATGATGTTCAAAGGGATGATAAAACAGTCTTTCTCAGAGACCCTAAAGGCAACAGTAAATCACTACTGAAAAAGAACATGTGGAAGATCAGCGGATTTCAGTATACAGTACATGTTACACAAAGGAGGCATGCTCTTGATTGTCCATCAGGCTTTCCCCATAGTTATAAACCAGCTGTTAACTAAGAATGCATGCCTTCCGGGTAAGCTGCTCGGATTGAGTAATGTAAAATAAATGCAAAAATAAAAAAATAATAAGTGTTCTAAATCACTAATCACCTCATTTGGTAAATATCATAGCATTACGAATGTGTGCAGTGTGTATCAAGAACTCACAATTATCCATGGCAAAATTATTTCACAACACATTTGTTTGTCCAATAAAACAGAACATCTTTCATACTGCCTGCTGCTGCTGGAGATGATTTTCTTAGGTTTTTCTGATTACAACAGAGCTAACAGTTTAACTCTTACATACAGTTTAAGTCAAATTTGGCCTGTTTTGACAATAAAATGTTATTCTTTTAGCCTCAAATTAGATGAATTAACCTGAAGTTACCCAAAATACAGAAATGAATGAAAATATTTTTTGAAACAAATTGGACATAGTTGTACAGTTGCTACTAATTTTTATAAACCAAGACTGTTCTGGGTCAAATTGAACCCATATCTGTTCAGATTCATTTTAGATCCACCTGTGTAAGTCAGTTCAAGGACAATGGTGATTTTTGAGAAGCTTGAATCAGTGCCATTTCAATGAGTGTGGAAAACACAAATGCAACACAGCTTTCCTACCAATTACCTTATAATTTTTATGCTTTGTATTCTAAATATTAATTAATGTTGAATTAGTATTAATAATTATAGTTGGTAGTTATGACATTTTTTTATGGTGACATTCTATGACGAGTGTTTCACTGCTGTAATGTTTATACAAGATTTTATAATAAATCCCATCAGCTCCAGTATGTTCCTGCCATTTTCACTTTTTGTAGAATATACTTAAACTCATTGTGCCTGTTGGGTTTTTATCTCATATTAAATAGGTGGTATTGCAAACAGAATCCCAAATCCCCCCCACCCCACCCCCTCTGAAACGAGCAGAATAAATCATCTATTTATTAACACAGGCTATTTATGCATTCAAACTACTATCTGCAAATTCACTTGGAATTCTTGGAAATTTGGCCACATTTCAAAGTATGAAATAAATGAAGCAATAAAAACTCACATGTTTTGAAAAGCTTCTAGAATTGGGGTTTCAAATTCAAGCCCATTAGTAGAGAAAGTCAGTGTTTGTTCACGCATTACTAATCAGATAAAATCTGCACATAAACAAAGTTTTTTGTATCATTGTAACATACTATAATAGCCAGTTAGTTGAAAAAGGTATGTGCATCTCTTAGACCAAAGCATTTCTTTTCTTTCTCAACTATTTCTAAACTGTCATGAAACCAAAGCTTTGTTTTTCCTCTGTTATCCTTCACCCGTCTGTCTCTATGTCTTAGCATCTGTTCTCTTTCTTCAGCATTCTATTCAGTATTCATTATGTCTCCTTGTCCTTCCCTTGCCATCTCACACATTTACGCATCTTTCTGCTACTTGCAATGAGTCTAGAGATTGCCCTTATTAATATTTACCAACACCAAGTTACCAAGGGCAATCTGCTGAGATTTGTTCACTCCCACCATATTTTATGTGCATGCATCCATTCTTCTGTGTGCTTCAGACTGTGCTTGCCCGGGTGTGTTTTATTTTTCAGAATTCTAACTCTTCTCTCAGTAGCCTTAGGTATACTTCGATCAAACCCAAGAGTAACCTACGTTATCTGAGACATCAAGGCCTCCCTCGCATACAGCGCCTTTCCTACTGTACCCCATACACAAAGCTTTTTAAGAGCCCCATTTCATTATTTATTTTGAGGTTAGCTTGAGTCTAAATTTGATGCAGAGCATTTTCTAACAGCATTGTTAGGTAACTGATAATTCTGTGTCTCCACATTTTTTTTCCGAGTTAAGCAGCAACAAGCAAGGTTGCAACAAGATTACATTATTCTGTTTGAGTAGCACTCCAACCTGGTGAGCAGATCTGACTGAATAACTGGAACAAGCAGGGTTATTTGTCTACTCAATGCTTATGTTTCTGATTGCATAGTTAACCCATTATTTATCTTTGTTGTCCTTTAGTTACAGTGTGGTTGATGGTCCTTGTGGTCAACATACTCACAATAGTGAAATGAACTACCCACTAAAAGTTTTAAAAACCTTCACACAAAATGCATGCAACTCTTGGAGGGAAAGAATCTAGGCATTAGTATTGTGACACTGAACACTGTCAGTTCTGGAGGAATGCACTTCCAGTTATTTGTAATATATACATTGAGTGGGCATCACATGTGTTAGTTAAGTTTTCTCCAAACAAAACAACCAACTCCCTTACCCCTCCAAAAAAACTGGAAAACTTGCTGTCCTGATGAATTCCTATGTGAAAGTGGCTCATGGTTTACTGACAAAAGGGCCCACGTTAATGTTTTCAGTAGGTACGATTCATATAAACATTTACTATGCACTTTTCCATTTCTTTTTCATACAGGGATATATAGTGCGCTTATGTATTTTCAGCAACTTCTCATATTTTGAATAATTTATACCCACACTAAACTAAAGTACCATTTTTCAAATAAAAACAAAAAGTAATGAAAATATCAGCTCTGAAAAAAAAATTGCTTTTGTGAAAATGTGTTGCTAATTTTGAAAGAATTACTGGTAATTTGAAGTTTGACTCTTGCCAAACTCTTGAGAGTTGCTGCTTTTTTCTTCTTGACATTTCACTGGTGTAAGCAGAACTTACTCAGGTTCAACAACCTTTAATTTAAGGGTGATGACAACATTCTGGTATTCTCTTTGAGTTTCTGGCAGGAAAAAGACTGATTAGCAGTCGGTATTTGTGCATTTGTGTCTCTTTTAAACAGTTTTAAAACAGTTTTGTTGTAGACTTCACAAAACATAATTGTATTTATTTGGTTTTGATTTGTGATTGTTCTACAATAGCCTCCTTCATATTGTTTGGATGATACAGCAGTGGCACTGTTGATAATCTGCATGTAAATGAATTTTAAAAAGAATTCATCCCAGTGATGCTTGTTCATTCTGTTTGGTGTGAGTTTGTCTCAGCGGGAAGAGTCTGATTATTACAGAGGCAGACATCGAACCCCTCGCCCATCCCCGCTCCATTTCTCTGAGAGAGACGAGGGAAGATGTGTTTAAAAATAAATGGGTAAATATTATTTTGCTGTCAGATATATTGTTTAAAAAACTGCTCAGACTGTCATCAGCAACTGGAACTCAAGTCTTGACTAGACGTTCTGCTGTTTACAGATTAATCTAAGCGCTCACTATTTAATCACAGGTTCAGTGTTATTTAGATGTATGATATAAAATATTTTTGCTCTGCTTCTACGGGTGTAATCACAAAAAGGGGTCTTTTCATTTTGCAAGCAATATAATAAAGCACCCTGATGACTAAATCAAATGGCAACTGTCCAGCAGAGCCTCTACATCCCCTGATAGCAGGGAAAGAATTAAAATATAAATGTCCTGGAGTTTGTCAGAATAAACCATGGTTTTAGTGGAGGCTTCCTAAATAAATTTGCATGTAATGTTTTTGTTCCTTCTCGCTACCTTGGTGTATTTGGATCCATGATGAACGGTGTCAAAATTTCTCATTTTTTAAACTTTGATCAACCTTTGCAAGATCATCCATTGAAGTGTAATATTGCTGAGAATAAAGATAGAAAATATATGTGCATAAGAATTCCCCCCATCATCCTGAATGACATAAATACATAAAAAGATGTGCTTGAAATAACATCTATGCAGATACCGCTCAAACACTGTCTATAAAGGTCTTCATATAGAAAGAGGTGAGAGAAATATTAACATAATACTCCTGGAACTGCCTCAGTGAAAGTTTGTGACATATCATAGAGAGCCACAAAATGAGTCCATCACATCAGTGATGAGTCCATTCATCATTACCAGATTCCCAGATGGGGTGCCTCGATGGTGTTACCGTAATTACCTCAGACCATTATTATCCCAAACTCCTATAATGACTTCCCTTCTGCTATGACCATGACGTCAAACTTTTTTTTTTTATCATATGATGTCCACAGTCCTGTAATTGTGGTTCCTGAGTGTTTATATTTATTGTCAACCCCAGCGTAATGGGCTGAGAGTGACAGCACCTATAGGATTCAACTATAAACTTAAAATAATAGATGAAATCCAAACAACCTCTCAGGTTGTGGTTTTTGATTAATTAGTTAGTTGACTGATTAAATTTTTTGCACACTTGAAGATCGTGTCAGTTGAAACTCTTCTTGAGGTTAGCTCTGATGGTCTGGTTCACCTTTTTTATTCAACTTGAGTGCTCAAAGCGCTTTTGGCTACAAGTCTCATTAGCCCAGTCACGCACACATTCAGCACTTTTATCTGCACCTAAGCATACACTCACAGTCTGATGGATGAACAGGGGGCAACTCTGGTTTCGCTATTTTGCCCAAGAATATTTCGACATGTGGACTGGAGGAGCCGGTGACGGATCCACCAATTTTCTAATTGGTAGATGACCTACTCCACAGGTAATCACAGCTAGCTGGGGCCAAGGTGACACACTGATGTGTCATATCATTGATATGAAATGACATATCAGAGCATCATTGAATAGAATAAAGGTGTGACATAACACAAAAATAAGAACAAAAAATGCCCTCAGTAACTGGAACTTAAAAGGGAATTTTTTGACCCTAGGTCTCATTTTTTTGTTCCCTGGAGCTTTTTAAAATATATTTGTTTATTGTAATACTAACTACAACTCTTTCCGCATTTATTATGAGAGGTAAGTTTCTGCTCTGTGAGCAGCCTTTTGCTTTCAAATTGTTTGCACAGTACAGATATATAACCAGACTTGTTTATTTTGTCTGGTAGCAGACTGGCACTCAACTATGCAAGCTAACGTTACCTTCTAACTTCCATGAGCAAAACCTTTTTGTCAGGGCTCTGTGTGCAGGCGGATGGAGAGGAGGATCGAAATGCGAGACTAGGACACGTAATACAACTCAAAACCTCAGCTTTATTGCTGGCATGAAGACAAAACATGAAGTGAACACTGAATACTGAGACCAGAAACACACAGGCATAATTTGATGGTATGACACGACAATGAGCACAGGAAAACACAGGGCTAATATACACAGGGTGGTAATCAGGGAATGAGCAACAGGAGGGAGACACAGCTGGGAGAAATTGGACTAACGAGACAGGGGAGCAGTAGAACTGAACACACTCACATGAGACACAGACCTTCACAATAAAACAGGAAACAAGAAACCACTAAACAAAGACGCAGACAGAGAGGCAGACAGAATATAACACATGCAACTCAAACAATACATGAAACAACAAATCCTTAAACACGGATAAACAGAAACATGGAACTCTAATAATAATCATCATCATAGTATCAGAGAAACAAAACAATCATTCAAAAATAAACCAAAACAAAACTCAAACTCAAAATGCTGGGTCGAACCTGACCCAGAACCCTGACACTTTTTCTATCCAGCAGATAATGCCACATATTTAATTTGGAAGATTTTTATATTAGATGCCCATCCTGATACAAGCCCAAATGGACTTCACAAGTTAGGCAAATTTGCAATCCAAATTGTGCAAAGTTAACACACTGGTGATAACTTAATGTTAACACCAGTTTTGTTTAGTTTTTTGCATTAGCTGGATGATTCTAAATTGTTGTCCCCAGGGTACCAAGTAATCTCCAAGGAAATATAAAATGTCGAAATGAAAAATGTAGCTAACGAGGAAATGTCAAAAACTGCAGATCCTCCAGTGGCCTCCATTAGATCAGAAATCTCCACAGACTTCCACGTTAAACTGCCCAACTTTACAGTATTAAATAATATTTAATTATTATTATAGATACTTAATTACTCATCCATCTCTAAACTGAATTTAGGGATTTCATCAATTTGATTGACAGATGTCCCAACCCAGGCAGCTGAAGCCAGTTAGTTCCTGGCTAGGGCTGCTGAGCTAGCCAATCACTGACCTGGCCCTACCTACCATGTTTAATGGAATCGTGTGACAAAGTGGTGCAACCCATCTAGAAAGTTAGCGCTTCAACGTCCTTCAGTGTGGGTGAGTGACATTTTTTTAATAGGCTTTTACTTAGTACTAATTAGCAAATATGTTTGTCTGTGCCATTGGTTTTCTGGAAACACCTTGCTAACCAAGCTCACTGGCGTTAGCTAATAACTTTGACATTTTATCCAAAGGAGGTGGCTTCTGGCTTAAAAAGAGTAACTAAAACGAACTTGTAGCCAAACCACCAATGTTAAGCCTTTGGGGGATATCACGGTGGCTACATTCATGATTTATATAAAGTCTGTGGGTGTATTATATTTGTGAATTATCTAAAGCAGTAGGCTACTTGCAACAGAGTCCCACCTCCCCACCCTGCAACAATACTGCACTGAGAAAAATTGCTTGCACAGATCAGGAGCAATTGATGAAGTTGTAGTTCCTGTACACATTAGTCTCTCTAATGTATACAGGAATACTCCCAAAGTATAGTGTAGACAGGTGCACGATGTTTACAGTGCAGATGTGCCATAAAAATCTAAACCAAAGTGGACAAAAATCTAAGAGCTGCAATAATTAAACAGTTTCACCACCTTCATTATGCATAAACCTAATCAATGGCTATTGCGCTTAAGGGGAGCTAAAGTGTTGTTAATGAATCGTTCCAATGAGCAGTGAGTTCTCTGCCTCTCTCTCACTCACTCCTGCTCTCTGTGTGTGTGTCGGGTTAGTGTTAATGTCTCTAATGAATAGATGTGGCACCCAGAGTCTGTGGACACCTGCTACTACCATTAGTCCCAGAGAGCAGACTAATCATCCTGGCTTTCAAATCTGAGCAGGTGATTCAGTGTCCCTCAATTTCAAGGACCCTTCATTACACAGACCACCTGAGTGTTTAGCAATAATGCTTGTACTGATACGTGCTTCTTCTAGAGGCAAAAATGGAAAACCCATGGAAAAGCCCAGTGTATTTAATTTAGTTTTCTGCCCCTCAGAGAATTGCCTGCAGGAGCAGCTTGCAACTTAGTGGCATGTTCTCTGCATACTTAAAGAAAAAAGTAGAGTGGTGAGTTTGAGTTGGCAGCTCAGAGAAGCATGGTAACCCGTGAGTATATAGTTGTATATAGAATAAAAGCTTTACACTATAATTGTTGATTTAAACTTCTGTAGTGAATATGCAGTGGCAATAAAATGCTGACAATTTTTCTCTCGTGGATTTAGAGCAAACGTTTTTGCATCCCTCGTGTTTTTTCACTCATTTGTATGTTGTCTCACATCCTTTCTGTTAATTTTGAGAATTTGGTGCCGTCTGTGAGTTCTTATAGTGAGGCTGGGGTTATTATTCTGTCACTGATCCATTCAAAAGGTATATCAAAAAGTATTCAGGAATGCATAAGAGAAAATGATGATACTAAACAGGCCAATCACAATCATTATGGCCTACATAGAAGTTACATGTAATTACATTTCTACACCACAAATTTAACACCAAAGTATAGATCCTATGTAATGCTGGTAGTAATTTAGGTATCCATTATACTGTCAAATTTAACTGCATACCATTGTACATGTATCCTGTCTTCAGGTTTTGTCATAATTTCCCTACTCCATGTACCGCATAGTTAATAAAGATAAACATTAGTCACATGTGATTAATTACTCCAGGAGTCACTCTCATGGTCGAGCATTGCTAGCTCGGCCTAGGTCACACCAAGTTGTTAAAGCTAAATGACACAGGCACAAAAGGACTTAAATAATGATTTGATCATAAACATTTACATCTCATAAATCCTTAGTATACTAACGCTTTTAGTTTATGTTTCCCCCCTTGAGGGTTTCATCTGCATTCATAAGTGTAAAGTTTTGTTGCCTAAATCCAAGAACAGGTCTTATTATCATGCAGCTCAAACGAGGACCTGTAGAGTTAATAAATATAAAGTTTATATCATTAAACTAAAAATCTCTAAATTCAATCAATATAGTTATCTTGGCATGCTTAAATTCACTTTGACCTGTTGCCTCTGACCTCGTCTTTACCCTGGATTTCTGCCTTTTGCTGCCAAACTCGCTGATTAAATTATTGTCAAAACAATTTCAGCAATCGATGCTCACTGATCCCAGTTCTTATCTGTTCCCATGGCTACCGAAAAGACAGAGAACATAGTGGGGATGTTTCTGTTCTAAATGTTGTCTACTAAGTTTTTGGAATATGCAAAAATTAATTTGGGGTCAAATGGATTAGACGCAGAGTGGTTTGCTCCAAGACTGAGATACTGAGGGGCAGAGAGTGGGGTGGAAGATGCAAAATAAACGAAAAGCGAAGCTAGACGTTTAAAGACAGCGTTGGGGGTTACCAGCGTGATGGTTGCGCTGCAGGACTCAGCTGTGATATGCTGATTTATAGGGCCTGAAGGACAGCCACGACCTTCCACCCACTCTGTCTCCATGGGCAACGGTAGAGAGGAGACCTCGTCTCTTTTTCTTCCTCAGTCTCATTCCCTCTACTTCTCATTCTTTATACTGCTCCTTTGCTCGCCCTCTGTTTCTGCTCATTTTCTGTCTATCAGTCAACAGTTGTTGATAAATCTGTGCACTAAATAACTAACCAACCTCCAGAAAAGTGAATAGTGGAGGGAACCGTTAGTCTTTTTGTATGTCTGTCTGTATGCCTGCATGAACATGTGTAGCCACCCAGTCATTTAACTGGGCTATCCAGCTGTACTTCCCTTGTTTATAATGTGACTGAAATGTGTTATCAAAGGGCAGCAGGCCTCAGTGGACTGGCAGTAGCAATGAAGAAAAGGAAAGAGACCGCAAACAGGAAGCCTGCTTCCAGTAACCATTACATCAACCCGCATGCTCAGAACACAGACACACACACAGCGAGGCAGACACTCATTTCCACAACTCTTTCTTAACGTAAGAAGGCAGAAGCAACAGTTAGTGGTCACATGACCACAAGAGTCTTTCCTCATTTCAGCGTCAGCTGGCTCCAAGCAGATGTGAAATCGAGGCATGTAGGGAGATTTCAGCATGTGAAGTATTTTCTTGTTTGACTCTTTATCAGTATTTTATCAGAATATTCAGTCCGAACTACAACAGCAAAGGGGGGGGAGCTGTTGCCATGGCAACCAAAGCCGCGGCAATCGTCATCACGAGGCTTCTTCTGCATTGTGTGTGTGTGTGTTTGCGTGTGTGTGTATGGACACAGCGTGTGTGAGTTCACCCTCCTCTCTTCAGACAGGAGGCGAGGACATCCCCCTCTAACACTGTGCCAGAGAGGAAGAGAGAGAGCGAGCGAGAGCAGAGAGAGAGAGCTTGACTGAAACCCCATAATGCACCGCACGCTGCAGGGCTGAAGTCGTGCAGATTCATCAGTTCCTGTTCGAGGGGTTGTCTGTGAGCACACACGCACTCATACACCCAGACCGAAGCAAGAAAATACACGGACGTCCAGGCAGGTAAGACAGCTTTGCTCTGACCGCACAGATAGCGCCGAGTTTTTCGAGATCGTCTGTTTCTCTGTTCGCCCCTGCCAAGTGAGAAGAGAAGAGTGGCTCTATACAGATGCCAGGGTGTGATTAATATTTGACATGTTATGATCCCGACAACTTCTTTGCCTGTTGCTTGTGACTGCTGCTAAATTCTGTCTCAAAAAAACCTGAAACTAGGATTATTCAAGAGGAAGAGTATATTAAATAGAGCGGAATCAAAATAGTTGATATGCCTGTGATATATTCATGTCAGTTTTTGGTTGTTACTTGGCTTGGTATTTGCATGCTTTTTTCCTTTGATCTAGCAGGTTTGTTTAACTGTAGCCAGTTTCAATACACTGGATGCGATTTTTGTGCGCGGTTCTGTTCAGATAGTGCTGGTTAACATGATGAAACTTTCAGGAAATTACAAATTGTAAAGCACTGTCATTCTGGACAGTTAAATTCATCAGAAACAGCGTAACATGTTCATTTTATACTAAAACATATCTTTTTATTGGACAAAAAATATATTTATCTATAAAAAAGACAACAATTATACAACGTTGTAAAACGTATACGTTTTTAAGGTAGTCTACTATACATGCCCTAAATGACACTGGTGTAAGCTGACAGGTAAAAGGGTAGCTTTTGTATTCATTTTGCGGTTTAACTGTCACAGAGGCTTGTGACCGTATCTCTTGCGCCAGAGACTGAGGCAACCTGAAAAGCGCAATTGCATCAGCTTAGCGCACACACTCTTAAACTTTATTACCTCCAGACTCAACTGGGAAGTCTCCCCTCTGGGACTCAAGTGTAAAATCATGTTTCAACAATGTTAAGTAGAAAGACAAAAAAAACCCAAATCAGTCAGTAAAACTGGTTATTTTGGATTAAATCATAATTTCAGAAAGACTTTTGAATGTGTTTTCTGAAGAAATACAAATTCTGTGTTTAAATGAAATATGGCTGAAAGAAGTTTTATTTATAGTGCTCTTTATCACAAAAGAGCCCTCAAAGGAGCTATGACACGAGGAACTATATTTGTGTATCTTGCACCTTTTGGAAACAATTATGTAGGTATGGGATCTGTTTTTGCTGAACATTAACAGGCTATGCAAAGAGATTTTGCAAATAAAATTTAAAAAAAGGAAAAAGAACAGAAAAAAAGAAACTACAATGCAGATTGCACAAAAATGTCTTGTGAATATTCAGCTTGTCTCCATTTAGCACTGGCCAAAAACCAGTCTCTTTGCTGTGCCACTGCAAAAAATCCACCTGTCACATTCAAAATGGAGTTGATTCTCTTTTTCATAATGGTTGCTTTCATTAATTGTCTCCCTCCATGTTATCTGTTGCTGACTGTATCCTCTTTACCTCTTAATCTTCTCCGTAGCTGTGTTGGTGCTTAAAGATGTACTTGATTATTTCCAGGTTTGTTCATGTATGTATCTGCGTAGCTGCTTTGTTGCATGTGTTTTCTGCAGACGCTCCAAATGCCTGCCTGTCTTTAGTTAAAAGTTTGGGGGGGGGGGGGCTTGAAGAATAGTGGTTTCAGATCGTGAGAGTAAATCCAAAATTTCTCTGAATAACAGTGGTTATACCAGAACTATTTCAGTGGTGAGTTTAAGAGGTTTTAAAACAAATGATATTCAAATATTCTACTACTGGTCTGTTATAAAGCTCTGTGTTGAAAGATTCCCTCATTTTCAGTACAGTCACACTAGCAGGGCCCCGAAATATGTTGGTACCAGTACACAGAGCTGTTCGGATTGAGGATGAACTTCTGGAAGGTTAAGTATTTGCGATTGGACCTGGAAGGTTTAACAACAGACTTGCTATGTCAGGTTGTCCCTGTATGATTTTCGCTTCTGCAAAATCTTTAAGGTTTAAGGCTTTTGGTCTGGGCCCAACCCTGGCTTTGCTCAGCAGCATGGCTCAAAAGTGATATATGGGTCCAGATCTGCTCGTTCAACTACAATTGATGCTGTCTCTGGTGTTCTGCTTAAGATTTTCCCTCATTCCTGCCTTTATTGACCTGGAACACAAGTTCCACATGTTCACGAGTCCATGACCTCATTTTGATATGATCAGCATGAGAGAGGATTGAACGTGTAACGGCTTATGTTCGAAAGCAGTGACTCAAAAGTCTTTTGTCGTTCTCTCTTCCATACACAGACATCAGCAGAGTGGTGAGCAGGAACCTTAGTGTGCAATAAATTATCTGCAATTGCAGCAATTATCTGCAAGTCCAAGACCTTTCACTCTGCCTTGTTTTTTCATCACTGTATTTATCCCTTTTGACTAGAAGGCTGCTTGTGCAAAGTCCTTTTACTCAAACAATTCTAAAAGAACTGCGTTTTACTTGATTATTTCCATTTCATACTACTTACACTTTGTCTCAGATGGAACATATGCAGTTGAGATTCATACCTTGGAGCTGGTAATCAGAGTACATCAGCTCCTTACAAATAGGGTTCAGTCAGACATCTTGCATTTTAAAGAACAAATAAAATAGCTGCACTTTAACACTCGCACAGCCGTTGATTTTCTGAAGTAAGAAATGCAGTTTTACATTTGAAGTTTGAGTAGCTTTTTATAAGACTAATCAATAGTTTTCTGTTAGCAAAGAGACAAGCTGCAAAAATAGTGTAAAACATGTCACCCCTAATGACATATCCACAAAACATTATCACCTCAACCTGCAGTTACAGACTTAGCTCTGCCTTCCACTGACTGAAGCTTGTGTTACTGCTTGGGTTGACACTGAACACACTGCACTGGGAAGCTGTTTCAAGAGCTATTGCTACACTACCCAGCCAACAGCAAGGGGCAGTGAGATCCTAGTTGAAGACTAATGAACACAGAATATTTTGCTGTTAAGGAGACAAATATTTTTTGAGCATGTGGGAGTAGACAAAGTATATATATTAAGTTATTTTATGTGTCTCTAATTGACCGAGATGAATATTAACCATCCATCCATTCATCCGTCCATCCATCCATCCATCTAGGTACACCCTAGACAGGTCGCTAATCTCATGCAGGGCTAATATATAGAGACAAACAAACATCCATACCCACGGTTACTTCAGAAACACATTAACACACAAGTGCACACATGCACTTAACCTAACCCCATAGATGTGTTTAAACTGTGGGAGGAGATCTCACGCAGACATGGGGAGAACACAGAAAGGCCCCAGCCTGGATTTGAACTCATGAACCTTCTTGCTGTGAAGCAGCAATTCTAACCACAATACTCTTCTTCCATTTGAAAGGATCATTTTAACATTGTAATATTTGCCATGTTGCCTGCAGAAGTGTTGATGAGTGTTCTGAATGAGGTAGATGAGTAGTTACACTATGTACACTTACGTAATTTTGACAGGATAGTTTCAAATCAAATATGGCAAGTTGTGCACTTATTTGAAGTAACACCGCTGCATTTGAATGTGTCACATTAACTGTTGCATTTATTGGACATTTACAACTCGCCGAGCCTCTGAAGCACATCAAGTACTAAATTCTTCTGTGATGAAAATGACTGTTTTATGCACATTAACACCAAACGCAGCCACAACATCAGCGGCTGTTAATATTAGCTGACTAACAGTGATGTAATTGCTGATCAGGGTTGGTTGTCCTTCCCATGCTGCTTCATAATTAAGGGCAAGAAGTGCGCATCATTCCAAACTGAACTTCCTCACTGTTATCATAAGTACACTATTCCAGCATGCATAGTCTGACTACAGATGATGCTTTTTCCAGTGCAAAAATGGTGAACTCTAAAACTCCTAGTGTTTTAGAGTTCACCTGATTTATAAAAGATCACAGTGCAACATGTACACATTTGGAGACACAGTTGAGCATAGTCCTGTAAGCCAACTACAGGACCTTTTTTGGGCACAGAACAATGACTTGCCATCTCTAAAATCTGAATTCCATATTGCTGGTGTCTGTATTGTGTTGCTTTGACTCTATGAACGAACCGATAAATATTTATAGAAGCTGGAGCTAAACACTTAGAGCAGTGCAGAGATCCATCATAGGTGCCTTTGAAGGCGGGCTTTAGCTTGCTGTTCAGTCAACACCTTTCACTTACTGTCTTACACGCACACACCAACACACATGCACAAATAAATAATATACAGGATGAAATACTGCTGCTATAAGTCAGTGATGTGGCTCTGAGTCACTCGGTAACACCCACCTCACACGCACACACACATGCATGAACGCACACACACGCACCTCTGCAATAACAAAGCCAGATATTCACACATGCTCACACACATACACACATGCACCTGACGTAGTGTTTGATGGAGTTAGAAGCCATGGCAACAGAGCTGTGACTCTTGCTGTCCTGTGAGTGGACTGAAGCTGTGGAGGAGGGAGGAAAAAGCTAACAGCCAACACGGCTTCTCAAGTGCAGCTATTATTATTCCCATTCTCTTATTCCTTGCTTTTTCCTCTTCTTGCCTTTCACAGCAGCTATCTTTATGGTGCTTTTGTTTTTCTTCAAGACCGTTAGAAAGACTATGAGGTTCAAAAAAGAAAAAAAAGAGAAAAACTCAACCGAGAGAGGCAGAAGAGAGGTCAGGAACTATGTATTTTTGAAGCCATCGATTGCAAAACCTGACACATCATCAGAGGGAATTGCGCTGATTCTCCCTGCTGCAACCAGACAGCATTCCGGATAGCATCTTATTTGTTGACATATTATTTTTATCTCACCCTTCTCACTTGCTGCCTCTCCCTCTTTCAGACTATAACTCTTCCTGTCTTTTTTTTCAAGTCTCTGTGTATTCCTCCTTTGCAGTTCTCTCTCTTTTCCTGAGAGCAGGGTGGTGGTGGAGGAGGGGGCGTGCAGGTGGACAGGTCTCGCAAACATCATCTGTATAAGATTAACTGACTGCAGATACAGATGGTGGAGAGACAGAGAGGGAGGTGTCGGAACAGTGCAGGTGAATTGCATTTCGGTCTCCGGTAGCACTTTCACGGTCTGATTGTCAGCATTTGTTAACATACACACGTGCACACGGATGCGTGCACTCTCCCTCGCGCTGCCAAATCGTAGGAACGTGGCTGTTGACAGCAGAAGTTTGTCTGTTCCCCTGCGTTGCCCTCCCTCTCTCCTTCCCTCCCTCCATTGCATACGATCCAAGCACGGGCTGTGAAAGGTGAACTTGCAGCCTGCTGTGGATAAATTATGTGTGACATGTTTAGCTGTGCTGCCTTATATGGAGACTGGTGTATCTGAATACTGTAAGGCTCTGCCAAGAAGGAAGGAGGGAGAGAGGGAAAGAAGAAAAGGAGGAGGAGGAGGAGGAAGGAAAAGAGGCAAGGGAGAGAGAAAGCGAAGGAAAAAGGAAGGAGGAGGGGGCGGTGGCAGAGGGAGTGAAAGAGAGGAGTGCCGCGAAGCAAGCATGAGGTTTTCGCTTTCCATTCTCCCCTCAGCAGCAGTCAGATGAGTCCATGCAGAGATACAGTAAGTCTTGCTGTTTACTCAGTTTATATGTGTGTCTGTGTCTGTGTGAGTGTGTGTGTTTGTGTGGGTTGCGTGCTACTCTGCGTTAACAAGACCGAGTTGTCCATTCTTACTTTTTCTCCTTTGTTCTGCCGTGACTCGCTTTTGAAAATTTTTATTCGCCATCTGGACGTTGAGTGTGTTGATGTGTTGATGGGTGTTTGAGTGAGTTTTATGAGTGTTTCTAAGTATGTGTGTACATGTGCAGATTGACACTGCGCCTCACTGCTAATGTGTGGTAGTTTTGATTTGCGAGAGCATAAATGTGGAAAAGAGCTGAGCAGACAAAAAAGAATGGGTAAGGTTGGTGTTTAATGTTTCGCAGAGTAGTTAGCACACACTCACACACAAAGACACACACACTCACACTGACACACATTCCCTTTTCGTTTACACTGTGTCTGTCTTATTTTTGGACTGCAATAAAGTCCCTGTTGTGTGAAAACTGCTGGTAACACTAATGCTAAATATGCTCTCACCCTGATGGATACCTGAATGAGAAACATAAATACACGCACACACCAACTCAATCTCTGACTCGAGAACAGTCCTTCACTTCTGTACAAAAGCAAGGCTACTGGTGTTTACAGTGCAGCTGCCCTCAGGAAATGACCTGAACGTTACTCAGACTGACACACAAACGCACGTGCAAAAAAGAAAAAAAAAATCTGTTGAATATTGTGTGTAATGTAAAATATTCACAATATCCGTTAAGAAAAGTACATTAAATGCTGTTATCTTTGCACCAGGATTGGTTAGGAAACGAGGAGCAATCGTGTGATGAAATTATGATTATTACATGTGCATAATTTCTGTTAAAAAATGTGATTCCCAGTTTATCTTCATGCACATCTCATTTGCCACTCATCTACATACATTTTCCACACTGCACAAAAAGGGCTTGTGGTGCATGATGTCTCTTCGATGACAGAATGGAGGGTTTCATTTTAAGCTTCATGAGTGCCTCGCACCTAAAATTCTCTGTGAAATCTTTTGAACTTTCTGATTTTTTTTTTAAACACCAACCCACTTATCAAAAAGAAGGTAAAATATAAATTTATCAAAGGCACAGCTTATAGCTGCTCACATTTAGAACTATACCTTCACTTTCCAGAGCAATAAAAACACAATAAAAGCATTGCGGTGGTTTACCGGTAAAAGACTTATTTTGATGCTGCGAGGTGATTTTCCCTTAATGGTATCTTGCTCCGGTGTCATGGCAATTGATAGTGACTCACAAAATTGAAAATACAGGTTTAAAATTTAGAAGAAGAAAAAATGCAATGATGCCTGAATGTTGATTGTTTGTGGGCGGCACACCTACCGCTATGTATAGTGGTAGAAGTAAAACGAGTACCATATTTGAGCTCACATGCACATTTTTGTTATTTACCAAACTCACACTCCTTGCTGCTTGTTATCAATCATTATCTCCACACCTGCCACTCTCTTTCACAGTTCTACTTTCTCATATTGCACATCTCTGTCTCTGTCTCTCCCTGCAGCTTTCAGTTTTATTCTGTCTGCCTGCTTTTTTTGTGGCTCTTGCTTTGCTTCTCTTTCAGTGTCTGAGTCGGTTGAAAGAACTTCTCTGCAGATCTACAAGGTCATTAGGGTATAGAACAGCGGCGTGTGGAGGCACTCAGATACATACTGAATTTCACAGCACGCATAACTCTGACTGATCAACTAGGAGTGTGTAAGACAAGAAGATGCTCTAATAGGGAGAGTGAGAGAATGCTTGATTACCTGCGTTTGTGAATTTCTTTGCAATTTAAAAAAAAAAATGTAGAAAAGGTCTGTCCTCATTTCTCATCCTCCCCCACCTTCTAGTTTCATCCACCACCTCTTCTGTCCTTTCGAAGTGATGTCATCTCCCTGCTGTCTTCAGCAGCCACGGGGCAGTCTGTTGAATGCAGATGAGCAGTGTGTTTGTTTGAAAAAGCTAAAGTGTATGTGCATAACAACATGAACTCACCCTTACTCTGATTTGCATTATTCAGTTACCAGAAAATAAGAAAATAGTGTGAATGCTTTGATCAAGGTGAAAGCAAAAGAACGTGAGCGGACACGACTTTGAATTCCAAGCCTCAGAAATTCGACACAGAGCGTGTAAGTGGCAGATAGACAGCCACTCAGACAAATGGTTGGGGAAGTCCTACGAGGCCATTTGGCGAGTGGCAAAGTCACAGTGAGTCAGTCAATGGTGTATGATTGCTGTTTTCCCTGCAGTCTGCAAAGCTGTCACCGGACTAATGCACACTAGTGGAAGATGTAATCTATAGTAAATACAGTTGGCTCCATAGAGCAGCCCTCTGTGGTTTCTACAGATTAAGGTGTCAAACAGAATCACTGGTCAGAGACAGCTGAAGAGTACAGATTATCCCCATGTTTGGCCGATTTGCTGATCTGGTAAATGGTAAATGGCCTGTATTTATATAGCGCTTTACTAGATCTTTATATAGATCTGATGACAAGCCATGGATCCTGCATTTCGTATGTGGGTGTGGTGGTGATATTTTCTTCTGAGAGGGGCACTTCTTTGGTATTTCCTCATTTGATCAAAAATGCCAGACTCTTGGATGTGGAAAAAAGTCCCAGAAGGTCAAATCATTAGCATTAATAATCTTCATCTACTGAACTTTACGTTACGTTATTAAGCTTTTTCAGACCTCCATTCCTAATCGGGGATCATCTCACAGTTACTAATCTTTTTTTTTTTCTGTAAAGGAATTCCACAGCCAAGTAGCTCATAAATAATTCTCATTTTCCTCTACCTTTTCTACCTTTTGCTTATTTTCCTCACTCCTCTCATTATTTGCAAAATATCTGTTCTGTTTCTCAGGCCATGCCACCTTTCCCTTCCCTGTCTTTCCATCTGTCTGTCACTTTAACTGTGCTGCTTTCCTTTATTATAACTTTTGCATTCACTTGTCTGCCTGTATTGTCTTTCGAGGCTGACATGTCTCAAAGCGAAACAGACATTGTTAAACTGAACAGTCATGTCAGTGACATCAATTGTGTTTGTGCATTTGCTGAAAATGGCCCTGTGCTTGAAATGACACATGCTGAGATGCCAAGTGAATTTACAATTAAGGTGTTTTTTCCTTTTTCATGAGCATCTGTCTTCCACCTTTCCAGCCATTAAATCTATATCCCCTGGACATCTTCTTCTATCACTCACTGTCTCTATCAGTCTTTCGGTCTGTGACTCTTCCTCTCATTCTCAGCGTTTTCCAATCTTTCAAAATCTACCCTCCCACCCACACTTTTTTGCACACATATACTCACACACGCACCACCTCCTTGCTATTCCTGAGAGGAGCAGACTGGTCTGGCAGTGGGTTGGTTTATGTCCATGAACTCAGTGACACCCTTGCTGCCGCTGCATTACACCAGGCTGGCATCACCACAGCAAAGTAGCCGTACTGCAGTAAAGGAGGAAGACAATGTGTACATCCACACAATATATGTGTACATGGGGACTGCATGTAATCCCCTCTCCCTGTGTAGCATATCAAACCACATATCTTAACCATGAAATCTATATGATCTCACACATCCCAAGTCATATGAGTGTGCTACAAGTGCCTCACCCCTTCTGTCTATGTGCATGTCAGGCTCTTTAAACACTTGTGCTGATACCACAGTGCAGACGACAGCTTGCACACGTGCCACTTGACTGCCCCTTGTCATCTCCCCTCCCCTCTGTTTGTCTTACAGCTAAAGGAGGGAGTCACAGACTGTGTGGTTAATGTGTGTGTGTGAATTAGAGAGAGTGCACGAGAGATCGTTGATGTGCATATACATACGTATCACTCATATGGTAGTATCCTAATTATAAATGCACTTGGTGACCTTACGTTTATCACTACGATTGTGTTTCCTCTAGCTGATGCAGGCCTGCTGTCGCAGTGCTAATGTGTGTGTGTGTATGAGTGTCACAAACTCAGCATCAGAATGAGGTATAAGATTACCCTGATGGTACAATCTGTCTAACCGTCATCATAATGGAGTATCATTCCACAATGACTAACACTCAGCTGAAGACTGTCGGATCAAATCTCCAGCTTGCGTTTGTTTGACAGGGTTCATGTGTGAGCCCTATAATTTCAGTTAAACCCCCGGCAAGGTATTTGAGTTAACTTGTGCCATGACTAAGATGCCCATCACTGTTCCTCTAGCAGCTTGAGAGGGAGGAAACCAAGCAAAGGCTTTATTTTTCCTGAGGTACTGTAGATTCAAGAGAAAATTGCCTAAAATCAAACTAATGCACAGTTTTCAGTTTTATTTATATAGCACCAAATCACAACAACAGTAGTCTCAAGACACTTCATATTGTAAGGTAAAGACCCTAAAATAATACAGAGAAAACCCCAACCATTAAACGATCCAAAGCAAGCACTTGGCAAAAGTTGGGAAGAAAAAACTTCCTTTGAGGTTTAAGAAACCTCAAGAACCAGGCGCAGGGAGGGGCAGCGAGGGGAGGGACAGAGGACAGAAGACACAGTGTGGAAGAGAACCAGACATTAATATAGTATTCAAGTATTTAATGACTTCATAGAGGAAATATTCTCTAAAACAAATCAAAAAGTTATGTTTATCTGTGGTGATTTTAATATTGACCTGTTGAATCCAAAAAAGCATAAAATGACCGACGAATTCCTAAACACTATGTACAGTTTGAGTTTACACCCTAAAATAACCAGGCCTAGCAGAAGTACACCACATTGTGCCACCTTACTTGACAATATTTTCACTAACAATATGGAAAACAACATTGTGAGCGGAATATTAATTACTGACATCAGTGATCACCTACCAGTTTTTGCAGTTTATGACACTAATTATAAGAAAAATCAGCATGAAGAACAACTGAGATACAGACGTATAAGGACAGAAGAAACTATGAATGCATTTAAGAACGATCTATTAAATCAGGACTGGGACAATGTGTACAAAGAAACTGATATTGATATTGCATATGGCATATTTTTAAGAATATTCATGGAGTTGTACGATAAAAACTGTCCAACAATAAAATACAACAGAAAGCACAAATATTCAGATAGACCATGGATCACCAAGGGTTTACAAAACGCATGTAAAAAGAAAAATACACTCTATAGGGAATTCCTAAAACAAAGAACAAAAGATGCTGAAAATAAATATAAAAAATACAAAAATAAGTTGACCAATATTATACGTGTATGTAGAAAGGAGTATTATAGTAAAATATTGAACAACAATAAACATAATATGAAGGGAATATGGGATGTTTTAAACGGTATCATTAAAAATAATTCTGGACAACAAAGTTATCCTCAATACTTTATCGACAATGGCAATATTATGGAAAATACTGCTGATAAGGTCAACAGCTTTAATCATTATTTTGTAAATATTGGACCAAAACTGGCAGAACAAATTCCTGAGTCACTGCCATCAGTAGACTGTAGTGAAAACCTGATTGATAGGAACCCTGACTCAATGTTCCTCACATCAGTGGAGGAAAAAGAAATAATTGACATTGTACACATGTGTAAATATAAAACATCTACTGATTGTAATGATATTGACATGAAAATCGTCAAGAAGGTCATTGAAGGAATTGTAGGACCTCTAACATATATTTGGAACTTATCATTTCAGACGGGAAAAGTGGCATACAAAATGAAAATAGCTAAAGTTGTGCCGCTGCATAAAACTGGGGATAGACGCCACTTCACAAATTACAGGCCTGTTTCTTTACTACCACAATTCTCCAAAATCCCAGAAAACCTGTTTAATAAACGATTAGACAAATTCTTAGATAAATATAAATTACTCTCTGACAGTCAATATGGATTCAGATCAAAAAGATCAACATCTCTGGCATTAATCGAATCAATTGAGGAGATTACGAATGCTATAGATCAGAAACAGTATGCAGCTGGAGTATTTCTGGATCTCAAGAAAGCATTCGACACAATCAATCATGACATATGAATTAATAAACTGGAACGGTATGGGATTAGGGGGGTTGTACTGCAATGGGTGAAAAATCATTTAAGTGACAGGAAACAATTTGTGAAGCTGGGTGTCCATTCCTCATCATGCTTGGACATTGCTTGTGGTGTTCCACAAGGCTCTGTACTGGGTCCAAAATTATTTATTATTTATATAAATGATATTTGTAAGGCATCTGATATATTAAAATTAGTATTATTTGCAGATGACACAAATATTTTTTGTTCTGGGGGGAATATAAAGGAGCTGCTGGATACAATTACTTCAGAAATGTGCAAAATTCAAAAATGGTTTAACAGGAACAAACTATCGCTAAATCTAAGTAAAACTAAAATAATCTTATTTGGGAATTCCTATTCTTAAAATCAAAAATTCAAAAATTCACAGATCTGGTTCATTTTCTCACTGCACAAATTATATATAAAGCAATAAATAACCTGCTTCCTGACAATATTCTAAAAATGTTTTCTAAAAGGGAACAGGGATACAATTTGAGGGGGGAATTAAATTTAAAACATCCTCGTGTCCGTACAACATTAAAAAGTTTTTGCATCTCTGTGTGTGGAGTGAAGCTGTGGAACAGACTAAGTAAAGATATGAAGCAATGTCCGAGCATGGCACAGTTTAAAAAGCGGTTTAAGGATATGGTTTTTACAGGGTACAGGGAAAAGGCAGAGATTTGATAGGGTGTTCATGTCTAATATTTTCATGTGTGTGCGGGTGCACGGGTATGTTGGTATGGGTATATGTATATATTTGTAGGTTGTGTATCCTTGAGGTGTTAATGGGGTTATTGAAAATGTGTATATGTGCGTATGTGTATATACGTATGTATGGATAGATAGAAACATATATGTATATATATTAAAAAAAATACACATGACATATAGTGTAATTGCAAGGAGGTATTTCTGTAGCCTATTGATACTAGATAGTGGAAAAGGGGTGGGATTAAATAAGCTTATGCTTCTTCCTGCTCCTTTTTGAACATGAAAGTTATTTGGAGCTGTGGTTGCTCGTTTTCCTTTTGTTTTGCTTTGTTCATTTGTCTCTTTTAATTCTATTTTGTTGTACTTTTTCAACATGTTCAAAATAAAGATTAAATCAATCAATCAATCAATAATAACTAATGTAATAGTTAATCTAATAGCAAATAATAAAAGTGAAAAAAAAAAGTTCAGTGATCATAGGAAGTCCCCAGCAGACTTGGCTTATAGAGTTACCTTATCCAGCCCTAACTCTAAGCTATATCAAAAAGGAAAGTTTTTAAGTGTAATCTTAAAAGTAGAGAGGGTGTTTGTCTCCAAAATCCAAACTTAAGAGGCCTGAAAGCTAAAGGCTCTGCCTCCCATTTAACTTTTAAATATCCTACGAACCACAAGTAAGCCAGCAGTCTGAGAGCGAGGTACTATCAGGTCTTTAAAATAAGATTTGACCTGATTATTCAAGACCTTATAGTATGTGAGGACTTTTAAATGTGATTGTTAGTTCAACAGAGAGGCGATGAAGAGAAGCTAATATGGGAAAAATATACTCTCTCTTTCCATTCCCTGTCAGCATTCTCACTGCAGAACTGCAGATCATCTGAAGGCAACAATCCATTTTTTGTTGTCACTGTGACATTTGATGTTTTCATATAGAGGAAATTAGTTTCCTCTCTAATTAGGACTGCATGTAAACCTTCAATATAACTTGTATTCAGAAAACAAAATCCCTCATGCAATATTTCAAAACAGGTCAGAAACGACACCATTAATCAAGTGTGTTAAGTCATAGCACATTAAATTTCAATTTTGCAGCACAGTGTATCTGTTATTTCCATTATTAAAATGTATTTAAATTGTATGCACCATTCTGGGGGAGGAAATAACCAAACCACCTTTTGAAACTACTTGAATAGATGTGTGGTTTAAAGACCAGACCAGTGTTGCCTCACTGCAAGAAGGTCCTGAGTTCGGTTCCACCATCTGACCTTTCTGTGTGGAGTTTGCATGTTCTCCCTTTGTTTGTTTGGGTTCTTTCCGGAAACTATGGCCTCCTCCCACAGTCCACAGACATGCAGTTAGTGGTCATTCCAAATTAGGTGTGAATGTGAGGTGGGAATCTGAGTGCGAGTGGTTGTTAGACTTATGACAAACTGGCAACTTGTCCAGGGTGTACACTGCCTCTTGCCATATGGTAGCTGGGATTGGCTCCCTAAAAAGGATAAGCGGAAGAGAATGTATGGATGCTGAAATGCTGTTGTATTAAATTAAAGAACTCTGTCAACATGTATCGTAAGAAGTAAAATGACAGAAATCTGTAAGTTAATAACTTTGTCTAAAACTTTTATATCAAAAAGTTGCAGTTACCAGTCCAAAATTGATGTCCTTCACATCCAATGGTCCTTATTGGAGTCTTTGCCGGGCCGATTCTGGCTCCCGGACCTTATGCTTGACACTCCTGCGGCAAAGCTATATGCATATATACAGGCGTTGTCTCCTGCCGTTGCGCTACCCCTGCTCCTAACCACTGCAGCCTCATTAATGGACAGCCCAGTGGCCGTTCCCGATGTCACAGTGTCATTTGAAAACTCTGTGTCTTTCCCTTATATTGCTATGATATGAGGCTGGACCTGACACCATTAACCACTTTGTCCTTGCTTTAAGCATGGTTTATCTAGTTGCCGTGGCGATGGTGACCTTGCAGCACATTACTGGTGGTACTGCAGCATAAGGTGTTGTGTGAACAAGGAATGAGTATAGAGACAGCGAGAAGGAGAGATAGAGGGGGCTGAGACAGTGGGCGAATAAAACGAGGACAGCTACTATTAAAAGACTAGCCACGTTCACAGAGTTGTTTATGTCACATGATACTGCGAGTGCAACTTAGCAGAAGGCGAGCAGATTTGTTTGAAGAATAAAGACTTGGGGAGAGAAAAATAAGTGAAACACTGAAGCATGCATGTGTAAAGAAACAGAAAAGGAGAACAGGTGGCGATTAGGGTACGAGAAATGAAGAGAGATGAGAAATGTTGAAATGATATCACAGCAGAATGCCAGGCGTGCTTTTTAAAACTCTGCTTTTTGCCCTCCCAGCTTTCCCCTTTGATTCCTCCTCTTGCGTACCTGCCAGTTCACACCTTGATTTTCCTGTCTTACTACCAGACACCGACCTCTGTCTCTTACAGACTTGTACTAATTGCTCCTGTTTGCCTCTTATCAATCCCTTTCCAGCTTCTAGCCTTTTCCTGTCACCACCTTTGGTCTCCTTTACTCTATTTGTCTCTCGCAGCCTCCCCACCCCATACAGGCTCTCCCTGATGTGCCTATCAGTATAAAGGGCAGCTCAGGTCGTTTATAGATGATATCCTGGTCAGCCGGTGATGTGGTGTAATATGAAGCGTCCAGCATCTGCTTTTTGCTGCTGCTGCAGTCAGCGCCCTTTAACCTCTCACATTACTGAATTTCCCCTTCTCTTTTTTCCCAGTCCTTGCCTCTTACGCCACCAACTTCTTCCTTAATACCGGCAGTGTAAACTTACTGAACAATTAAATTTGAGCCAGAAGATAAAAATCCCTGTTTCTAACCTGCTGTATTCCCAAAATCCAGAGAGAAAGAGCATAAAAAACAGATTCTGAACTCTTGGCTGAATTTGTAACACTTAAAGAGTGGCTGAACCATCAACTTACTGCATGAACACACAAGACCTTTCAAATGCTAGACAGCAACTCCGAAGGCACTTTAATAGATCAGAGTTTATCCTGTGACTCTCTTGGGGAGTTATGTTTTCAAGCATATTATTTTCTCTTAGTTTCCAGCAAGCTTCTGTTTCTCAGTGAACTGTGTTTGGTAGATCATCCGTAGGAAATCAAACATGAAGGAACCTGCTTTCTAGCTTTCTTTTCTTCACCTTTGGTTTTATTTTTTTTCCCCTTTTCTGGAAGTCATTCAAAGTGAATAAATGACTCAGATCTCTGGCCTGCATTCACAAAAATCTTCCTCATTCTTCCTCTTTTTGTCTGTTCTTTACTCTCAGATGCAGGGCTGCATGTTGCTTCAGTTAACAGCTCAGTTTCATGTGTGTTATGCTCAACAGTCCAAATTAATATTATGGTATGCAACTATATAAAAAATAACACTGACATCATTCTGAGCAACGAATGTATAATTAGTTATATCTATGCTACAAATGGCAGTGTTGTTTTTCTGTTTGGCCTGTCTTTCTGTTTTATTGGCTGGCTTGCCATTTTGGCTCAGACATCCTGACCAACTCCTGATTTAAGTCTCATGAAATTTTACATGAATATTTTCAGGTTTTTGTAGCCTACCTTGAGTTTTTCATGTGTGAGCAGGCTGTGGTTGCATGCAGATAAAAGCTGCGTGTGGCAAGCAAATTAGATATAGCGTCCAGAAACCATGAGCTGTAACTTTTTATTACCTTCTTGTTCTTTATCTGGATGTGGAAACAATGACCAGAGGACAAAAATGGAAATCTTGACTCAAATATTTGGATAACAGAAAGCCACAAAAACATTGGCTGTTGTCCCCAGAGGCAAATTAGGCTGAGTCGCTCATGGGGTCACAGATTTCTCAATTTTGAGCATTACATGCAGCTTCTCACAGACATAACATGATATTATTTTTGTTGAGTCTTATTTTTGTTCAAAGAAGTTGCCAAATCAGTGTTACCTTTGCAATATTATAAAGGTGTTGCAGATATGTTAGTAAGAGGGTCTTAGTAGTCAGTACTTCCACAGCAGGGGTGTCACTCTGAGCTAAATCAGTGTGTTTTTCCTGGTCAGTTGTCATATGCATGAAATAATGTAGAGTTGGGCCAAATGAATGGCACCGTTTTACCAGACAGATTAACACAAGATCAGATGGCTCTCTTTAAACGAGGAGATACGTGAACCCTGGTGACACTCGGCATTACAGTCTGCTTTGTGCTGACCGCATGTCAACAGCTGGGATTGGCCTGGAATGAGACAGAATATTCAGCCAATATTTTATTCTTTTTAATGAACTCTATGTGTGTGTGTGTGTGTGTGTGTAGGGGTGCATGTGTCTGTTTGGGGTTTGAAGAAATCGGGGTGTTTTGTGGGAGTGTAACATCCCCAGGTTTCTGCACTCCAACTTATTACTTTGGCTAGTTGATCTGATGGTGTAATAATATCTTCTGCCTCAGGCTATGGGAAATGGCCACATGCATTATTCACACGTGGTAAGATGTTTATTGATGACTTCTTTATTTATATATTTCCTCTGTGCCAGAGTCATTTCTCACATTTGTTACCTCTTAGTTTTAATCCTGCTTTGAGGTGAGAGTCGACTAAGGTGCCTCACTCCCTTCTTCATGTGGAACTGGCACTAATAATGCATGTAAACGTGGAGCCCCATTACATCTATATTATTTTGTCATAGCTGTTTCATTTAGGATATTCCAGAACCCACAGAAAGCATAACGCTTAACAGAAAACTAGCATGCCATTGCCTTAGGACTCAAGGGTAAGTTTGTCTAATCAAATCCATGTACATTCTCTGTTTGTTTTCTTTTTATCCATGCAGCCTTGCAAATGAGGCATATTCCCTTTTATATGAGCATATGCGAGAGTTCAGTGCAACTGAACTGTGGGGTTATGCTCTGATGTCTCATGTCCTTTGTGCTTAGACCAAATAAAACAAGACTTTTAACCAGGAGACCCAGGATCATCCCCCACGTGGGAATATAGTTTTTGATGCACTTCAGTTATGATTCCATTGTTTTGTGTTACATTGTTTACTTAGGTTACAGAAAAGTACAACTGTTGTCCATTTTCTGGTCATGCTGATCAACACTTTGAAAAATTATAAACATAATATAGTGCATGTGAGACATTTACACTTTTGAAACTACTTTTAATAAATGAAAACAATAAAAAATGTTGAAACTTTGTATTTTTAATGTGGATTTTGAAAAACAAAAATGTTATGTGTCCTTTAAAAATGGTGGTAGGAATGCTGCACAGCTATGGTGGTTAACTCATAGGGTATGATTCTGCAATGGAAATGTTTGCAAGGCTTAGGAACTGTCCTATGAAGAACACTGTCCTGTAGTCTGGCAAATCAAGTTTAAATATGACATCATAGCCACTTGGCTCACAGTTCAAATATAATCAGAGCACATGGGATAGCTGGCACAGGCACATACATGTTATATAATGCATGTTTTCGGAGAAACGTATGCTTCTTTGTATGAAAGTGAAGGTTTTGCTCTGCAAAGGTTCAAACTGAAAGCGTCTGTATGGCAGCCATAACACGAGACAGATGACTTCTGTAAATACTAAGGAAAGGTACTTTGGTGCCTACTTTGTCACACTGCTTACCATCGGATGCACTAGTGCATCTTTAATAAGAGGAAAGAAGATAATGGCTTTAGTTCGGAGAATTCGAAGCTGTTCGAGGAAAAAAATGATTACACAAATCGTTTAAATGTTAATTACCGGTGCATTTCCTACTATAACTTGTAGATTTGATGATATGTTTTAGACATACAACAGTTTGTTATTCTCGTGGGTGAGCTATGGATATCATGCTGTTTTATTAGAATCTGCATTAGTTAGTACCAAGGTTTAATATGTTTTGTCACGGGGTGTAAACGGACTCACGCGCAGACCAGGGATCCTTGCAAGGAAGACAGTGAATTTATTTACTTTCCCGGGTCTGGGAAAGATCTGTACACAGAAACTCCGGTTAGAAACAGACTGATTGCTCAACGATACAGCGATGAGTAGCATCGTGCTGCCATCTTAAGTAGGGCTCGGGATTGCGACGATAGGCAGCAGGTGTGGAGATAGCAGGTGCGTGGGCCAGGGGCGGGAGCCCATAATGAGCACTGCCCCGGCAGGAGAGAGAGAGAGAGAGAAAGAGCAAAAACACATGGTGAGGCACAGGGACCATGACAGGTTTAGAGAGTGTGCTATAAATAAATAGCGTGAATACATACATCAGTACAATAAATTTAAGGTTTACCATCAGTTTCAGCATTGCTCTATTGCCAGACTTCAGGATTATCATTAATTAATTTTAATTCAGTCACAGATGCCGAATGCCTTAATAAAGACTTGAGGTACACTGGATCATCTCCACAGCGGGAAGGGGAAATATAAATCTACAGGATGAGCAACTAATCTCAGTGTGACAAGCATTTTCTTCTATTTTATATGTTTTAGATTCAGCGTTTTAAAATTACAACGGTGGTAATGAGGCAATCTTTTTCAGATGTCCACATTTATATAGCCTGCAAAACAACAAACAAACAAAGACAAACAGCAAGTTAAAGTATCATGGATGTGCTTTTTCTAGTTCATCTTCACAATATTTTCGTTTCAGCTCCAGCAGCTACAACGTACCCACGACATTTGCTGCCAAGTCAGTAAGTACCATTTAGTTGGGTCCTTCGATTTTCTGGTTCTTTATTCCAAAGTTGTTACGAATTCTCTTTCAAGCCTTTGCTTGACCTCGTGATGCTTTGAATTTTAAATCAAGCAGTCAAGATGTGATGGAAGTGCAGACTTTCTGTTTTAATTTAAGGGGTTTAACAAAAGTTTTGCAATAAATGCTTAGGAATTAGAGCCATTTTATACATTTATATCACATATTTAGATGATCAAAAGTAACTGGGCGGACATCATTTTATATCATTTCAAAGAAAATCCTTTGCTGTCAATGAATGTCCAGTCTTGAACCCATGGACATCAGTAATTGCTGTGTTTCCTCTCTGGAGATGCTTTGTAGGCCTTTACTGCACCCACCTTCAGATGCTGCTTGCTTGTGGGTTTCTGCATTTAGTTTTACTTTTAATAATTGAAAAACATGCTCTGATGTACTGAAATCAGGTGACTGATTAGGACACCAAGGAATATATCATGTCTTTGCCTTAAGAAACTCTTGGGTTTCTTGGGAAAACTCTTGGAAAACTCTTGTTAAGGGTTATCCATTTGCACTGTGAAGCACTATCTGACTAGTTTTGCAGCATTTGGCTGAATCTGAGCAGAGAGTATATCCCTGTACACTTCACTGTTCATCCTGCTGCTTTTATCAGCAATCACATGAGCTATAAACACTAGTGACTCAATTCCAGTAGCATCCATAACAGTGCCTCCACTGTGTTTGACAGATGTTACAGTATGCTTCAGGTCATAAACCGTTTCTCTCCATCTCTGAGCTTTTCTTCTCCCATCGCTCTGTTAACAGTTAATCTTGATTTCATCTGTCCAAAGAGTTGTTTTTCTTTTTTCGGTGCACGGCTTCCTGTTCCTGAATGTAACCGGTGGTTTTCCTGACTTGTTAGTTGTAGATGCTTAATTTGTACTTCCTGTACTTCTGTCTGCATACAGGAAGTGTTGACTCACATCTTGACATGTGTGTCTTAGAGATTTCAGCATAAATAAAAACAATGTTTGAATATATGTTGATACCAGAAAGGTCAGGAAAAAAGAGTGGGTGATGTAGAAGACTAATTTTGGCAAGCAGTAGTCATCTCTCTATTCACTCTGCTGCCACTTGCACATATCCGCACTGCCCAAAATATCAGCTTTGGGCTGAAAAAGTAGTTCACGAAGTGACTGGCCCAAATAGGAGCAATCAATGCTTGACCAAGTACTTTCATTTTATTATGCTTTTTCCCTTCCTAAGTCATGTACCTCTTCATTTTTCTTCAAACTGTCATTTTTAACTCTTGGCCACATTGCTAGACTACTGATTAAAAATCTGAAAAAAGTTGGTCCTTGATGCTCCTCTACTGTTAAATATCTGGCATCATTAAGGGTTTTTTTGTGACAGCCCAGTGAGATAAATGCTTTGATTTAATACAACCACCTGAGAGTAAGTTTTAAAGTCATGCTTAAGACTTGATATCTATCCACACAGACTTTGGTGAATTGATTTGCTTGGTTTTTTCTGACTTAGTTTTCTTCCTCTACACACTTTAAATGCTAATTTAACCCCACTGAAACTATACCATGTTTTAGAGTTAAAGAGGCGTTACCTAATACCAGGAATACATATTTAGGAATAGAGCCTCTGTGTGAATCACAGGCCACGGTGAGATTGACTGAGAGGTCACTCTAAATAAGGTCATTTTGAAGTTACCAGAGGACTCCTATCGAGTTGGATGCTTTATATAAACATCATACCACTGTTTCATGATAGCACTGTCACAGAAACATTTCATCTCTTAAAGTGTGGGAGACCTAGTAGTGATGTAATCACTGGTGGGATGTAGGTTTTTGGGCACTTCCTGTAAGCTGTTGGAGATTTGAGGGACAGTCATGTTCTTTCAGCAACCACTTTTTCTCAGATGAAATGCTTTAACTATCGCAGAAAAGAGTCTAACAAAAGTAAAACAAAGAAGCACGTCCCAAATATTTCCCTCTTCTGTAGCGACCTTTATCAAGTCATTGCCTCGTTTGTCCTACCCGGCAACCTTCCAGCAGTGACGCTGGGACCGTCTAGCTTGCTGATAGGCTACTTTTAATCTTACTGGGGATGGGCCGATTGTTAAATCACAAATCAATACTTTGATACTTGAGTGCTCGCCATTAGCTGCGTGTAAATACTGGCTGCAGTATTTTAGAGTATAGTTACTTGATTTTTGTTTATTGTGTTTCTTTTTTTTCTTTGTATTGTCTTGTTATCGTTCACTTGTCATTCATTATTTTCGGTTTGTTTACGGCGCTAATTCTAAATGTTAATTAATACTGATGCAGACGAAGATGCATAACATAATTGTCCCTCTTCCACTTTCTGTCTCCCCCCTCTCTCTTCTTCATGGTCGACTTTTGAAATAAATTGTCTGTGCCTGAATGCTTGAGCTTTGCTGAGCTTTCCTGTTAGCAATGTGGTGTTTGATTTTCCAGCTGAGAGCCTGGTAGTGTCTGCGAGAGCTACTGTGGGAGAGCGTGCGCGACAAAATGAATGGGAGGCAAGTTCAAATGAGGCTTTGTGTCTGAATCCAGTTGTGTGTGTTTGAGAGGAAGAGTATTAGCCTTGTGTTTGTGAGCATGTATGTGCAATAAGCGCTGTTACCCTGATGCTCTTCCCTCCTTCTCCACAGAGAGAAGTGCCTTCATTCGCTGACCCCTGTGGCTGTTTGGCTCCGCTGAAGCCGCCTGTGCCTCTGCGCCTGTCCATGTCTGCTGGAGCTGCCAGCCACACCACAAGCACCAGGACTGCCATGATTGCCAGCCTCGTCCGCTGAGGCTGTCTCCACATTACTGACACCTCCCTCCTCCCCTCCATCCCTTCCTCTGTCTGCCAGCCAGACCTCTCTCCACCCATGCCACTCAGCCCTCCTCTGTGGAAGTCAAACACGCCACCTTTCTCCGCAGACAGAGGCCGATATTGAAGACACAGCGTTTTTATCGGCTCGTTTTAGCAGAAGAAGATTGTCTCTTTGCTCTCCCCTCCACCGGCCCCTCTCCCCCTCCTCCTCCTCTCCTGCTTTCTTCTCTCCTCCAGCCATGCATCTTTTCATCATGGGCCAACTCGATCGATAATGTGTTTTGCCATTCATCTCACCTGACAGTTCAGCTGAGGAGCAAGCAAGGCACAGGGAGAACTGGTGTGCATGGTGTGGGTGTTTGAAAGAGAGCGATTACAAAGCAGGTCTCTCTGGCTGTCAGCAGCCTAAGCCCTGGGTGACAGGTGCTGAAGGAGCCCCAAACAAACTCTTAGGATGGGCCACAGGTGGTAGACGACAGCAAGGCCTCTTAGGCTTAAATTCAGAGTCAGACCCTGGGGAGAAAACCTGTCAAGTCTGCCTTTTTCCCATGTCCTTTATTTGTACTTTCTCATCATTTGCCTCAGTGTTATTAGAAACATACAGAAATAGACATAACTGCATTTGCTGGATATCTATTACTCTTAATCGACCCCTCCTTCCTGGTTTAAAATGGCGGTGAATGTGACACCGATCCGGGACACAAAGTGGCTGACACTGGAGGTTTGTCGGGAATTCCAGAGAGGAACTTGTTCACGACCAGACAGTGAGTGCAAGTTTGCCCACCCTGCCAAGAGCTGTCAAGTGGAAAATGGCAGAGTCATTGCCTGTTTTGACTCTCTCAAGGTGAGTATGACAAACACCTGTGATGTTCAATCAGCACTGCCCTGTTTTTTTTTTTTTGTGGAGTTTTTATTTTTATTTTTGAGCTTATGCTGCTGACAAGGGTGGTCTGAGAATTTATCCGTTTGTTTAACTCGTCTACAAAATCGACACAAAATATTATTTTATTGCTGTGCTTCTTATGACTACATTTGGTTATACTTTGGCAATAGAATGTATATAGATCTGCATAAATACTTTTAAAAGTATGTTTGTGTGTCAGGGTAAGCTGAGATGAGGCCATAATCGCATTAACATCTGTGAATCAGACTCAGAGTTTCCTTTGCAGGCACATAACTCTGGTGCAGGACTGTTGGTTGGCACAAAGTTGCAAAGGATTTTGTGTGATCGTCACATCAACGGGCTGCATGGGAAATAGAGAAGTAGGACAGCATACTGTGTAATTCACGTTTTTATGTAAGTCTGTGGGTATATGTCTGTGTGTGTTATTTTGAGGTCATGCAGCACAGTGGGGTGTTCTCAGAAGGCTCTGTAATTTACTGTCTATTTTTGCCCTGGCACTGAGACAACACACTCCCACTATGCAACTCCTCTCTCCGAGACAGGGGAAGAAAAATCAAACGGTAGAGTGGATGGAAAGAGGGAGGAAAATGGACTGAGCTGAGATGTTGTGAAGAAAACACAAATACATATATTAAGGTATAATAAATGGGGCGAGAATTATTTATCCAATGCTTAAAAGAGATTAAAACGCCCTAGGCGCGAGTAAAGTTTTGATTAAAACTTCCAGAAGAAATGACACAGATATTTATGTCGCAGTGTAGCTTGTCACCAAATCTGTTTATAGGCTTTCAACCAATTTTATTTAATACATTTTGCAATAAGCTTAACTGCTTTTGTTGTCAGTGTAAGTGGTACGAAAGGTGGACAGAGGACAAAGGTTTGATTCTGGCGACTGGAGACATTGGAGAGGTTTTGCATCTTGACTCATGAGTGTTAGCTCACGGCAGCTAACCACTGTGGTTGGAGAGTTTTCTGATTTTGAGCCAGTTTTGAGCAGAACTGAATCTAGAGCCATGCTAAGATTAGTGATAATGTTTAATGTGTCTGCTTTACAGCTGCCCCCATCATTGTTTGGCATGTTAGCATACAAATGTTTGCCAGCTAAACACAAAGTTTAGCTGAGACTGATGGGAATGTTAATACTTTTACAAATAGAACAAAATCAGTCTAAACAATGTTCAGTCCAAACTAGAAACATCTGCTTCTTGGTGATTCTGGAGGAAATCACTAAGAAGACACAAAACTTACCCTACCACCATAGTGTTAGCATAGTTAAAGAATAAACACCTCATCTTGACATTATACTCTGTATATTGAAATGCAGATACTCTAGGGGAACAAATGCCAACATAAACATTTTGATATCTCAGATGTTATTAATTTGATAAGGAGATGCTGATGTAATTTAATTCAGGCCTTTTTCTTTTGATATAAAACACAGTTTTAAGGAGACAAAGTCAGGTGTGAACTTAGTTAAAGAAAAAGAAGAGAAAATAAGACAGTCAAGGAGGTAAATTTTGATAACACACATATGTAGGTGGAACAGCAGTGCAGTGATTAGCACGGTCTCAAAGCAAGAACGTCCTGGGTTTGGTTCTGCCGGTTTGCTGGGTTCTTCCTCTTGCAGTCAAAAAACACGTTAGGTTAAATATGATTCTAAGTGTGACTGTGAGAGCGAATGATTGTTTCTATCCACGCTCTACCCCAATGACAGCTGGGATAGGAATTCAATCGGTTAAGAAAATTGGATGGATGTATTCTTAAATTTGATGCTGCAAAATGTCATAAACACTCATACACATCGAATATGCAGTTCATTTTTTATTTGATCAACATTAACGAGATTGGGTGTAAAGGCTGTCCAGTGGCTGAGAGCCAAACATGATGGCTGAGAGGTTGTTTTGCATCGAAAGATCATAAAAGTGAACGTACACGGGATAAACACAAGACAAATGTACAACATGCACACACATGCCTCTAACTGCTTTTTCATTACTTCATATGTTTTATATGTGCTGAATGCAGAGCTATCGGTGAGGTACATCTCTATATTTTGGCTCCAGTGGGAACAATCGTTCTGGATCCTAGAGCTCTGTGTACTCTCTTGTGCACGTCTTGTAATTTGTCCCCTATCTGATTGGCAAGCAGGGTGTTATTCTGTGTAACTGGAGACTTGAGCTGAGAGTTAGTCAAGCAGTGCAGGCCTTGGTTTATACCTGGGGATGGATTTCTTGTTAAGCCAGGCACTGTGTTATTACAGTTATGGGCTGTTTGGCTGAAGCTAAGGTGGCTTGTGTGGGTTTAGTTGGTACAGGTAAGGCAAGAATGGATAAGGGGGGGCAGCTGGGGCCTTGTATGGATCATGAGAACAGACAGACAGACAGAGCTGGAGAGGGCAAGAGCAGGCGCAGCAGGGAATGCGCAAGGAAGCATAGCACTATGCACACAGCCCTTCCCTGCTCTCAGTGCCAGGGCATTCCACAGTCTACCTCCCTTCCCTGCCTTCATGACAGAATGATAGATCTGCTTTATCTGCAGATGAATTCATAATACATAGCCAGGCATGGAGAAGGGGCAAGGGGATAAGGGAAGGACAGGCAGGAGAATGTGGATAGAAAAATAGGAGTAAAGGGATGGATGGTGCTAAACGTGGCTTCCCACCCCTGGATAATTTTTCACACTACCTGCCCTTCGGTGCTTTTACAATGCAGGCTAGCAAAGGAAAGGAGGACTTGTAGCAGGAGAAATAGAAAGACGCATGGATAGCTTCCTTAATTTTATCTTCTTTATGTATTGAATCAAGTCTTTCTCAGATTCAGTAAATGCACATTTTATTTTCACATCAGAGCCTTGTGAATTCTTACCAGTTGGTCTCTTATGATAATACCTTTATTTATACCTATTTATACCTAAACTTCGTTCAGCCATTCAGCAATGTCACAAAAATAGGTTTTTGTCAGTGGTGAATATGGTGGAAAGTTCCATTTACGGGGCGTATAACAGAGGATGGACTGATAAAAGCAGACAGGAAATGAGGCAGAGGCAGAGGCTCTTTATGATTGGCCGATATTACAGTGAGACTGACCCTCATGGCCTGGACTCAAGTAACAAAGAATACGATGTTTACAAAGACATGAGGAATCTGTCTAGGTACACAGCACAACTTCAAAATGATTTTATTTAGTTTTAATTTGCCATTGGAAGAAGTAGTAATAATAATAATGGATTGGATTTATATAGCGCTTTTCAAGGCACCCAAAGCGCTTTACAATGCCACTATTCATTCACACACTGGTGGAGGCAAGCTACGGTTGTAGCCACAGCTGCCCTGGGGCAGACTGACAGAAGCGAGGCTGCCATATCGCGCCATCGGCCCCTCTGGCCAACACCAGCAGGGTAAAGTGTCTTGCCCAAGGACACAATTACCAGGACAGAGAACCCGGGGATCGAACCGGTGACCTTCCGGTTACAGATACGCTTCCCAACCCCCTGAGCCACGGTCGCCTATAAGTACTGGTAATGTAATGCATTGCTTCTTTACCAGTCTTCAAATGTTTTCAGCCATCATTCTGTTTAGAGGTTGTCTACGATAATAAATCAAACAGCATCTACCACTTTGTTCAAATACTCAAAACTCTTCTCTAATAGGTCATTTTTTCAAGTTTTTCAAATGAACCAGACGTGTCTACAACCCGAGTTCTCATTTTTAACAGTGAGTTTCTGTGAGTTGGTGTTCACTTTTGACTTTGCGTGCAGTTGTGTCGTATTGAAAAATTTCTCCGTTCAGCCTGCCAAGCACAGAAGTAGCTTGATGCCATGTCCTGGTGCAGAAATTCCCGTTTAGCTGTCATGGCATTGGAGTGACCTTGTATAATCTCTACTCTTAAAATTATTTGCATTTAAACAGAAAGAGATGCCAGATCAGGATGTACTCACGTGTGCTAAAGAGTCCGTTTCAGAAGATTTGAACAAACAATGTATTTTTGTAACTGTTTGAGAGAATGGAAAACAGTGGGATATGCTCTTTCTTTTGTCTCCTGCTGAAGGAATTCAACAGCTTGTTGCTATTAGCAGCTGGACAGAAAGCTGGTTTCACTGCAAGTGAATAAAAAGCAAACCTGGGGGCATTTAAGCTGACGAAATACAATAAACTTACCATTGGACTGTGATGGGAAACAGGTGAGAGTGAGCCAAAAAAGCCAAAGGGGTTCCGACTGGCTACTGATGACTGTGCTAAAATTATCTGACAGCGAGTTGACTTCCTCAGCAATTTTTTCTCATTAAAACTTATTTTTTCTATAAGAAGTTTAGAACCCTTTAAAGTTTGTGTGTGTTGAATAGCTACTTTCAAAGTTACAAAATGATACATTGTTGAAAATGTGTTCTATTCTTAAAAATCCATTATTTTAACAGGAAACACGAGGAAGTTTAGTTTTGCTCTTTGGGGAGCGGGAGTTTTTATAATCACAATTTCACTACGAAGATTTTTTTCATCTTGTACGGAATATATTGTTATTCCGTATTTACATGAATTCTAACAAGCCCGCTGAGGATGATCAAATTATTTGTTTCAAAGAAAACAACATTACACACACACACACACACACACACACACACACACACACACACACACACACACACACACACACACACACACA